>NC_086099.1:74661394-74965227 GCF_963921235.1 Mobula hypostoma | reverse complement strand
GTCCCTGTGTTCACCGGTGACCTGGGTGCTAAGTATAAAATTACCTTTAGCGCAGCTAGCATCTTCAACATTCTAGTGAGTGCCATTACTATCCAAAATGACATTGGGAAGATGAAGCCTTGCCTTCTCTTCAGAGATCTCCAAAAACATTTTTAAAAATCAATGGAACTATTAAACTTATAAAAAATATTACAAAGGTAAAAAGATCAGAATGAGCTTGGTGATCACAGACATGTCATGACATTTCGCAAACAAGAGAAAACCTGCAGATGCTGGAAATCTGAGCAGCACACACAAGATGCTGGAGGCACTCTGCAGGCCAGGCAACATCTGTGGAAAAAAAGTATAGTCGAAGTTTTGCACCCTTCCTTCCGACGGGTCTTGGCCTGAAACATCCTCTGTACTTTTTTTTTCCATAGGTGCTGCCTGGTCTGCTGAGTTCCTCCAGCATTTTGTGTGTGTCGTGACATTTGTTGTTTTGTGGCAGCAGTATGGCACGAAACATAAAAATCTAAATAAATAGTGTGAAAGAGGAATAACAGGGTAGTGTTCATGGGTTCATTTACTATTCAGATACCTGATTGCAAAGGGTAAGGAATTGCTCTAATCCATTGAATCTGGGTCTTTAGACTCCTGTACCTTCTTCCAGCTGGCATTAATGGGAAGAATTCAAGTCCCAAGTGATGCGGGTCATTAATGATGAATGCAACCTTCTTGAGTCACCAGATTTTGAAGATGTCCTCAATGGTGGGGATATGATGGAGCTGGCTGAGTTTAAAACCTTTTGCAGCCTCATTCAGTTAAAATTGTTAGTTAAACTCAATTATATTCAAAGAATTGTAAATTAACCAGTTCCCACCTTTTTCCTTGCCATGGTTCTTTCCTACTGAAATGAATGATGATATTGTTCCAATGTTAAAATATTCTGGTCCAGATTCAGCAGGCAGATTCTCATTTTAAATGCTGGGGCATTGCAGCAATCACCTGCTCCTCTTTGGAATCCACGGGGATTCCAACATCAAAATTCAGACAGGAATATTTGGCAGAAAGTTCAGGACAATTTACTTGTGTGGGCATCCTGAACTTGATGGCACTAATAAGTAGTAACATGTCCAATTTGGCATAGAACTATGGGCATTTACCAGCAAACTGCAGCCTATACGTTTGCACATTAGAGACCCTCAGGCAGGGCGGCAACTTTATAATCACAGCTGTTTAACTAAATGTAAGGATGAACTAATTGCTAATTAAATTTTAGCTTGTCTACACCATGTTAGCAGTTAATCTATCCTTTCACTTTAGTTAAAAATTTTCAAACTTCTCCTCCCCCACCCCCGCTTTTCATTGCTCTATCAATTACCTGTTTTATTCTATTTTTTTCCTGGTTCTTGGTGAAAGATTATCAAACTAGAAGGTTAACTCTGTTGTCTTTCCCCACTGATGTGACAGAACTGCTAAGTATTTCTCGCACTTTTATCTTTATTACTCAGGTCTGGTTATACTTTGCTTTTGTTTTAACTTTGAACAGGTGTGTTTCAGGATGAAGTGTGGGACAAAGCAGATTATAATTCTGAGAGTGGCCGTGCTGCTTGCAACTCATCATTGCTGCATTTCATCCAAACGCTTCAGGTTGCATCCCTCAGGAGAAGCAAATTGCCAATTTCTCTTTGTTGATACCTCATTAGAAGTGACTTGAAAAGGTGCTTTGCTCTTTAACCTATGCACAGAGATTTGGAGCTTCTTGGAACTTGCCAATGAAAGTCAAGTAAGAACATAGAAACAGGATGATGCAGAAGGCTTAACAGGGTAAACCAACAGTAACTAGGGAAATATCACAAATGCTTTTTGGAAAAGCTTTGTTCTCAGATCCTATGGTAAGAGTTATTGAAAAAGATCTTGGGGACTAACTTTGTTAATGCTGGGGTGACGTATCTTATTCAGGACACTAGATATCATGGGGGTAATGACTAAAGCAGGATCATAATGTGCTTACTCAGATACTCTGTGTTCCTTGGCATCACTGTCCCTCTTTCAACCCTTTGGCATTTTCTTGTTAATGGTAAGATGCTGATCGCTTTTAATAAATCAAGTTAAATCATAATGAACAACCAAGAATGAAGGGTCAAATATCTTGTCTGAGATGGCATTCATATTGTGAAAACTTCAGTTAAGTCGTGCAGCCACTTGATTTATTGCATATTGGATGCAGTTAGTAGAAATGCTGCTTTATGGTGTGATGGATATTCACTTGTTTGCTCATATTTCTAAACACAATTGGTGCCACTTGTAAGATCATTAACAGAGGTAAATAAGCTTCCAACTAATATGCTTTGTTTAACTTCTGATTGTAAAAAGGAATTAGTCTTCAGTTCTTAAAATATAGATGGCAAGCAGTAATCAACTTGAAGTTAGATAACTTGATAACTGATGTGTTTATAGTTGGAGGTTTATGTACTCAGAGAAGTTAGCTTTGCAGCATTAATTGTGAATGGTGAACTTTAAGCTGAAGTCTACATCTCCAGGATGTTTTCCAACTGTTTATATAAATAGGGTATCTGAGGAAATACCATATATATGCGCGAAGTCACCCAAGTGGAGAAAAGGGGTACAAATATAAACAGCTGTTCAGGCTTATTAGGGATAGGGTAAAGAAACATGAATTAGAACTAGAATTCATTCCGCTGACTTTGGTTTCTATGATGTACAATTTGTTTCTCTGTAAGTTGTAGATATGTACTTATAGTTTATAGGAATTGTACCAGTGTTTTTGAAACCCTTTATCCTTTGTGATTTGTATTTTGGAAATGCTTTGTGTTTTAGAAATGGTTAGCGATTTGGAAAAGTTTAAGATAGAAATCCTCTGTGAGTTTTAAACATGTTTTAAGAATGTTGTTTGGAATTAAGTGTGTATCGCTGAAAAAAATGAACCGTGTTTAAAATATTTTGTTAGTTGGAAGTACTAACTTCTTGATGGGCGGGGGAAACTCACCATTCAAATAGTTGGTTTTGGCAGTTACTCTCACCAAGGAGAATAAACAGGGAAGTGAACAAGTCTTTGAAATTTGGGAAGTTACAGTATAATTTCCCTTTACTGAGAGTGGTCATGGCTATTAATGTCCAATAGAGCTTAAGGTCTTCAACTGAGTTTAGAACTGCATGGTTAGCAAACCCAATACCATCACAACCAAGGTCTTTTGGCTGTGTGGAATTTGCAACTTCTTCCTATGAATACCTAGGACTCCTTCAAGTGCTCCAGTTTCTTTACATAACCTGAAGACATGCAGGATGCTAGGATAATTGTTTACTGTAAATTGTTTCTTGTATGTCGGTAAGTGATGGAATTTGTGAAGATTGATGATAATGTGGAGAGACTAAAATAGAAAAAGCATAGAATGTATCAAAGTTATGGCGGGTTAAAGAGCTTATTTCCTTGCTATTTGTTTCTATGATCAATTACCTCTATGTTCATTCTTCGCATTCACAGATCAATGCAAAATCATTTTGTCTGAGATCAGCTTTTTCAATCTTTCTGCCAGTGTGCCTTAGATTCCTGCTAAATATTTAATGTACCTTTCTGTTGCTTCAGGATTATCCTGCCTGTCAATGGCCCCCAGTGTGCAGCATCTGCACACAGTTCAGCAGAACTTGTATGGGATTGGGAACTCTGAAACAGTTTCTCATCTTTGTCCTATGCTCCAGCTTTCTTTTAATGTCTGAGCCACTCAGCTATCTTTCTCATGTGGCCCACCAAAGTGTATCGTAGCTGGCACATGGTAGGTATAGGTCTGTGCTTTCAGAGGGAATGACCTTCCTTTAGGAGGCATCATTTTCAGTTCCTTCCTGCTGGAGGGTGAGGCCCTGCGGGAGGCGTAAGTCTATATGATCTTATGATAATTTTTTTCGCTTTCTACTGACATTATGAATTAAAGCTGTTTGCAAAGCAGATGGATGAGATTGAATTCTATTATTAGCTGTGGGGTCTGCAAATGAATATGCAATCTACCTCAGCAGCTAGAGATAATTCTGAAGATCCACCTGCATTTCACATCCTGATTTTATGCCCCTTTTGATAAAAGGTAAGAAAGAAGAGAAATTTTATTAAGGTTAATGTCTGAAGTGGAAAGCTTCTGATGATCATGGCTATGAGGGAAAGGCATATTTTTGCACTGTTTAACTTAGATAACGTCTGTGATGACAGACTTTTGAAGGTGCACAAAGCAGGAAGTGTGCATACTTGCAAACAGGAATTACACACTTAAGGGGTTTGGAGAAGATAATTTGAGGGTATTAGAATAATACATTCATTGGGTCATAAGTTAGTATAACAATCTACTCCCTTTCTATGAATTGTTGAGATCGCTAAGTTGCTTACGACAGTGAATTGATGTCAATTCTCTTGTTAGTATTTCCGTGGTTACTTCTGGTTACAACTTGTTGGTCTCATCAACAGACATTGTCATCAGCTGGGAAAACTATTGTCTCTTAAAAAATCCTATCTGACATTTAGAAATAAACTATTAAAAATAGGGACAGCCTTGACTTACCTATGGAATACTTTCCACATTTTGGTTGTGATACAATCAATTCCAAAATTCATCAAAGGTAAAGTTCACTGTTTTCCTTTTAATAACGAAGCTGAAATGAGCTATGTACATTGGTATCATGCCCATTCAACCAAAAAGGTCAAGAAACACAAAGAGGTAAGGTTATTACAGAAGCATAGTAAAAATAAAATCTATCTATATAATTGCTGCAGACATTTCTTTGCTCCCAACATGTGTAAGTGTCAATAATCAACTCTCAAGACTAAGGACTTAGTGGAAAGAAAAAATTCTAACAGATATATTAAGTATTTTGCTACCTCCCGATCTAGATCTACTGTGATATAGTGCTTTGAGAGGTTTGTTATGGTTGGAATAAACTCCTGCCTAAGCAAGCACCTGGACCCGATGCAATTTGCTTATCACCAGGTCTCCAGGGGATGCAATTTCACTGGCTCTCCACTCGATCTTGGTAGTTAGTTAGAGCTTTATTGTCATTGCTGAGGACAGCACCATTCAGCACAAAACAGCATCCTGGCAATTCAGTTACTGAAAATGCAATGACTATATTTAAAATAATGTCTGAGAGATCACCTGGGCAATAGTAATACCTAGCTCAGGCTGCTGGTAATTGATCACAGCTCAGGATTCAACCCAATGGAACACACAGTTCTAATCAACCAGCCCCAAAACCTGGGCCTCTGTACCTCCAAATTGATCCTTGACTTCCTCACTTGGAGGCAACAGTTCATGTGGATCACAAATAACATGTCCTTCTTGCTTATAATCAACACAAGCGCACCTCAAGTATGTGTGCTTACCCATTGCCTACTCTTTCTACACATACGGTTGTGTGGTTAGGCACAGCTCAAATGTCATCTATAAATTTGCTGCTGACATTAACTATTGTTGGCAAAATTTCAGATGGTGTCAAGGAGACATACATGAATGCAATAGATCAGCTGGCTAAGTGGTATCAGAGCAACAACTTTGCACTCAACACCATTAAAACCAATAAGACACAAACCAATCCTCATTGAGTGATTGGAAGTGGAAAAGATGAGTGGTTTCAAGCTACTGGGTGTCAACATGCCTGAGGATCTATCTTGGGCCCAAGGTATCAATGATATAACAAAGAAGGCACTGAAGTTGCTATATTTCATTAAGAGTTTGAGGAGACTTGGTAGGTTACCAAAGACACTCGCATATTACTACAGATGTATTGTAGAAAGCATTCTAAGTGATCACCATTCGTTATGGAGTGGCCACTGCACAGGATTGGAAAAAGCTGAAATAAGTTGTAAACTCATCCAGCTCCATCATGAGCACTAGCCTCCCAGCATTCAGGACATCTTCAAAAGGTGATGTTTCAAAAAGGCAGCATCCAAAATTAAAGACCCCTATCACCCAGGACATTCCCTCTTCTCATCAAGGAAGAGGTACAGGAGCATGAAGACGCACAGTGAATGTTTCAGGAACAGCTTCTTACCCTCCATCGTCAGATTTCTGAATGGACAATGAACCCATAAACACTAACTCAGTATTTTCCCCTCTCCTCTTGCAATACTTATTTAATTTAATTATTTATATATATAGTTTCTTATTGTAATTTATAGTTTTTTATTATTATGTATTGCAAAGCACTGCTGCTGCAAAACAAACAGATTTCACAACATATGCCAGTGATATTAAATCTGATTCTGGACTCAGGAAGATTGGAAGCCAAAAAAATGTGCCTGTAATCCAATAAATGAGAGACCAAGAGAAAGGGAGACCTTGGTGTATATATCCCAGCTGAAACGCCAGTCACCTGGCGGATTGGATGACAAGCTGCAGGGGAGCTTGCCCATATCTCAGTCCAGTCATTGCAAGGTACGTTATCTGATAGCCAAGCTTTTCTGACATGCTTTAGCCGCACAGTGAAAAAAGACATTGAATAACTGAGGTACAGCAATAGAAGACGAAATGTTGTGCTGAAGGTCATCTGTGAAATGACAGGTCCTGGCCATGATCGGCATTAAATCACACATTACCTTGAGCAACTGAGAAAAAGTAATGTGCACATTCTTATCTTCATTTTGCAACATAGCTGATTTTTCATTTCTTGATTTCATTCTTTGCATCCTGACTGTTGAATTTGTTGCAAGCTATTAAATAATCCTGTTTCCAAGTGCACCAGCTGGTCTTGCATTTTATGTTGTGTTACAGTTTATTACAGGTGATGGAGTAAGGAAGGTGGATAAGATGTCTACAGATTCCTTGAGATCTATTGTCAAAACCGTACTACACGTAGCTCCATAATTAACAGATGGGGAGCATGATATTGTGAAATAAACTTCAATGTAATTTTTCATAATGATGACTACAGAATTTTAATATACATTATATTTAGGATAGTTGTTATTAATGTTTATATATTATTGATGAATATTATTTTGTTTAAAATATAATTTCCAGCAATTAAGTTTAAAAAGTGTCCAAAAAAAGAAAGAAGAACCCTAAAAGACTGAATAACAGAAAAATGTTAGAACTCCTAAGCCCCCTTTCACCTCTCCCCCATGCAAGCATAGCAAAGGAGCAACCTCCCCCCTTCTCCCACCTATTTTAGCAGAAAGTGTCAGTGTCCATCACCCATCAAGCAACTGCAAAACCCCTAAAGAGAGACCATGATCTGCAGTCATCAAAGACTATTGTTTACCTGACAGTTTGAGATGCCATAGGCTCTCACTCTTACTAAAAAGGGACAGAGAGATGTCACCCATTTCATAGAGAAAGGGGAGACCAACCAACAGTCGCTGTTATGATGTTACAGGCTGCTGCGTCGCTTTTTATTCCAAGATACTCTGACTCAAGAATTGGCAGCAAACTCTCCCCACCATCGAGAGAGAGAGAGGGAGAGAGAGAGAGAGAGCGCGCGCGAGAGAGAGCAAGCGCAATCACTTGACTACAGAGACCTACATCTGCACATCAACTGTTGTGAAATCCTGATGTTCCTTTTCCCACAATTCTTTAGTCAGCAGCATTGGCTTGAAATTAGTCATCCACAGGGCCGTACCCTACCGTCTTCTCTGCCACCCCTACAGAATGTTGTAAAATGGCTGGTCGGTTGGTGAGCTCCAAGAGTTGGAACTCATTGCCGTGAAAAACTGCAGCTTGAGAACTATTGCAGACCAGGAATCTTGACAGACCCCAGCCAATGCAAAAAAGAGAAGAAGAGACCTTAAAGAGAGGAATTTAAGCTGTTTCTGCAGATGAACTCGAAGAAGCAAGCAATTGGCGCAATCTTAGCTCTGCCCATTGGCAATAACAGCATAAAAATTTGCAGGAAAGAAGTCTAAATGGAAATGCAGAAAATGAATCTTTAGTGACATGTTGCACTTTATGGTTTTGTATGCTTGAAGCAAGTTGTCAACCAGTTTCATGTAGCTTGGTGCACTGTAATTGCCAAGAAAATTTTCAACAACATCTTTGAATGCTTTCCATGTGATTTTCTCTGGACCCACTAGAATTTTTTCAAATTGCTTGTCATTGAAAACTGTTTGATTTGTGGACTAACAAAAATGCCTTCCATAATCTTAGTATCAGTTATTCTGGGAAATATCTGTCTCAAATATGGAAATCTTCACGGAAATGTTTGTGCCTAGTGACAGCCGATTCCATCCTTGTGGTCTTGAAACAAGTCATTCTGCTTTTGCCTTTGATAAACCCAAGTCTCTGACCAGGTCACTTAACTCCGATTTGAGTTTTCAGATGAGGCTCACTCAACATTTAGGATTCAAAATCTGTATCAGTATCAGTGTCACTTTCCGTTCCTGACTCGTGCATCATGGCATCTTTGTCTGCCTCCTCTATATCTCTGGTGGCTTTGGTACTGGAAAACTAACATCATGCAGCACAGATAGACAACAGACAAAAGGTACAGGAATAGGCCCTCCAGCCCTTTGAGCCAGCACCGCCATTCACTGTGATCATGGCTGATCATCCACAATCAGTATCCAGTTCCTGCCTTATCCCCATAACCTTTGATTCCACTATCTTTAAGAGCTCTATCCATCTCTTTCTTGAAAACATCCAATGACTTGGCCTCCACTGCCTTCTGGGGCAGAGCATTCCACATATCCAACACTCTTTGGGTGAAAAGGTTTCTCCTCAACTCCGTTCTAAATGGCCTACCCCTTATTCTTAAACTGTGGCCTCTGGTTCTGGACTCACCCATCAGCGGGAACATGCTTCCGGCCTCCAGCGTGTTCAATCCCTTAATAATCTTACGTTTCAATCAGTTCCCCTCTCGTCCTTCTAAATTCCAGTGTATACAAGCCCAGTCGCTCCAATCTTTCAACATATGACAGTCCCGCCATCCCGGGAACTAACCTTGTGAACCTACGCTGCACTCCCTCAATAGCAAGAATGTCCTTCCTCAAATTTGGAGACCAAAACTGCACACAGTACTCCAGGTGTGGTCTCACCAGGGCCCTGTGCAGCTGCAGAAGGACCTCTTTGCTCCTATACTGAATTCCCCTTGTTATGAAGGCCAGCATGCCATCAGCTTTCTTCACTGCCTGCTGTACTTACATGCTTGCTTTCAGTGACTGATGTACAAGAACACCTAGATCTCATTGTGCTTCCCCTTTTCCTAAATTGACTCCATTTAGATAATAATCTGCCTTCCCGTTCTTACCACCAAAGTGGATAACCTCACATTTATCCACATTAAACTGCATCTGCCATGCATCTGCCCACTCTTCCAGCGTGTCCTAGTCACCCTGCATTCTCATAACATCCTCCTCACATTTCACACCGCCACCCAGCTTTGTGTCATCGGCAAATTTGCTAATGTTACTTTTAATCCCTTCATGTAAATCATTAATGTATATCGTAAACAGCTGCGGTCCCAGCACTGAACCCTGCAGTACCCCACTGGTCACCGCCTGCCATTCCAAAAGGAACCCGTTAATGCACAGGAACTGAACCTGAATCTATAGAACATTGGAAAATGATTACCAATGCGTCCACAATTTCTAAAGCCACCTCCTTAAGTACCCTGGGATGCAGACCATCAGGTCCGGGGACTTATCAGCCTTCAGACCCAACAGTCTATCCAACACCATTTCCTGCCTAATATAAATTTCCTTCAGTTCATCCATTACCCTAGGTCCTTTGGCCACTATTATATCTGGGAGATTGTTTGTGTCTTCCCTAGTGAGGACAGAAGTCCCTGTACAACTCGTCTGCCATTTCGTTGTTCCCCATAATAAATTCACCCGTTTTTGTCTTCAAGGGCCCAATTTTGGTCTTAACTATTTTTTTCCTTTTCACATACCTAAAGAAGCTTTTACTATCCTCCTTTACATTCTTGGCTAGCTTACCTTCGTACCTCATTTTTTCTCCGCGTATTGCCTTTTTAGTTACCTTCTGTTGCTCTTTAAAGGTTTCCCAATCCTCTGGCTTCCCACTCGTCTTTGCTATGTTATACTTCTCTTTTATTTTGACACTGTCCTTGACTTCTCTTGTCAGCCACGGTCACCCCTTACTCCCCTTAGGATCTTTCTTCCTCTTTGGAATGAACTGATCCTGCACCTTCTGTATTATTCCCAGAAATACAGATCTCATGGCCGAAGGGATGTTGGGGTATTCAATGGATTTCTTGTATTTTGTGGAGTAACCAGACACACTGGTCAGACTGACGTAGCAGTCTTTCCATGAGCCTTTTGCTCTCGCTGTACCATCCGGAAAGAAACCGATATTGGCTGTCGAGTGCCTCTGAGTGCAGTTCTAAGATTGACAGTGCATGTTGCACAACAGCTGTGAGAAGCCAACGCTTTACGAATTTTACACCTACAATAGAGCTCATTGGCTTTCTTAATAAGAGGAGTCATGACCCATCTTTGAAATTTAAGTGTGTACTTGACACAAATGTAACAAAAATTATCATGGCTGTTTCAACATCGGAGAGACATTTTTCTGTCACAAATACTCCTGAAAATACAATTATTTTATTATTATAGGTACACAGAATGTGCTGTGTGCGTAGAGCATGCACATTAACATGATCTCAAACTGATATACATAAAATGCAACACAGAACGGTGTGTGCCTGATGATTTCGTAGCCATTCTAAAGTCTTTCCTGCTGTGCAGCGCAAGCTCTGCCTAAGCATTCCCAGGTATGCCTGGATAAGATAGAAAACTTTTCAGCTTTCAGTGTGGGCAACATTTTAGTTGTCGGCAATTACAAAAAATAATGTGTGATAGGGAAATTTAATGGTGATTTTCACAATCGACAGCTCAAAATCCATAAGATACACCCAAAAGTATTTAGGAAGCAAAACCTTTGCTGTCCAGTCCAATTATTCCAAAGAAATTCAATATAAGCTCAAAGAGCAGTCGTGAATGTGTTCCTCATACCTCAGGATTCAGTCAGTCTTTCTTGATATATCAGGACCTTCCCTTTAATTCTCTGATCTCATTCTCTGAAATATTAGCTTTACATTATCTCTACTTTCTCCCCATTTTTAACTTTTCATCAGCCTGAAAGGTTAATTTGGTTTCTTTTTTCCACGGTTCTGTCTGATTACACGTTCACATTTGCATCTGAACTCCAGCTCTGCTCCACCTCCGACATTTCAATGCACAGGAACTGAATTCTAAAACAAGCTGACATGTGAGGAAGTGATAGACGGGAGCTCCAATGAACAACGATGAGTCAAAGCTGAGCATAATCTAGTTGAACGAATGGATAACAAAAATTCACCATAAATTTTGCAAGAAATTTGACACCTTTGGCAGTGTCAGCTGAGTTCCCAACACACTGCTAGTGCCACTTCAGAGAGGACAGAAGATTATTGATCAGAAGAACGAGAACAGTTGCCACGGTAGCATAGCAGTAGCAGCTAGTGTGACGCTAATACAGCTCAGGGCGTTCCAGAGTTTGGAATTCAATTCTGGCACCATTCTGAAATGAGTCTCTGTACATCCTTCCCATGGAATGCTTGAGGTCTCCCCGGGCGCTCCAGTTTTCTCCCACAGTCCAAAAATGTACCGGGTAAGTTAATTGGTCATTGTAAATTGTCCCGTGATTTGGATAGGAATAATCAGACTTGTGGGGTTGCTGGGGCAGCCTGGCTAAAAGGGCATGCTATATCACTAAATGAATAAAATAAAAAAGGAAGACTGTTTCAAGGGGTGGAATTTATGGACTTTATTGAGGCAAACTAGAAGGGGGTTAAGTTTAATCTGAGATAGTTGTACCAGATTTGAGATTGGCTGAGAAAGGTATTTGCAATAACTAGTACTTGTGACCTTGAAGTGCTTGGGAAAAATCATCAAAAGAAAATTTCCAAGTAAGAAATAATCAGAGCTTTTGCCTTGCCTTAGTTGCTTGCTCAGATGAACCATGGGGATTTGTGTTTCACCTCTGGATATTTTCACGTTGCAGAATGAAAAACTTCAGTCATTGCTTTTGTCCACTCAGTAAACGGCAAATATAACAAAACTGCATTAAAGAGCCCTTTAGATTTGGGGAGGAGAATACCAGTATCGAGCACCGTTATGTAACCTTTATGTAACATTTATAATACCATTTTAAATATCAGTGTTATCAACCTTCTTTTGTAAATTTTCAGTTATCTCAGACAACAAATGTAGAAAGATAATGATCACATTGCTTTTCTTCATTATTCACAGATATCTTGTGCACACATAGATTTTTGTTTTCTTTGCACTTACAAAACAGCAACAATCTGTAACCATAGTTCTTATATGTACTGTGCAAATGGGGGTCAATCTGTACTCTGGGGATTCTCCATAACTTCAGAGATTTTCATGTCTTTAGGGTTATTTAAAATTAATTGGTTCAGTAGACAATAGCTTCAAGCCTCCAGAAGCAATCAGGTTTCCAGAACATAATGATTCAAAATAAGATCATTTCAATGTTTTTATTCTGTCTTTTGGAAAATTCATGTTTGTTGTTACCACAAGGAATTGCTGCAGAGTGAGTGGTGAGAATTGAATTAAAAATGAGAAGTTTGCTTTAAAATGTAATTTGTATAAACGCAAAGGTGGCCCTATAGAAGATATTCATTCTATATTTTGCATCCATTATGTTCACCAGATCTAAAGGACATTAGGCTTGACAATGGACTCAAATTAAAATTCCAGTGATCAATGGGATTCAATGCTTCTTGGTACTGGTCCCAAAGTTTTCCCTTGGAACATGAAGATATGAGACTGTTACTCTCCTTCTGTTTGAAATAACAGTCACTGTCAATGCTACATGGGGGATCACAAACTTTTGCAGTGGAAAGTGTGACCTTCATGTTCGGCCATCTGTGTTAATCTAGGGAAAGACAGCCTCCGGCCTGGCCAAACTTGAGGAATCTTGTTTGGATGGATGCTACATGATGTGTCCCCTGTTACAAATCAGTAGCAAGAAATAACAAACAGTACACAATATGCAATTAAACGATTGAGCTTTGTAATTATTAATTTGACTGTAGGGTTAGTAAAGAAAACAAAAAGAAAAAAAGGCACACACAAGGTAATCTGCAGATTCTGGAATTTCAAGCAACACACATAAAAGATGCTGGTGAATGCAGCAGGCCAGGCAGCATCTATAGGAAGAGGTACAGTCGACGTTTTGGGCCGAGACTCTTCGTCAGGACTAACTGAAAGAAGAGATAGTAAGAGATTTGAAAGTTTCAGGCCGAGATCCTTCGTCAGGACTGACTGAAAGAAGTCTCTTCTTTCAGTTAGTCCTGACGAAGGGTCTCAGCCCGAAATGTCGACTGTACCTCTTCCTATGGATGCTGCCTGGCCTGCTGTGTTCACCAAAAAGAAAAAAAGGGGCCATTTTAATGAAATACAGGTGTCCCCTGCTTTTCGATCGTTCGCTTTACCAAACCTCGCTGTTACGAAAGACCTACATTAGTCACCTGTTTTCACTGTTACGAAAAAAGGCAGCGCGCAAAAAAAGCAGTGCGCGATAAAAGGCAGCGCGTGCCCCGAGCAGCCAAGCTCCTCCCCTGGAACTGCATTCTAGCTGGCATTTCTTAAACACGTGCCTGTGAGCAGCTGTTAGCAAGATGTGTTCTAAGGTATCGGAAAAGCCTAAAAGAACTCGAAAGGGTGTTACACTTAGCGTAAAACTAGACATAATTAAGCATTTCGATCGTGATGAACGAAGTAAGGACAAAGTGAGTTTGGCATATGGAAGTTGATGAAGATGATGTTGAAGAGGTTTTGGCATCCCATGTCCAAGAACTGATAGATGAAGAGCTGATGCAATTGGAAGAGGAAAGGATAACAATCGAAACTGAATGCAGCAGCGAACGGACCAAAAATGAAGCCATCCAGGAACTGAACGTAAAGCAACTGCTTGAAATTTTTGCTGCAATGATTGCAGAAAAGTACAACTTTAATTTTGAAAGGGTACGTAGCTTGAGGGCATATTTGCAGATGGTTTGAGTGCTTACAAAGAACTGTGTGATAGAAGAACGCTCAAGGCTAAGTAGTCAAGCATACCATCATTTTTCAAGCCTTCCACATCAGCCACAGCAGATGACGAACCTCGACCTTTGACATCGAGGCAGGCAGACATAGAAGAAGATGACCTGCCTGCCCTGATGGAAACAGACCACACCCCAGTGTCCCACCACCCCAACATCCAGGCCGCTGACTGATACATTGTCGCGGAGAATGCAGTGGTGCAGTGGTAGCCAGGACGCACCTAACATATCTTTAAGAAAAAAGCCGAAATAAACAAGCTAATTAATTAGATACCGCCCGGTACGTAAATGTCGGCCCAGATCAGAGGTGATTGCCGATTGCATCGCCTCTGATCTGGGCCGACATTTATGTGCCGGGCGGCACCTAATAAATTAGCTTGTTTATTTAGGCTTTTTTCTTAAAGATGTGCTGGGTGCGTCCCAGCTACCGCTGTACCCCTGCATGCTTCATGGATTGGTATCGGTCGGAGGCCTGGAGGGTGGGGACCACTGCACCACCCCAACCTCCAATGACTCAGCCTAATACACCATCATCAGTGTGCTCAGCGCTGTCTTCCCGATTCCGGTAAGTGATACTACACTGTACATATATTATTTCTATTTTATATAGACTATGTATTTTTATGTGTTATTTGGTATGATTTGGCAGCTTCATAGCTTAAAGTTTACCGGAGAGAGTGTTTCTGCTGAGAGCGCATGCATGAAATTTTCGCTACGGAGAACAGTGCAGCAAGATTGTAGAAAAGTATTTCTACTTTATCTAGGCTGTGTATTTATCACATCATTCCTGCTCTTACTATATGTTACTGCTATTTTAGGTTTTATGTGTTATTTGGCATGATTTGGTAGGTTATTTTTTGTGTCTGCGAACGCTCACAAATTTTTCCTATATAAATAAATGGTAATTGCTTCTTCACTTTATGTTTCATAAGAGCGCTTTACCTTCGGATGGCGGGGGAAACCTGTCGTCTAATGTGCACACTGGAGCTCACTGTTTTCTCGTCTGGTCATCCTCCATCAATTTCCCCCAGGTGTCGTCAACTCCCAACCCCATTCTAAGTCCACTCAGTCCTATAGGTGTACGGCTTCCCCATTCTGGTATCTTCTCTCTTCATCTCCTCCCGAACAAAAGCCCGCAAAAATCCCTTCTCTTGGCACATAAGAAAGAAAAACACCTCCCCTCATTGGCCAGCGCACACTCTAAAGCTGCTGTTATCTTTAGTCATAACCCAAGCACTGTAGCTACAGAGAAACCATTTTGTTCACAGTAATCCCTTTCCCAGGGTATTACAAAAGTACTTGAGCACTTGTTACACAAATGTTATTATGCGGGTACAGCAAACCATTAGGAAGGCAAATGGAATGTTAGCCTCTATTTAAACTGGTATGGAATATAAAAGTTAGGAAGCATTAATGTAACTTCATAGGGGGGCAGTAGGAATGCTCTTGAACTACCACATGTGGCTTTGGTTTCTATTTTGTAGAAGACTATGTTTGCTTTGCTGGCAGTGCAGAGAAGGTTTACCCGCCTGATTCTCGGGATGAGGAAGATGAAGCATAAAGAAAGTTTTAGCAGATTACTTTACATATCTTTTAATACAATAAAATGAAAGGTAATCTCATTGCAAAAATAACATTCTGGGGAGAGTTGCCAGGTTGAGGCTGAAATATTGTTTCCCCGAGTGTGAAATGAATTGTTGGCATAGTTTCAGAATAAGAGATCACTCAGTTCAGAGAATGAATGTCATGAAAGTGGTCATAGATCTTCAAGGTGTACATTGACAGCATGTGAATGATAAGAGAGCGCAGGCAAATGACATGGTGGTGGAAAGATGGTGTTCAGGCCAAGATTGGACAGCATGCTCATATTCAAAGATTGTCCTGCTCTTGTCTCTTACATTCTTTTGATCTTTATGATAAAGTTTCAGAGACTGATCAATGTACAAGAAACAACAAACCAGAGGATAGGGAAGGTAAAAACAATTGAGAAAAACAAATATCTAGGCAGTAATTGTTTTGTGCTAATTGGATGACATTTAGTTTCTCTACAATTGGGGCAGTAAAGTAGCATAGTGGTTTGCACAAGCATTTACAGTACCAGTGACCCGGGGTCAAATCCCACTGCTGTCTGTAAGGAGTTTGTACATTCTCCCCATGACTGTGTGGGTTTCCTCTGGGTGCTCTGGTTTCCTCCCAAAGTCTAAAGATGTACTGGTAGGTAGGTTAATTGGTCATTGTAAACTGTCCCGTGATTGGGCTACGGTTAACTTCGGAGTTGTTGGATGGCATGGCTCCAAATGCCAGAAGGGCAAGTTCCCCATTGTATCTCAATAAATAAATCAATGAATTTTGGTGGCACAGTAGCATAGTACTTCACACAATCACTTTACAGTGCCAGACATCAGTGATCAGGCTACGATTTCCAGCATTGTCTGTAAGGAGTTTATACGTTCTCGCCATGACTGTGAGAGTTTCTTCCTGGGTCTCTTGTTTCCTCCCACATTCTAAATACTCACAGTTGGGGTTAGATTCAGTGAGTTATTTGAATGCTATGTTGGTGCGGGAAGTGTACAGCTCACAGCACAATCCTCAGACTGTCTTGATTATTAACACAAAGCAATGCATTTCACTGTCTGTTTCAGTGCACGTGTGCCAAATAAAGCTAAGCTTTTTGCACACTGAAGTGAAATCAGGATAATTTGGTGTTTAGGTGACTGCTCGACTTTCCCCAATTTATTTCAGGAAAATATAAATACCTGTTGAGACTATCAGAATATTTTCATTCATGATGAAAAAAAAAGAACAAAAGGGGAGTCACAACCCTTCATTCTGCAGTAGTCCACTGTACCAACTACACCCAAGCCTCAAGGATAAATCCAGTTGGATGATTATGAAAGATCGAGGGCCTTCTGATGACAATGTGATTCTTAACTTCCATGTTTTACTCATGTACTTATTTGCAGTGTACATGTAATCAATGGCAATATACTGTATCACGAGAAATGTGTTAGAGAAGACTATAAGCACACTCTGTCAACTGTTCAACTGCCTAGTTCACTCAGACTCTAGTGGAATCTGGCAGTGCTTGCCAGAATATGTCCAAAATCTACAGTAGTATTGCACAAGTGACCTTCATGAAACTTCAGCATTGCCAGCATCCAGAAGAAGATGACACTACCAGGGGCGATGTCCTTAGGACAGGTCATGAAGCAATTCCTTTCATGTCTTTTATGTCTTCTTTTTATTTCATTTTTGGCTCTGCTACTGTCAGAGTCTGTTATCTTCATTCTGGCATCATGTTTTAGGGTCAATGGCATGATTTGGATCTTTGTTGTCCCCAAAACAGTGTCATGAGGCTGCGAGCAAAGCATATGGTTTGGAGGCCCGGTAGCCTCGAGTAGGGTGGGGGGTGTTGCGTGCGAGCCCATGATCAGCTCCACCTCCATCAAATCTTCAAATCTCACTGATTGAAGCATCAAGGAAGACTGAAATCATCGAGGCGGGTGCTGAGCACAGGGAGTATTCAGTGCCGTCTACTTACCCTTTGCTCGCTGCTGCTGGAGAAGGTGTCTGCATGTGACGGCCTCTCTGTCCTTCCTGCTCTCGGCTCCTGAGGGAAGATCCTTGCATATGAATGATCTCTCTCCCCCACTCTTGATGCTGTAGGAAGATGGTGCCAGAGCAAAGTTAAATCAACGAGGTTTGTGAATTGGGCTCAAATCAAGTATGATGTGTTTCTGATCACTCCTTCTGTTTGTTGCTAATTTAGCCAATTTTGAATCAAGGCAGCCAGCAGATTATGTTTGATATTCTGTGTTTTTACTCAGTTTTATGTGTTGCCATTTGCATGATTTGTTTTTTTTTGTGCATGCGGGAGAGTTTAATGTGTTTTTCTTTGAACAGTTCCATGGTTTTTCTTTGTTTCATGGATGAATGTGGGAAGACGAATCACAGGGTTGTACACATCAAGGCCTCCAGTGCAAATTCAGAAAACCGGAGACCCCACCGTTATAATCAGTTTGCCTTCCAGAATATTCCAATAGGTGCTGCAGTCATGATATGCCACAACCTTAAGAGATACAGGGTGGCTCTAAAAGTGTTGGCTGCCTTTAACAATATATCAAATAGCAGTGGGGTCTGAACGGGTTGCATGTCAAAATCACTGGGCCAAAACATCCAACCTGCCACTTAGTGGCTTAGTAACTGAGAGTAATGCACCTTGCAGGGTGCACCCTTGACAACCTTGATAACCCCACTGAACTCTCAATGATCTCTCCCTCTATTACTTCTTGTGCCTTCTCAACAAGAAGGATAGATCATGTGACTGTCTCATTCTTCCACACGGTGGTGAAAAGTAGTACCCAGGTGACTCTTTCACCTCAGACGGTTGACGAAGTTTGGCATGAGCTCCCAAATCCTAAGGACTTCCTACAGGGGCACAATTGAGAGCATTCTGACTGGCTGTATCACTGCCTGGTATAGGAACTGTACTTCCCTCAATCACAGGACTCTGCAGAGAGTGGTGCGGACAGACCAGCACATCTGTGGCTGTGAAGTTCCAATTATTCAGGACTTTTACAGCAACGCATCTGTAAAAAGGGCCCGAAGGATCATTGGGGACCCGAGTCACCCCAACTGCAAACTGTTCCAGCTGCTACCATCCAGAAAATGATCCCACAGAATTAAAGCCAGGACCAACAGGCTCCGGGACAGCTTCTTCCACCAGGCCATCAGACTGATTAATTCGTGCTGACAAAACTGTATTTCTAACCGATATTGACTATTCTGTTGTATATCTTATTATACATGCTATTTTTTACAAATTACTATAAATTGCACATTGCACATTCAGATGGAGATGTAACATAAAGAGTTTTACTCCTCATTTATGTGAAGGACGTAAAAAAAAGGCAATTCATAATGTCAATATCAAGGATCTCCTTCAAAATTGTATTTCTATACTTAACTAGATCCTGATGGTATTAAATATTAATGACAATATTACAACCTGTGCAGAAAGCAAGAGTTACTTACAGAAGGTTGTATCATTTTTCACCAATGTTCCTAAAACAAAGTAAGTTTTAATCCAGTCCTGCCAAAGGGTTTTGGCCTGAACCATTGACTGTACTCTTTTCCTAGATGTTGCCTGGCCCGCTGAGTTCCTCCAGCATTTTGTGTGTGTTGCTGTAAGTTTTATTTTTTAATTTCCCTACAGCATGTTGGAATTGTCATATATTCAGGGCAACAGAAGTCATTGTTTTGTTCAACTCTCAGAATTTTCCTACTTTCCTCTTTAGTTAACAACTTCTTGTGCTACATTTTAAGATTTTCTTTATCTTTCTCTATTTGTCTTTTAATTTTAAAAAAGGAAGTTAATATGGGGATAATAGTCCAAATACATTTAAATGGCAGTCCCAAAACGCATTCAGCAGTGGAACTTTAGCTTTCAGAATACATTTGCTTGTTCAAACTCAAAAACTATACTGCCATTAACAATTTTTTGTAATATTACATTTAACTTGGAGATTTAATTGTGCATTAGCACATAATTATTTGATAAAGTGTTGGCACGTGGCCAAATGGTTAAGGCATTCGTCGAGTGATTTGAAGGTCGCTAGTTCAAACCTTGGCTGAGGCAGTGTGTATGTCCTTGAGCAAGGCACTTAACCACACATTGCCCGGCGACGACACCGGTGCCAAACTGTATGGGTCCTAATGCCCTTCCCTTGGACAACATCAGTGATGTGGAGAGGGGAGACTTGCAGCATGGGCAAATGCTGGTCTTCCATACAACCTTGCCCAGGCCTACGCCCTGGAAACCTTCCAAGGCACAAATCCATGGTCTCATGAGACTAACGGATGTCTATAAAAAAATTTGATAACATGTTTATTATGTGCTGAACATTTTGCTTGATTGTTCCACATAATAATGTGAAAATTAATTTTTCTTTGCCATTATTAGTTGTAGACACAGGAACATTCATTTTTTCATGAGAAATATACATGAGGTTACCATGTTTTTTTATTTTCCTATACTTTCTGCCAAGCTATTATCCATTATCCAAAAAGGATAATGTGCAATGCCACAATGAGAATTGTGATCCTTTTTGCAATTTGCCTGCACTTTACGGTGGGCAAGGCAGAGATTTTTTAATTGCTTCTGACTTGGCATAATACACCTGAGAACCTTTATGATGCTGTATAAATTGGTAGTCAAATGTTTCCTAGCTGATTATGCAATATAATCTTGAGAGATGTTAAGCTTTATAGTTAGATCAACACATCACTGGAAAGATTTTATTTGAATACACTATCAAAGTATTTGGAAAATCTGAGTGATATATTAGGATTGGCATACACTCAGTGGCCACTTCATTAGGTAGCTCCTGTACCTAATACAATGGTCACTGACTGTATATTCATGATCTTCTGCTGCTGTAGCCCATCCACTTCAAGGTTCGATGTATTGTCATTCAGAGATGCTTTTCTGCACACCACTGTTGTAATGCGTGGTTATTTGAGTTCTGTCACCTTCCTGTCAGCTTGCATCAGTCTGGCCATTCTTCTCAGACCTCTGTCATTAGCAAGGCAATTTCATCCACAGAACTGTCCCTCACTGGATTTTGTTTTTGGTTTTCACACCATTCTCTGAAAATTGTAGAGACTATTATACGTGAAAATCCCAGGAGATTAGCAGTGTCTGACATTTGATGTTTGATCTAGGCAGCAATTGAACACTTTGACAATGTTTGCATGCTTTTATGCATTGAGTTGCTGCCTCTTGATTGGGTGATTAGATATTTGCATTAATGAGCAGGTGTTAGAAGGCAGCGGTCAATCCCAGGGGATCATGGGTTTGCACCTCTGGTGAACCGGGTTAAGCAGCATCTGCTGTGACTGTGAAATCCTTGCCACACTTTGTACAGCAGAATGCAGAGGCAGCTCTGATGTCTCGGGCAGCTTGGGCTCGGAGCTTTCAGCGGGCTCTCTTTTCCTCTGCTTCTTGCATCAGAGTGGTTGTCAACATCAAGAGACCCTTTTTCACTCACGTGTCTGAGGCGAGTGACTGCCATGTGCTGGTGCTAATACCAAGGGCCTTGAGGTCACACTTTCAGGTGTCCTTGTAGCGCAGCTGGGGTCTTCCTATTGGCCTCTTTCCAGACTCCTGCTCCCCAAAGAGAAGGTCCTTCAGTGTGCGCCATCTGCAAGACATAGCCTAGCCAGTGCATACGCCTCTGTTTGTTTGAGGAAGGGGAACATGGAGGTGGTGCCTGCTCTCTCAACCACTGTGTTATTGGTAACCTTGTCTTCCCAAGTGATACCAAGTATGCGTCTGAGGCAGCACATATGGAAAATGTTGAGTCGCTCTCTTGTTTTGTGCGCAGGGTCCAAGTTTTGCTGGCGCAGAGCAAAGTAGTCAGCACACAGGCTGGGTACACCTGGACTTTGGTGTTCATGGTGAGTCTATTGTTGGCCCAGACTCTCTCAGTCAACCTTGAGAGGTTGTGGCTACTATTCTGATGAGCTTGTTGATCTCATTTTTGAGTGACTCATTATCCGAGATCGTGAGGGCTAGGTATGTGAATTCATGGACAACTTCCAGCTCATAGTGGACTATGTTAATGGATGGCTTGTCGTCAACATCTTGCCCCATCACCCTTGTCTTCTTCAGGCTGAACTCTCTGCAGGCTTCTGCAAAGCGGGTCATGAAATCTTGTAGCTCCTGCTGTGAGTGAGATGCGACAGCTGAGACACTGGCAAACAGGAAGTCTCTGAAGAGCCTTATCTGCACTTTGGTCCTCGCTCTGAGTCTTGCCAGTCTGAAGAGGTTTCCGTCTGATCTTGGACAGAGATAGATGCCCTCAGTGGCCTCCCCAAAGGTGGACCTGAGCACTGCAAAGAAGGTGCCGAACAGCGTCAGAGCGAGCACACACCTCTATTTTACCCTGCTGAGGATGTTAAAGGACTCTGATGTGGTGCTGTCGAACATTATGGTTCCCTTCATGTCATCATGAAATGACCTGATGATACTGAGTAGAATTGGGGAGGGGAGCCAATCTTGGCAAGGATCTCAAAGAGACCCTTTCTGCTCACAAGGTCAAAAGCCTTAGTAAGATTGATAAAGGCAATGTAGAGTGGTCTCTGCTGTTCTCTGCACTTTTCTTGCAGTTGCCAGAGGGAGAAGATCATGTCAATGGTGGACCGCTCAGTTCCACTGAGACTCGGGATGCACCCTTTCTGTGAGCGGGTGGAGCCTCTTCAGGGCGACTCAAGCAAAAAGCTTCCCCACAACGCTGAGAAGACAGATGCCGCAGTAGTTGTTCCAGTTGCTCCTGTTGTCCTTGTTCTTGTAGAGAGTGACGATGTTTGCATCCCTCATGTCTTGCTGTACGCTGCCTTCTCTCCAACACTGGGAGAGGATTCGGTGCAGTTCTGGGATAAGGGTGCCCTTGGCACATTTGAGAACCTCAGAAGAGGTGCCATATTTTCCTGGTGCTTTCCCAGAAGAAAGGGCTTCCAGTGTCTCACTGAGTTCCTCCGGTGTGGGGTCTACATCAAGCAGAGGTTCAATGGTGTTCAGAGCTTTTTCTGTACAACAGTCTCTCTGGCATTCAGCTCCCAATAACGTTCTTCCCAGTGTTCCATTGCGTTGTATTCTGTCCTTGATGACCTCTCCCGTTGATGACTTTAGTGGGGCAGTCTTGCTCTGTAATGGACCAATGGCCTGCTTGATGCTGTCATACTTTCCTCTGGTGTTGCCAGTGTCAGCGGCCTCCTGGAACATGGAGCAGAGCTGAAGCCAATAGTCACTGGCATGCCGCCTGGCAGCCTGTTGAACTTTGTTCCAGGTAGACCAGAGCATTTGCAGGTTCTTCTCGCTAGGAGAGAACTCGTACCCTGTCAGTGCTTTACTCTTCTCCTCAATCCGAGGCAACAGCACTTCGGAGTGGGCCTCAAACCAGTCAGCAGTCTTGACTGTCTTTTTTCCGAAGGCGGATATCGCAATGTTGTAGATAGTGTCCTTCAAGCTTTCCCATATCTTGCTGATATAAGTGTCGGGAGAGCCAGGCAGAGCTTCCTCCAGGGTTTGCACAAACTCAGCTATCTTTACAGGGTCTTGAGTATTGCTGGTGTCAATGTGTAGCCTCCCCTCCCTTTTGGAATGATGAAGTCTTCTCGGCTGAAGTTTTACCTTGCTTCATACAAGGGAGTGGTCACTGTCGCAATCTGCGCTCTGGTAACTATGCGCCACCTTGACAGTCTGAAGACTGTTGCATCTTGTGAGGATGAGATCAAGTTGGTGCCAATGTTTGGACCTCGGATGTCTCCATGACACCTTGTGCTGAAGCTTGGTGTTGAAGAAGGGGTTAGTGATGCAGAAGTCATGTTGGCAGCAGAGTTCAAGGAGGCACTGGCCGTTTTCATTCATCTTTCCAGTTCTGAACTGTCTCAAACAGGAGGGCCAGTTGTGGTGGTTGCTGCCAACTCTTGCATTAAAGTCGCCAAGAACAAATAGTGACTCTTGAGAAGGGAGTTCGTGTTCATCATAGAACTTGTCCTTAGCTTCCTGAGTAGAGGTTAATGTAGGTGCATAAGCACTAATAATGCTAACCAGGCCCACAGACATTTGAAGCTGAATCCTGAGCAGTCTTTCGGTTCCTTCAGTTGGTGGTATGATAGCACCAACTCGGCTCTTTCTTATAGTGAAGCCAACACCATGCTCCCTGGACTCTTCTGGTGGTTTTCCATGCCGGATGAAGGAGAAGTCTTCCTCTCAAAGGCTTCCAGAGGAAGAGAGCCTTGTTTCTTGAAGGGTGACGATATCCATCTGCGGACTCTTCAGTTCATTGTTGATGACTGTGGTCTTGCAGGCATCGATCATATCTTGCAGGTCTTCTGTAAGGCCAGGTGTCATGGTCTGTACATTCCAGGTACCTACCTTGAGGGCTCATTACTTTTGATGTTTCCTATTTTTGGCAGGTGTAAGGTTATTGATCCACCTGTCGGGGGTTCCCTGAGCCCCACACACCCAGTGGAGCAAGTGGACCGTGGTGAGGCAGCACCTATTTGACTGGGCACTGCCCAGCTTGAGGGACAGTGAGGTCCTAGGGCCTCTCCCACTGTTAGAAGCAGCCACTGGCGCTGCACTCTATGCCAATTGAGTGCAGTAGCTTATCACCGGTAACTGCTGCTTCCCAGGTTGTGCCAACACTGAGCAGCGATGTTGGAGTGTCCTCTCCAGGACGCAAGCCTGAGCTGGAAGATTTGAAGAACCGGCTGTTGCCCATGCAGCAGGTTCCCCCTCTTCACGTCGCTGATGTAGTCCAAGGGAAGGGCAAGTGCTGACACAGCTTGCCACCAGTGGTGTCGCAGAGGTTGCCAGAGTGAAGTTGTAAACAAAATCAAACTGCCTTAGGGATCCTGCCTTCAGATTACTTCCTCAGGGTTTACTCCCAAAGCCTTTCCCATGGGTGGGAATGGCCGCAAGGCAGCGGAGGTTTAAAAACAGAGTTTTCTTTCTCTCAGGTGGACTGACGTTCAAGGCTGACAGGCCCCACCTGCCCGAAGTAGCTGGTTTTGAGGTGCCGGTGGTCCGCCTTTGCCCCTTCTCTTGTCAGTAGAAACAGTTCCGTTGGGCCTAGTAGCTAAGCCACACATGAAGGCCAAGAGTTGGACTTGGTTTTCAGAGGTTGTCAGAGGCGCTTGCCATTTGGAGAACTTTATAGATAGTGGAAGCTTATCCCCACTGCCACCCCGGCAATGACAACCTTCAGAACCTGAGCAGGTGTATAGGTGTACATAATAAAATGGTCACTGAGTGCACATTTACAATCTTTCTTCATATCCCTTTCAAAGAATAGAGTAAGGTGATCTTTGTCTGCTTTGAAAGTCTAAAGCAGTTCATCCCCTGAAGTGAGAAATGCTTAAGGGCGTCTTCATATAAAGACCCCTAGCTCATCCATGTTAAGCACGTGTTTGAGGAGAAAAGCTACCTTACATGATGTTTTGTCTCTCAGAAAATTTTCAGTCACCTCAGAATTTGCACTTGCAGATATCCTTGCAACATGGCTATTATGCATGCTTGCACACTTCTTGAAACACTCGCATGGCCAGTCTTGAATGTCGCTGTACTTTCTGAATGTTTCAACACTTTCAAAATATACATCAGTCCCTCATGTTCTTTCATGTTTAGTTGAAATTCTGCTTTTTGTGGATCACGCTCAAAGACAGGAACACATAGAATTGATTCTGATCCTCCATTCTCTTTATTATACATCTCTGCTCTTCATCACTCTTGATGAACTTCCAAGAGCATCATGCTGATACAACAAAGTGGTGTTTATTTCTAGTAACCAATAATGTCATTACTCACTTTGTCTTGAGATTGTGGTTTGTTTTAGTAGCACTTTCTCGAGTCTAGAGTCACAGTACACAGAAACAGACCTATTGAGTTTATATTAACCATGGTACCCAATCAAACTAATCCAACAGACTAATCCTAGTCTACGCACTAAGTCGAATTCCGTACTATCACTGGGAAAATCTATGTCTGACAATGGTTTGGATTATCACTAAAAGTTCAAAGCTCAAAATACATTTATTACCAAAGTATGCATGCAGTATACAATCCTGGGATTTGACTTCTCTACAGACAGCCACAACAAAAAGAAAACCATGGAACTTGTTCAAAGAAAAACATCAATTCCCCAAGCACAATAAAAAAACAAATCATGCAAACGGCAACAAGAACATTACTCCCCACCACACGACGAGCAAAAACACAAATTGCTACTTCAGTGAAGCTGCAATTTTAAATGCTGCGTTTTGCTATTATCAATATAGTTTTCCTCTCTGCTCCCTAACATTAAGGATTCATTGTTATACTAAGATCAAGGGCACATAGTCCAAAGAGTAATTTACGTTATAATGAAAATTCATTAATCATTGTGATTTAAGTAAGGCAATATAGAGAAAAGCAATAGCATGCCACTCAATTTGAGGGTAATAACGCAGAGATAAACCTTAACAATTAATGCTATGGAGTCTGTTCCATATTGTTATTCTAACATTCACCTTTTTGTAGAAGTATGATACATCAAAGCTTCTTTCCCTCATCTTTCAATTTCTCAGCCTGCCATCAAAGAGAGTGGGGAAATTCACTTGCAAAAGGCATAGCTATTCAGTTCAAGTCATGAGGGAGTTCTATTGTTACACCCACTGTTTTATACAAATAAATTTAGGTCAGCATGAGTCAACTTCCACAGTGAATAAAACTGCTTCCATGAGATACTAACACCACTGCTATTGACACCACTGAGCCTGAGTGGTTATCTATAACACACTCAAATTCATAACAATAAGCTTGAGTTTTCAAATCAATAGGATAGATTTTGACATTCAGTGATAGTATTTAATGAGTGATAGCAAAGCAGCGGGAATGTCAGTTGAAATACAAATCAGAAAAGATGGCAAATTGGCTGCAGAGTCACTAATTACTCATTTAGCAACATCATACAATTTAAAATGTACTAACCAATGCATTTGAGAGCATACAGCTGCACCTTATTTTATCTCACTGAGATAGCATCACTTGAATCATGTTTCAGAGGTTAAGAATCTTGATTTTTAAATATCACTTCAAAGTTTGTAAGACATTTAAAAGGAAGACATTAGATATATTTTGAGTTTAACAAAAATTAATTTAAAAAAAACCCTTGAAGCATCTCTATTTTGATTCCAGTGAATTTTTATTCCCATGCAGTCGACAAATAAAGCTGAAAATAAAAGTAACCTTTGAGGAAGTTGCTAGGTGTTTGCAAAGGATATAACAAGTTGGTTACATGAATGCATAAGAAAATAGCATTTGTAATATTATGTGGGAAATGGAAGCATTATGTTATTTTAGTGGAAGAGTCAGGGAGATAGAATATCTTTCCAGACATCATAAAATCTCACAATGCTAATTCAGAGTAGATATTGGCATGGCTCTTGAGAGATAGAAAACACACATGGCAGTTTAACAATCAGGGTGTCCTGAAGTCATATGTGGAAGAGTAGCTGAAAGGAGTATTGCTGAAGGTCCAACATACTAATTGGCAAACACTGTCAGTGGTAGTCATCAGGGAAGATAAAAATGTGACTGTTTTCAAAGTTCAAAGTACATTTATTATCAAAGTATGTATGCAATTATATAACCGTGAGATTTCTCTCCTTACAGGCAGCCACAACGAAACCCAAAAGAACCCACAAAAAGAGAAGACTGTCAAACACCTAATGTACAGAGAGAAAATATACAAATCTTGCAAACAATAACAGTAAGCAAATAGCATTCTAACAAAAGTGAGTCCATAGATATAAAGCCTAGAGAAGCCAGAGCAGATCGCAGCCTCAGAATCAATTCAGCGCAGAGCTGAGTAAACATCACGGAGCTCTCAGTTATGGAGCCCAGAGCAGGCCTCAGCCTCAGTTCAGCGCAGAGCTGAGTAAACATCACGGAGCTCTCAGTTATGGAGCCCAGAGCAGATCACAGCCTCAGCCTAGCGCAGAACTGAGTAAACATCACAGATCTCTCAGTTATGGAGCCCAGAGCAGGCCTCAGCCTCAGTTCAGCGCAGAGCTGAGAAAACATCACAGAGCAGCTAGCAGAACCAGCCTGACCCTTGTGCTGAGTCATTAGAAGACCAAAGTAACGCTAAACAGATCATTGATGATGAGCACTGCCTGACACTAATATATATCCACAGTCTTTACTCAAGTCAACTCAGCTCAAAATTCTTTCAGACTAAAATGTAAACATTCTGCATGGGATCCTCGAGATTCTGTCTTCCTGACATGTTAACCTCATCACCGTAGAGATGGAGCAGGAATACGGGAAGGAGCTGGGGGAGCTCTCTGCTGATTACAGAAACAAAATTAATGGCTGGAATATGTATTTGTGCGCTTAAAGTTCTTTTCAAATTTAATTATCATTCAATTGTACATGAATACAGCTGAACGAAATAGCGTTCCTCTGGGGCCAAGGTGAAAAACATGCTCCGCACAACACAGTACAAGGAAAACACAACACATTCAAGATAGCAAGCAAATACACAGTCATGCAAAAAAAAAAGATGTATTGCCCAAGTCTCTGAGTGATATGTCCTGCAAATTGATGGTGCCATTCCTGGCAGTCTGCAGATGAATTCAGGCAATCCAGCTTGTAACCCCACCAATTTAACACTAGAGGGCAGCACCAACAGGAGAGGTCAGCCTCCAACTGAGTATGGATGTCATGCTACATTGCTCTGGAATCTCCTCTCCTGGACCACAGCAGCAGGCAAGCCTGCAGCTTGAAGCCTAGTTCTTGCTACAACTGAAGCCACACAGCTCCCCTGCCGTCTATCACACTAACAAACAAGAGGAACTGGCCTATGGTATCTTTCATTATCAATGTCCAACAGGATCTTGCAATCGCAAGAGAAATGTCCAAGATAATCATGTGCTGTTACACTGCATGCCACCTTTGGACACCAGTTCTGATGCAGTCCTTAGCAGGCATGATCTGCACCGCCCGGCTTCACCAGTTCCTCTGCCAACGAGCAGCTCACTGATAAGGTAGACCTGCAGTACCCAAAGTTTTGAAAGTCCAGCATTGTCTTGTGATTATAAAAAAAGATACTTGAAAAAGACAAAAACACCCTTGCTTGGCCCTCAAGAGGCCTCTGCATCTGAATGCACCGTCAACTTACCGGAAGTTAAAGTTGTCTAATAGGGTTTGGAAATTAACACAAATTGCAGTCACCTCACTGTGAAAAGGTTGTATTGATATAAAGGATTCAACTAATGTTGGTGAATATTGTTCTTTCCTCTGAGTGCTTCAGAAATTGCAGAGCACATCCCTTGGGGTCAGCCACAACATTGAAGGACTTCATCAGCTAATACACCAAATGAAGTTTCTGCTTTGAGGTGAACAACAATCAAGGGCTTTCGGGCTATTTTTCCCCTGACCATTATGCCTCACAGTATTAGGATTGTGATTTGACGCAGCCGTATACAAGGTAGATGTGGGTCCTGAGCTCCAAGTTGTGTATGTTTATTTTACACTCACACTTCCAGTAGGGAAATTCATGTGTAGATAGGTAAAAGGGGAAGAGAACAGCTACCTTTTGGGTTACTCTGCTTTGGACAGTTCTGGTTGGCAAGCATTTTACTTTGGTCTTGATTTAAACCTCTGGTGTCAACTTGAACTGAAGCTGACCATCCTGGAGAAGTGGTTGCACAGCAAATGCAATGACTGTTTTTGTTGTTACACTTGGAATACTTTATAGACTGGTATATTGAAGCAGAACTTATATATTGTCACAACCATCCTATGAAAAGATCAATGCTAGTATTCAACAGGGCACTTTCAACTTTATAACTTTGGTAATTTTACTTTACGATTCCATACATAAAATTGAATACCTATCATATCTAAAATATATTTATATTCCAGATAGATGTTTGTGGGTAAACTTTAATTAATCAGTTTAGCATGTGGCATGTGCTCAAACTTCTAATACAATGTTGCATTAGCAATTACTATTAGTCACAGGTTTATTGACTTCCACAAAGAATGTTAATTTGAAGTTCTGACTGTGTAACTTGTCTTAGCATGCTACATCACCAAAGTATAGACAGACATTAAAATTAGGTTAGAGGATTCAATAATTGTCTGTCTCATGTTTTAATCGATACTCCATCATGAAGTGCTTTGAGAGACTGTGTCACAAAGGTGGGGTGCTGGGAGTGGACCCAAATACAAGACACAGACACTGAAGTACTAGGAACAGGACTTGACTAGAGAGCTGGGTTAGGGACGTGACTGTATGCAGACTAGAGAGCTGGGACAAGAACACATACTTGGGCTAGGACATAGGCTAGGCAAGCACGACCAGGACTAGGAAATGGGAACTGTGAGCCTGGGCTTGGACTCCGAGCCAGAGACTGGACAAGGACCCAGAACCTGGGTCTAGACTCAGAGTCGGACCCAGGATCTAGGTGAGGACATGATGTGGACAAGGCACATGAACAGGACGAGAACACACAGCCTTGACTAGGACAGGACTTGGACTAGACTAGGTTCCTGGACGTGGCTTGGAATAGGTGACGTTCCTGGACGTGGCTTGGAATAGGCGACGTTCCTGGACAGGATGAGGGAACCCCCAGCACCAGACTGGGCGAGGCACGTTGACAGGACGTGAACACGAAGCCTTGATTTGGTCGAGGGAGACAGGAATGCAGAGCCTTGGTCAAGGGAGACAGGAACACAGAGCCTTGGTAATCTTGAGAGACAGGAACATGGAACACAGAGCCAGGACCCCTCCTTGGAAACAGGATGTAGGGTCAGGACTCATACACTGAACACTTGGAGACAGCTGTCCACTCAAGGTAGCAGCAAACAGCCGGACCTACCCAGTGGAGGCAAGGGCACAAAGAGACGGTTCATAACACAGGGTAGCGGCAAACGGCCAGACCTACACAGTGAAAGCGTGGACACAGAGACAGTTCAAAACAACAATAGACACTTTCCTTATCTTGCTTCAGCAGTTGAACTTGACAGCAGTGCACACAAGGGTTACAGGCAAGGCAAGGCTTCAGGCAAGGAAAAGCGAGGCAAGGCTCCAGGCGAGGAGAGGCAAGGCAAGGCTCCAGGTGAGGAAGGGCTTCAGACACTGGTTGCCAGGCAAAACTTCAGGAGGAAGGGGCAGAGAAGAGATTCAGGGGGTTTAGACAGGAACAATCCAGCAACTGAAGCTGAACCAAGGAGCTATTTATGTAGCCAGCCCAAAATGTGAATCAGCTGCCTCAATTAGAACACACAACAGAAAAAGGGAAAATCAGAAAACCTGGAATAAGGAACAATGGACCGGACTGTGAACTGGAATCCGGACTTTACGGACCGGACCATGACAGACTGGTAGTGGCACACATTAACTCTAGCTTTGCAAGCAACTTCAAACAACTGCAATTCACCTACCACTGAAAAAAGTCTATGGCAGATGTCATCGCTCTGGTCTTACACTCATCTATGGAACATCTGGACAGTAAAAACACCCATGTTATACTATTGTTTATTGAATACAGATGTGCCTTCAGAACTATAATTTTACATAAATTTCCAGACCTGGAACTCGACAACTCTGTCTGCACCTGGTCCTTGACTTTCAGCCACAATCAGTAAGGATAGATTATGAGAACACTCAGTCCTCTTTTATTGTCATTTAGAAATGCATACATGCATTAAGAAATGATAGAATGTTTCTCTGGAGTGATATCACAGAAAACAGGTCAGACCAAGACTAACACTGACAGAACCACATAATTATAACGTATAGTTACTGCAGTGCAAAACAATAACGTAATCTGATGAAGAACAGATCATAGGCACAGCAAAAAAAAAGGCTCGATGTCCTGAGTCGATCGACTCCCGAGTCCCTAATAGCAGCCGGCAAAAGCGAGAAACTCCCTGCCATAAACCTCCAGGCACTGTCAACTTGCCGATACCTTGAAAGCACCCGATCACAGCCGACACTGAGTCCATCCGTCCGAAAACTCTGAGCTTCCAACCAGCCTTCCGATACAGCCTCCCGAGCACCATCCTCTGCCGAGCGCCTATCGACCTCTCCCCGGCCGCTGAAACACGCAAAGCTGAGGATTTCGAAGCCTTCTGCTCCGGAGATTCCAGTTACCACACAGTAGCAGCGGCAGCGATCCTGAAATTTTCTAGATGTTCCTCCGCGCTCTCACGTCTATCTCCATCAGATCAGGATTGTGCACGGTCCCCTACTTGATAGGTAACAGATATCATCACCGAAGTGGCCGCGCGGCGCGCTGTCATCTTCTCCCCCCTCCGCCATAGGCTACATTACCTCCATCACAATTATCCTCAACTCTGGAGGCTCCTACTCCCTATACACACATGACTCAATGGTTATTTTCTGCTGTAACCCCAACTACATTCTGCAGATGACATCACGGTAGTGGCCTGTGGATTATCTGTGTACATAATAAAGAACTTCAGTTCTCGGTGTGCAATGCAGGTGGTTCACGGGAAATCACAAGTGATGTTGGTGAATGGGGAGCACGTGCTTAAGTGAGGAGCTAGAAGCCACGACTGTCTCTTGTTAATAGATGTGTAAATGTTTGAAAACACAAGCAAAGTTTGTCTTTGTTAAACAAAAACAAACATAGCATGGTGTCAAAAGTCATATGATCTTCAAAGGGAACAGGTTTGTGATTTCAATGTCACTATGCAAGGAAATGCTCCAGAAGATACATGAAGGACATCTTGGTAAGGAAAAATGTAAGCAAAGTGACGTGCTGACCAAGAATGAACCAAGACATCAGCCCGATCATTGCATCATGTGAGATATGTCTTACTTACAGACCAAAGCAGCAAGCAGAACTGCTTACACCATGCACTGTACCAGACAGACCATACTTCAAAATTGGAGTGGATTTGTTTGATTGTAATAGGAAGAGACATATTGTTGTAACAGACTATTTTTCCAGTTACCCAGAGGTTTCAACACTGCAATCAACATCCGACAAAGTGGTCATCTTCTTTCTGAAAGCTGTGTTTATGAGGCATGTCATGGTATCAGAAAATGGTCCATAATTCTCAAGCTGTGAATTGGAGTCCTTTCTCCATATGTGTTTCAACATATAACTTCAAAGCCACAGCATCCAAAATCTAATGGCTCAGCAGAGAGTTTGGTGAATGTAGGGAGGGGTCTCATGAAGAAAGCGTAAGATGGATGTGAAGATTTCCACACAAGTTTGATGATTTACAGAAGTGAGAGGAGAAGATGGCAACACGACGCAGCTCGCTGCGGCCACTCTGGTGGTGATGTCTGTTATTTGTCAAGTAGGGTGCCGTGCACAATCCTGATTTGATGGAGATGGACGTGAGAGCACGGAGGAATATCTGGTGAAACTTCTGAAAATGCCTGCTTCGCTGCTGCTGCTACTACTGTGTGGTTCAGAATCTCCGGAGGGGAAGGCCTCGAGTCCTCGGCTTTGCCTGTTGCTCGGTGACTGGAGTGAGATCAAAGCGCTCGGCAGAGGATGGTGCTCGGAGAGGCTGTGTCGGAGGGGCTGGTTGGAGTCTCGAAATTTTCGGATGGACTCAGAGTCCGCTGCGGTCGGGTGCTTCCAATGGTGCTGCATCGGCAAGTTTGCAGCATTTGGAGGTTCATGGCAGGGAGAGTTTCTCCCTTCTACCGTCTGCGTGAGATGATGAGGCTATCGGGACTTTGAGATTTTTCTTTACTATGCCCATGGTCTGCTTTTTATCAAATTATGGTATTGCTTTGCACTGTTGTAACTATATGTTATAATTATGTGGTTTTGTAAGTTTTAGTCTTGGTTTGCCCTGTGTTTTCTTGTGATATCATTCTGGAGGAACGTTGTATCATTTTTTTAATGCATGCATTTCTAAATGACAATAAATGAGGACTGAGTGTCCTCATAATCTAATCTGGAAAAAAACAAAGTGCACCACTGAAGAATGGCCTTTCACCAGCCCAAATGCCGATGGATTGAGCATATGCACTAACCTTCCAGTGCATGAAAGCCTGTTGACACCTAAAAGACCATGCAAAGTCAAATTGTCTAAAGTAAAAGGGAAGGAGAAACAGGAACAGTATCATGACAAAATTGCAAAAAAGCCTCCTAGTCCTGAAGCCTGGAGATCAAGTGCGAATCTAAGACCACGATCCTGGCACATGGTCCATACAAGAATATATGCAAGAGGAAGTTGCTCCACATTCCTATCAGACCGAGATGGAGCAAGGAACACCTCTGAGACAGAACCATGTGGATCTACGACCCCCAGCTCCGACCCATAGCTGTGACATGTCACCTTTCAGTACACCAAAGGGGCCAGCTGATGTACAGAGTAAACTTGTTGATTAGTATTTTCAGAAAGACACAGCTACTAATGCACCACATACAAGAAATACACCTGTGAAAACATACAGCAGACCAAAAAGGATCATTAGATCACCTCAGGGACAGATTGCCAGTTGTTGTTTTGAAAAGCTCAATACAATTGAAGTTAATCTGTGTTAGAAAGTGTTATTGTCCCTTGCATGTTAATGTGTACGTAGTACTGTTTGTTTTTTTTCTTTAAAGGGGGAAGATGTGTTGACTGTGTACATAATAAAGAACTTCAGTTCCCAGTGTGCAATGCAGGTGGTTCCTGGGAAACCGGAAGTGGCGTTGGTGAATGGGGAGTGCATGCTAAATTGTGGAGCTAGAAGCCATAACTGTCCCCTGTTATTAAATGTGTTAACGTTTAATAACCTAAGTAAAGTTTGTCTTTGTTAAAGAACAAACATAAGTCTGTATCTTAAATAAGGATGAGTTGAGTACGAGAAGGAGATAGAGATAGAGACAAAGAGCTGACTGGCATGGTCTCAGGATGACAACCTTTCCTTCAGTGTCAGCAAAACAAAAGAGCTGGTCATTGACTTTTGCTCCTGCTTATATCAACAGGGTTGAACTCAAGAGAGCTGAGATCTTCAAGTACCCAGGAATGAACATTATCAGTTGGACTGTCCTGGTCCAACCATATTGACAGCATGGCCAAGAAAGCTGACCAGTTCCCCTACATCCTCAGAAGGTTAAAGGCACATGGCATGTTCCCTTTGATCCTCAGCAAATTTTATTGATGCATTATGAAAGTATCCTACATAGATACATTAAGGCTTGATGTGGTAAATACTCTGCCCATGATCAGAGTTATGGACACTGTTCAGCACATCACAGAACCAGACACCGGTCCATATGGATTCGGTTCACAGTTCTTGATGCTTCAGTAAAACTTCCAGAGTAATAAAAGACTGCACACACCACGGTCATTTACTCTTCTTCCCTCTTGCATTGGTCAGAAGATACAAAGGCCTGAAAACAGTACCACCAAGCTCAAAGTTAGCTTCTATCCTGCTGTTACAATTCCTTAGGAATTGTTCCTTAGTATAAGGTGGACTCTGGACCCCACACTACCTAGTTATTTTAGTGTACCTGCCATGCCCTTTCTCTGCAATGTTAGCAGATTATTCTGAACTCTGTTACTGGTTTATCTTTCCTCAATGCACTGTTGCAATGAATTGATCTGTATGGACAATATGCAAGTGAAAATATGAATTACACCTTGGTACATATGACAATAATCACCCAATTTACTAATTTATTGTATATAATTCTATTCTGCTATAATATGCTATGCTGCAAATTGAGTGAAGTGCTATTAGTAATAAAACATTTGTTGTACTTTTTTAAATTTTGATTTTGATATGCCTTTTTTTTATATTAGCAAATTTGTTCATTAAGTACTGAGCTGCCCCAGAGTTTCCCTGTTGCTCTAGGCTTCTTGTTGCCAGTAAGCATAATTATTTTAATTGTCTTCACTTAAATGTATTCTCTGGCTTCTCTGGTGAAAGTGCTCTATCATACGTCCTAGGCTGCAAAACATTATCCTTCTTAAATCTGCCATTACTCTCTCTTGAGAGAAAAGAAAACATATATGCTCCATTAGGTACAAATGAATTCACACGTTGCTTGCAAGTCTGCCACTGGGGTCCTAGATAAATTGTCACTTTGATGAAGTCTCTTAGATGTTTACAGAATCTGAAACATACATCACTGTGTAGTTAAAACAGTAAGACTAAAATCTTGTGATATATTATTTGTCAATTGACTAAACAGATCAAGGACTGTCTGTGCTCTAAAGCAGTCAAATGGAGCCTACATCATTAACTGGATATAGATCACATTAATGCTAAGAACAATTGAATTTCTTTGATGCAAATTCTGAACAATACCTAACTCCAGCAGTTTTACAAGGATTAAGAGATATTTATACTGGTGCAGTCTTGAAGTGTTTATGATCTTATTGTGGCTAATATCAGTACATAGTTTGAGTTTGAATTATCGGATTTTCAGATTCAAATAAAAAAATTTGAAAATAATGAACTTTTTAGAGGAGCTTAGCTGCAGTCACAAGATCGGTCCAGATATTATAAAGTCATACTTTATCAGTTTAAATAGTATGGATAAAAAAACACCCAAAATCAAATATGAGAGAATGAAAAAGTATCATGATTTGGTATTTCAGATATCAAGTTATTTTATTTTCCTATTCTTCATTAAAAACAACCTCATTCTTATTTTTGTTGTAAATATTTTCAGGATCATGTTTAGCATCAAAGCATATGTCATGAATTTGTTGTTTTGCAGTGCACTGCAATACATAATAATAAAAACTGTAAATTGCAATAAGTATATAAAAAGAAAATTAAGTTAAGTATGTAGTGGAAAAAGAGAGGGAAATAAATTGAGGTTGTGCCCTTTGTCCATTCAGAGATCGGATGACAGATGGGAAGAAAATGTTTCTGAAACACTGAGTGAGTGGCTTCAGGCTTCAGTACCTCCTTGATGGTAGCAATGAGAAGAGGGCATGTCCTTTGTGATGTGCATAATGGATATAATAATGGATGCCCCCTATTTGCTTTTTTGAGGCATGGCCTTTTGAAGGTAACCTGGATGCTGGGGAGGCTAGTACCCATGATGGAGCTGGCAGAGCTTATAACTTTCTGCAGTGTTTTCCCGTCATGTGCAGAGGCCCCTCCATATCAGATGGTGATGCAACCAGTTAGAATGCACTTATTCCAGATCATAATCTTGTAATGCTTTACATTAAGCCAAGAATCAAATGTTAATTTAAGTCTACTGGCATCAGATTTAAAACAAAAGGAAATAATGATACAACTTGACAAAAAAATAAATAAACTGTTGTGATTGTTAAGCTGGTCAAATAGAAAGGACAAGTCTTCGGAAAGCCAATGAAAATTCTGCTGTCTCTCTTTTTCTGATGTTGTTTTCTTGGTGGCAGCTCTTTGTTGTGCAGATATAATATGCTTCTTCCTTAGAATATTGACCGTTTTGCTCATTGTACGTACTTTAGCAATGTAATTAAATACAAACGGAACAAGTAATTCCGTGTTTAATCAAATGTTTAAATAAACAAAAGAAAACCAATTGGATTCTTTATTGTGTGTCATGAAACAGAATTTCATCAAAACCTTGCACCATAAATTCAAATAAAAATGATTGTTCTACTCAATATCTCACAGATTTCCCAACATTATGGGAAAGTCCTTTTAAGTTACTCATTTTGTTTTAACGTGACAATAGGCATGTAATTCGCTAAAAAAATGCAGTTAAATACTGTGAACTAAATAATTCTGTAACTATTTATCTGTACTTAACTCTCTGAGGAGTCTGATAGTTTTATCCATGATGTGAGTCAGAAAGCAAGAGCTTTGATTCATAAACAAAGCTAACAAAATTCATTTCATACAAATCCCCAGCCCTTACTTGTTATTGAAATTGTTCTTTGCCTTTTTTTTGCAGAAGGATTTAGTTGCAGAGTGCAAAAATAATTACTTCTATGGTTGTTCATTTCCTAAGGAAGATACCCCCCAGTTTAACTGTCCATTTAACCCAATTTTCAGAAACTTGCAGGCCACACTCCAAGGCATGATCAAATGATGCAGAAGAAGGAATGGGTACTCAAAGGAAGTTTCCCATAAACATTCAGCAGTTTCTGTAATATGGTATTAACTTTTTTCTGATTGAAAATTATTGATGTTTGGAATCATTATCAGCAGGCAACCTGTGGTGACCAGAAACAGATCTGTACCAGCAGGTAAACACAGGATTAATTTTGGCAAATAGCAGGCAACTTGTATCATACACTAGGAAGCTCTCTTCAGTTGCCTGATAAGATAACCCAGAGGGGTGGAGCAAAGTCAAGACTCTTTTGCTTACATCTTTGGAAACAGCTCTATTTCTATCTTTGATAATCTCTTTTCAAAGTTCTTTTGAAGACCCTCACCTCTGACTTTGCTTCTTTGCGAGAATGGGACCCCCTCTCAGGGCCTCATGACTGGCCGCTTTTTGATATCCCAAGGACGCAGCCTGGAAGACTAGTGCACTTTCAGGGCACTGGATTTTCATGGCTCTGGAGACATGCTGATTCTAGGCTGGTGCCCCTGACTGAGGCATTGCAGGAGAACATGGAACTTTGGGAGAGGCGAGTTAGCTGCCACGGGTTGTGTGTCCAGAGAGCTGAGACTTTCTGGGGCCGACTTTTAACAGCGATGCAACAGACTTTTAACATCATAAATTGGCGAGTTGTATATTACGTCTCTCCTCTCGCTGTGAAATGGGGACACCTCTTTGTCCATTATTAGGGAGAGAGAGAGAGCCTGTGGTATGTTGAATTACCGGGTGAACGAGTAGTCCTTGGGATACTGCAGGTCTGTGTCTTTATTGATGCTTGATTGCTCGGTGATGCTGGCTGATGCTTCTTTGCTGGTAGGGGTGGGGCGGGGGTCATTGCCTTGTTGCTGCTTGTGCGTGAGAGGGGGTAGATTGGGGGGGCAAGCTTTGAGATTCTAATGTTTAACTGTCCTTCATTCCTTGGGGTGCTCCTTTGTTTTCGTGGATGTTTGTGGAGAAAAGGAATTTCAGGATATATATTATTCACATTTCTGACATTAAATGTACATATTGCAACCTAACTGTTGCCTTTGGCCAGGAGCAGATGTCATCAGGTAGTGCCCAACCTTTATAGAGTGTTTCAACCTTTAACCACTACACTTTCCAGTTGGCAGGTCAGCAGTGGTGACCAAGTCACTGTCCATCTGCTCCTGATTTCCAGCTCAACTCTTCTCTTCTGTTCCATATCCAGCAAGAGGGTCTTTCTGCTTCCTCTCCCATCCTCTTAGCTGCTTGATTCTGGCTCTTTTCACCAAGGCCTAGTGCAGACAGCAATTTCCATGCAGACCTTGCCTGGAAGCCTCTACAGCCAATCTCCACGGGGAATAACCACATCTGCCATCCTTTGTTCCTGGACTCCTGGACTAAAGACTGGTACCTTAGGGTTTCCTCTAGTGAGCCCCCTCGAATCCTTCCTCCTATGGTACTGTCAGCTCCACTAGGATGATTTTCTTGTCTTCAGTGGACCACAGTATGATGTCTGGTTCAAGTGTGGTTTGCACCATCTCCAGGACTGCAGCTTCCTCCCCACATCAACCCTCATCTCCCATAATTTGGTAGTTTGCAGCAGATTGGATTTAGGCCTCTTTGATATGACTGGTGTGGCTCCCACCTTGATGAAAATGATTGGCCTATTTGCCTCTCTGTCTGTTGGTCTTGTTTTACACCTCTCCCGCTCTAGTGTGTCAGCAAGGGACAGCAGGACCTTGTCCTGGCACTAACTATACCATCCTTGTGTTAAAGCTGTTTTGCATCCTGACAGTATGTGTGCCAGTGAACCCTGCTGACCTCAAAGCTTGCAGTTAGGGTCCTCTCTCAGACACCATGCATGCAGCTGTGATAGTGTAGGGAGAGTGTGATACACGGACTGCAGGAGGACAGAAATGCGGAAGGGCTCCAGTCTCCAAAGCTCTGCACTTTGACCTTGCACTTTGGAAGATTCTATTTCGTCCAAGACCCTGTGACCCCCATCTCCTCTGCCTTCGATACTTGCATTTCGTCACTTGCACTCCGCATTCATTAGAAGTGTGCTGAGTCGAGGCCTTGCTGCCCCAGGCCTAGGTCATTGATGATGTCTCTCAATTACAGGGAGCTTAATGCCTGGTCTAAGGCTGAGTCAGTGGCCCACTTTTGGCCTGATCTTGCTGTGTCTCCTGCTTGGTTTATCAGCTTGTCATCAAATTTAATATCATACTTCAGTTAATTTTTTGAACATTTTACATGAAGTGCAATAAAGATTGTGGCATTCACATGATATTAATGCAGAAGCTGGAATGTCATTTCATAAGCATTAAAATGATTTTAATAGATTTATAATCATTGAATTTGAAAATCTTACCTTGAGGAAATACAGATGTGCAAACTGAATTAGCTTGCAGGGTCAGAGGGATTGTTCTGTTTGTCATTATACTTCAGTGGAGCATTAAAATCTTGGTGAGATTTTATTCAGAAAACTTTCATCGTAAAGCAGTAAATGTGCATTCATCTTCAAAAAGGAGGGAAACGGAAAGTTAAAAACCAGTTGGATTAATATTTGCCACTGGGTAATGCTGGATTCCACCCTGAAGAAATTTTAACAGGGTATATAGGGAAAAAATATAATCAAACAAAATCATCATGGTTTTAAACAAAGAAAATTGTCTTTGACAAATTAATTGGAGTTTTTTGATTATAAAATGAACAGCGTGGATAAAGGAGAACCTATACATATATATACACACAGGTATTTGTATAGTATTTATAGATGTGTATTTGTATTTGAGAAAGCATTCAATAAGGTGCCATATAAACGCTACTCTACATGGTATAAAGAATAATAAAAGCATCTGAGATACTGTCAACAACAGTTGTGTCATTGGCATATTTATAGATGGCATTTGAGCTATGCTAGCCACACAGTTTTGAGTGCAGAGTGAGTAGAGCAGTGGGCGAAGCACATATCCTTGAGGTGCTGATTGTTTAGTGACAGGTAGACCTGTACCCCAGTTTATTAATGCAAATATCTAATCAAACCATTAAGAGAAGCAGAAGAAAGGGAATTATAGGCTAGTTAGTCTGACTTCAGTGGTTGGGAATATGTTGAGGTCGATTATTAAGGATGAAGTCTCAGTGTATTTGGAGGTGCAAAATAATATAGACTGTAGTCAATGTGGTTTCCTCAAGGGAAGATCTTGCCTGACAAATCTGTTGAAATTCTTTGAAGAAGTAACAAGCAGGATAGTCAAAGAAGATTCGTTTGATGTTGTGTACTTAGATTTTCAGAAGGTTTTGACAAGGTGCCACACATGAGGCTACTTAACAAGCCACAAGCCTATGGTATTACAGGAAATATTCTAGCAGAGACAAAGCAGTGGCTGATTGGCAGGAGGCAAAAAGCGGGAATAAAGGGAGCCTTTTCTGGTTGGCTGTTGATGACTACTGGTTTTCCACAGAGGTCTGTGTTGGGACCAATTTATTTTTTACATTATATGTTAATGATTTGGATGGTGCAATTGATGGCTTTGTTGCAAAGTTTGCAGATGATCCAAAGATAGGTGGAGGGGCAAGTAACTCTGGCAAAATAAAGAGGCTACAGAAGGATTCAGACAGATTTGGAGAATGGACAATGAAGTGGCAGATGGAATACAGTTTCTGGAAGTGTACGGTCATGCACTTTGGTAGAAGAAATGAAAGGGATGACTATGTTCTAAATTAGGAAGAACATATAAAAATCTGAGGCACGAGGGAATTTGGGAGTCATATTGCAGGATTCCCTAAAGGTTAAGTTGCAGGTTGAGTTTGTGGTGAGGAAGGCAAATGTGATGTTAGCATTCATTTCAAGAGGACTGGAATAAAAAAGCAAGGATATAATGATGAAGCTTTATAAAGCACTGGTGAGGCCTTACTTGGTGGAATGTGAGCAGTTTTGGGCACTTATCTTAGAAAGGATGTGCTGAAACTGGAGTGGGTTCAAAACAGGTTAACAAAAATGATTCCAGGTGTAAACAACTTTTCATATGAAGACCATTTGATGGCTCGGGACCTGCCTTCACTGGGATTCAGACGAATGAGGGTGACCTCATTGAAACCTATTGAATGGTGAATGGCCTTGATAGAGTGATGTGGAGAGGATGTTTCCTGTGGTGGGAGAATCTACAACTGAAGGACACCGCCTCAGAATAGAAGAACATCCTTTTAAAACGGAGATGAGGATGAATTTCTTGAGCCAGTGAGTTGTGAATCAGTGGAATTTGTTGCCACAGGCATCTGCGGAGATCAAGTCTTTATGTATATCTAAGGTAGGGCTTAATAGATTCTTGATTGGTCAGGACATGAAGGGATACAGGTGGAAGGCAAGAAATTGGGGCTGAGAGGGAAAATGGATCAGCCATGATGACATGGTGGTACAGCCTCAATGGGCCAAATGGCCTATTTCTGCTCCTATAGCTTATGGTCAATCATGTGGCAGCAGCTGAATGTATAAAACCACGTAGAGATGGTCAAGAGGTTCAGTTGTTGTTCAGACCAAACATGAGAATGGGGATCAGAATTTGATCGATGTGACTTTGACCATAGAATGATTGTTAGAAACATAGAAAGCCTAGAGCACAATACCGGGCCTTTGTCCCACAAAGCTGTGCTGAACAGGTCCTTACTATAGAAGTTACCTTGGGATACACATAGCCCTCTATTTTTCTAAGCTCCATGTACCTATCCAGGAGTCTCTTAAAAGACCCTATCGTATCCACCTCCACCACCGCGCCAGCAGCCTATTCCATGCACTCACTACTCCCTGTGTTAAAAAACCTACCCCTGACATCTCCTCTGTACCTACTTCCAAGCACCTTTAAATTATGCCATCTCATGTTAGCCATTTCAGCCCTGGGAAAAAGCCTCTGACTTTCAAAACGATCAATGCCTCCATCATCTTATACACATCTATCAGGTCACCTATTATCCTCTGTCGCTCCAAGGAGAAAAGGCTGAGATCACTCAATCTATTCTCATAAGGCATGCTCCCCAATCCAGGCAACATTCTTGTGAATCTCCTCTGCACCTTTTCTATGGTTTCCACATCCTTCCTGTAGTGAGGGGACCAGAAGTAACACAGTACTCCAAGTGGGGTCTGAACAGGGCCCTATGTAGCTGCAACATTATCTCCCGGTTCCTAAGCTCAAGCCCACAAGTGATAAAGGCCAATGCACCGTACGCCTTCTTAATCACAGAGTCAACCTGCGCAGCAGCTTTGAGTCTCGTATAGACTCAGACCCCTAGATTCCTCTGATCCTCCACACTGCCAAGAGTCTTACCATTAATACTATATTCTGACATCATATTTGACCTACCAAAATGAGCCTCCTCACAAAGGAATAAAGTAGGTGCTCTTGTAAGCAGAGTTAGAGATTGACATTGTTTATCATAGGTATGATGTTGTGGGCATCAGTGAGTTGTGACTGAAAAATCATAGTCAGAAGATGCACCAAGGACACATTGTATCAAAAGGACAGGCAGGTAGGCAGAGGGGTGCGGTAACTCTGTTGGTATTAATGAAATCAAATCTTTAGAAAGAGATGACATTGGATCAGAAGATGCAGAGTCTATGTGGATAGGGTTGAGAAACTGCAAGGCTAAAAAGACCCAAATGTGAGTTATATCGCGGCCTCTGAACAGTAGCCAAGGGGTGGGATACGAATTACAATGTGAGATAGAAAACACATGTAAAAAGGACAATGTTATGATAATCATGTGTATTTCGATATGCAGGCAGACTTTGAAAATCAGGTTGGTGTACAATTTGTAGAAGGCATACAAGATGGCTTTTTAGAGCAGCTTGTCGTTGAGGCCACTAGGGGAAAGGCAATTCTGGATTGAGTATTGATTAGGGAGCTTAAGGTAAAGGAACCCTTAGGAGTGAGGGATCCTAACATGATAAAATTCACCCTCTAGTTTGAGAGGGAGAAGTCAGATGTAGAAGTATTACAGTGGAGGAAAAGGAATTATAGAAGCATAAAATAGGAAATGGCCAAAGCTGATTTGAAGGGGACACTCACAGGGGTGACAGCAGAACAGCAAGGGCTGGAGTTTCTGGGAGGAATTTTGAAGACATAAGAGAGATACATCCCAAAAATGAAGAAATATTCTGAAGAGAGTATAAGGTAACCATGGCTGATAATGGAAGTCAAAGACAGGATAAAAGCAAAATTCACCGGTGGACCTGTTCCTGTTCCCCTCTTTAAACATGGCTCACTGAAGAATTATTATACTACAGCATAACAAAAATAGTCATTGTAGTAGTAGTAGGAATAATATATAATAGTATGGAAAATCTGCAAATCAGGCACCTCCAAAGTTGCAGAAGAGAGGGATTATCAGAATTTTACTAAAATAATTCAGGACCATCCATTAACATTAGGCCAATGCAAGTATACTTCAAAAACAGAGTTGGGGGGAAGAGAGAAAAATACCAAATACTGGTATTGAGCGTGATTTGTTATTGAAGTCAATTGGGACAGAATTTCCAAACAGGAACACTGTAGGTTTGAATACTATAAATAGTGAGCATGTTTTTGTTTTATAATAAGTCTCCTACCTGAAAGTCAGTCTAATTGGCTCCCTAATGTGCAGAATGCTCCAAGGATAATACAGTTTATGAGCAACAGAGAGGGCATAAAATGTAGCAACAATTAATGACAAGTTAGAGGATTGGGAAGCTTTTAAAAACCAACAGAATGCAACCAAAAAAGTCATAAGAATAGAAAAGATGAAATATAAAAGTAAGCTAGGCAATAATACAAAAGATGATATTTTTTTTCCAGATACATGTATATAAAGAGTAAAAGAGAGGCGAGAGTTGATATTGGACCACTGTAAAATGACATTGGAGAGGTAATAATGGGGGGCAAGGAACTGGTGGATGAACTTAGTAAGTATTTTGCATCACTCTACACTGTGGAAGACACAAGATGAATGCCAGAAATTGAAGAATCATTAGATTCTGAAACAGTTGTGGAAGATTGGAAAACTGCGAATGTCACTCCATTCTTCAGGAAAGGAGGGAGGCAGAAGCATCAGAATCAGAATCAGGTTTATTATCACCAGCATGTGATCTGAAATTTGTTAACTTAGCAGCAGCAGTTCAATGCAATATATAATCTAACAGAGAAAACAAATAATAATAATAAATAAACAAGTAAATCAATTACGTATATGGAATAGATTTTAAAAAGTGCAAAAACAGAAATACTGTAAATTTTAAAAAGTGAAGTTATGTCTAAAGATTCAATGTCCATTTAGGAATCAGATGGCAGAGGGGAAGAAGCCGTTCCTGAATTGTTGAGTGTGCGCCTTCAGGCTTCTGTACCTCCTACCTGATGGTAACAGTGAGAAAAGGGCATGCTCTGGGTCCTGGAGGTCCTTAATAATGGAAGCTGCCTTTCTGTGACACTGCTCCCTGAAGATGTCCTGGGTACTTTGTAGGCTAGTGCCCAAGATGAAGCTGACTAGATTTACAATCTTCTGCAGCTTCTTTCGGTCCTGTGCAGTAGCCCCTCCGTACCAGACAGTAATACAGCCTGTTGGAATGCTCTCCACAGTACAACTATAGACGTAGTAGCCTGACTTTAGTGGTTGAGAAGCTGTTGGAGTGCATTATAAAGGATGAGGTTTCAGGGTACATGAGAGGCACATGATAAAATAGGCCAAAGTTTGCATGGCTTCCTCAAGGGAAATGTTTCATGACAAGTCTGTTAGAATTTTTCAAGAAAATATCAGGCAGGATAGACAAAGGACAGTTGGTGGGTGTTGTTTACATGCATTTTCAGAAGGCCTTTGACAAGATGCCGCACATGAGGCTGCTTAACAAGGTAGGAGCTTATGGTATTACTGGAAAGATACTAGCATGGATGGAAGATAGGTTGACTGGCAAGAAACAAAGAGTGGAAATAAGGGGAACCTTTTCTGATTGGCAACCAACAGAATGCAACTGAATGCAACCGGGGTCAATGTGGAACTGCTTCTTTTCATATTGTGTATCAGTGACTTGAATGACATAGTTGAACAACCTATGGCTATGTTTGCAGATGATACAAAAGTAGGAGGGGCAGGTAGTGTTGAGGAAGCATGGAGTCTGCAGAAGAATTTAGATGGACTGGCAGAATGGCAATGAAGTGGCAGATGGAATACAGTGTAAGGAAATGTATGGCTATGCACTTTGGCAGAAGGAATAAAGGCATAGACTATTTTCTAAGTAAGGAGAATTAACAAAAATCAGAGGTGCAAAGGGAATTGGGAATCCTCATGCAGGATTCCCTAAAGGTTAACTTGCAAGTTGTGTCAGTGATAAGGAAGGCAAATCCAATGTTAGCATCAAGAGGGCTAGAATATAAAAGATAGGATGTAATGCCAAGGTTTTATAAGGTATTGCTCAGACTGCAGATGAGGTGTTGTGAGCAGTTTTGGGCCACTTATCCAAAAAAGATGTGCTGCCATTGGAAAGGGTCTGGAGGTGTTTCATTAATACGATTCAAGAAATGAAAGTTTTAATGTATGAGGAACATTTGATGGCTTTCTGAATTTTGAAGAATGAAAGGGGTTTCTATCAAATATTGAAAAGCCTCACTACTGTGGATGAGGAGAAGATGTTTCCCATAGTGGGTTAGTCTAGGACTAAAGGGCACTGACTAAGAATAGAGCAAAGTTCACGCAGGACATAGATGAGGAGAAATTTCTTTAGGATGAGGATAGTGAATGCTTGGAATCTCCACAGGTGGCTGTGGAGTCCAAGTCAGCAGGTATTTCAAGTGGAGCTTGATGAGTTCTTCACTAGTGAGGTTGTCAAAGGTTACGATGAGAAAGCAGGAGACTGGGGCTGACAGGGATAATAAATCAGCCATGTTGGAATGGCAGGGAAGTTTCAATGGGTCGGATGGCCTAATTCTGCTCCTACGCCTTGAGGTCTTATGGTCTTAGTACACTGTAGCCAAATTAACTTATAATACATCAATTAGCTTCTATTGGAAGTGATCCATAATGAGAAACCTGTGAGTCTTCAAAATTATATAGGTAGGTTAAACAAGAGAAAAGAAATCTGCAGATGAATGGAATTTTGGAAATGTTACATTATCCAAAACAGTAGAAATAGAAAGCTTCCTTAATGTTGTTATAGCCAGAGGAGGTAGTGGGGATAACCTCCCACAACCTGTTAAATGTTCCCAATGGCATGCATCTCAAATAGCCTCTGACAACCAGGTCCAGGTCTTGGCCTTCACGTGCAGTTCAACTACTAAACCTGGAACAACTGCTTCTACTGATAGGAGAAGGGGCAAAGGTCGATTACTGGCATCTCAAAACCAGTCGCTTTGGGCAGATTGGGGCTTGTCATCTGTGGTTGGCAGCTCCTCTAGGGCAGGGATCCCCAACCTTTTTTGCATTGCGGACTGGTTTATTATTGACAATACTCTTGCGGACCGGCAGAACGGTGGGGGGGGTAGGGGGTGAGATTGCCAACGGACAAGAGTAGCAGTCAAATACGTTGTGTTTACCCCGAGAGACTACAATGACCATGAAGCCTTGCGCAGGCCCACCAGTGCGCATGCCTGTATGTGCCGATTTTTTTCTACAAATCGTTTTTGGCAATTCTGTACGGGAGCGGGATGTTAATCACGACCGGAATATAGGTGATAAGTGGCTAATACACTCAATTTCACTTCTAAAAGGGTTTCTCTAACGAATTTAATATTAAACACGCAGCGCATATTTTCCTCGCGCGAATATAGTGATAAGTCAATTATCAGGGGGGGACTGGGGAGCTTGAAGTTTTGAATGAACTTCCAGTAGAAGTGGTTGAGGCAGGTTTGATATCATTTAAAGAAAAATTGGATAGGTATATGGACAGGAGAGGAATGGAGCGTTATTGGCTGAGTGCAGGTCGGTGGGACTGAGTTCGGCACGGACTAGAAGGGCAGCGATCGCCTGTTTCCGTGCTGTAATTGTTATATGGTTATATAAATCACTTATAAGTCAATAGCATCATAACATTTTAAGTAACGTTTGGATATTAAACACACAGCACATATTTTCCCCGTATAAACATATAAAATCATTGCAACACACCAATATCGCTGAATCAGTGGGAGCCCTGGACTTGTTTCCCTGCAACAAGACGGTCCTATCGAGGGGTGATGGGAGACAGTGATACTCGAAGGAGGGTCCTGATGTCCAGTCTATTCCGCAATTTCGTTTTCGTTGCATTCATCGCAGAAAACACTGCTTTGCAGCAATATGATGCTAGAAATGGAAGAAACGTTTTCAGTGCTTTCGTGGCTATCTCAGGATATTCAGCCTTGACTTTGATCCAGAATGCCGGCAGAGATGTTATGTCAAACATACTTTTCAGCCCACCGTCATTTGCAAGCTTGAGGAGTTGATCTCCTTCCCGCGCTGACATGGATGACGCGTGTGTAATGACCTCGCGTGTGTTCAAGCTCAACAGTGGCCGTGACAGGGAATGAGGAAAGGTGCAGCTGACTCATATCGCCAAATCATATTGTTTTCTCGTGGCCCAGTAATGCATGCTTTGCGGCCCAGTACCGGTCCGCGGCCCGGTGGTTGGGGACCGCTGCTCTAGGGAAGGAAAACTCTTATCTCAAACCTATCTGCCTTGCGGTATACCCACTCATGGAGAAGGCTTCGAGAGTAAACCCTAAGGAAATAGTCAGATCCTCAGGCCAGCCTATGTTGCATTCAATTTAATTATGTACTGGTACACAACAACATTGAATCTTAAAATTGATATATGTTAACTGACCATTCAAATTATGTTAATTTCTAATTAGGACATCCTCTACAAGGTAGCATTCAACCTCAAATACCAGACTGGTGGACGAAGAGGTATGTCTTGAATAGTTAAGTGCAATTACAAGAAAAGGGGCTTTACCCTTAAGTAATTAACAACAGTAAATGAAAGCAAATTATAATGTCTACATATTGCTATACACCTAGGTTGACAAACTGCCAAGAAGTGAACTAGACACGAGGAATTCTGCAGATGCTGGAAATTCAAGCAACACACACAAAAAATGCTGGTGAACGCAGCAGGCCAGGCAGCATCTATAGGAAGAGGTATAGTTGATGTTTTGGGCTGGGACTCTTCGTCAGGACAGATGAAGGGTCCCAGCCCGAAACATTGACTGTACCCCTTCCAACAGATGCTGCCTGGCCTGCTAAGAAGTGAACTAGTGGCCTTACCTGAAAAAGTGGTAGGATAGCCCATATTAAACATTTTTTTCTTGGCTCGTAGCTCTGTGCTGGGTACAAGCAGATGTACACTCAGTAGCCACTTTATTTGATACTCCTGTACCTTGTAAAGTGGCCACTTAGTGTATGTTTGTGGCTTCTGCTACTGTCGTCTATGCACTTCAAGGTTTGATGCATGGTTATTTGAGTTAATGTTGCCTTCCTGCCAGCCTGAACCATCCTGTCCATTCTCCTCTGAGTGCTCTCATCAACAAGACATTTTCATCCACAGATTTGCTGCTCACTGGATGCCCTATTGTTTTTTGCACCAGTTTCTCTAAACTCTAGAGACTGTTACGAGTGAAAATCTCAGAAGATTAGACTATTAGATTATGAGGACACACAGTCCTCTTTTATTGTCATTTAGTAATGCATGCATTAAGAAATGATACAACGTTCCTCCAGTATGATATCACAGAAACACAAGACAAACTAAGACTAAAAAAACTGACAAAAACTGCACAATTATAACATATAGTTACAACAGTGCAAAACAATACTGTAATTTGATAAAGAACAGACCATGGGCACGGTAAAAAAAAGTCTCAAAGTCTCTCGAAAATCCCATTATCTCACGCAGACGGTAGAAGGAAGAAAAACTCTCCCTTCCATGATCCTCCAGCGCCGCAAACTTTCTGATGCAGCATCCTGGAAGCACCCGACCACAGCTGACTCTTGAGTCCGTCCGAAAACTTCGAGCCTCCAACCAGCCCTCCGACACCAAGCACCGAGCACCATCTCTGCCGAGCACTTCGATCCCAGCCCCGGCAACAGGCAATAGGCAAAGCTGAGGATTTGAGGCCTTCCCCTCCAGAGATTCTCGATCGCACGGTAGCAGCAGCAGCAGTTTCTAAGATACTCAAACCACACTGTCTGGCAATAACAATAATCCCATGGTCAAAGCCATTTAAATCACATTTCTTCCCTATTCTGATGTTTTGACTGAACAGCAACTGGACCTGGTAGCCATCTCTGCATGCTTTTATGCATTGAGTTGCTGCCACATGATTGGCTACTTATATATTTGCATTAACAAGCTGGTGTACCTAGTAAATTGGCCACTGAGTGTATAATGGACCCTGCTTTTAAATAGTTTACCAGTGACCAAGGTAGGCTGCATGATTCAAAACAGTTATACTGTCTCTGACACCAACAAACTAATTTATTTCTCGTGACCCAGCTGAACTCCCACTCTCCCAGCATTTCACTCTTGACAAATGGCATCTCTGGTACATAAATCACACCCTCCCTAGAATTTATTGAAAAGCACCATTTCAGGTATAAAATTCACAAGGCAGCTCATCCCAAAGAGCTAGATGAGATCCAGGAGTCAATTTAAAGCGGCCTTGGAACATATTAGAGAACTCTCCTCAAGCAACACAATGTAGGCCTAGATTATTATCTGTCCAATTTAGTTTCTGAGCTGGTCGACTGTCTGATTCTCCATGACCTTTCACGCAAATATTGCAGCAATGTTTTCTCATGCATCAAAAATCTTTGTCATCTGTGGTTCAGGTACAGTAAAACTCAGCTGGGTCACCTGTGGTCACAGTAGGTAGGAGCATTCTGACACAAATGCTGTGCCTCTTATAGCCTCTTACTAGCAAAAAGAATATTAGTGCTTCCATGTTTCATGATCTTCTGTCTGAGTGGACATGGTTAAATTCTCCACCTTTCAGCAGGTCAATAGCTAGGTTGAACTGTCACCAGACATATCACTATGTACAAACAGAGGATAAAGGTATGTGCTATTGCAGAGTCGATCACATTAGAACCATGAGCAAAATTGTACTAATGCATTTCATTTAGGACTCTCACAGCTGTCTGAAGTGAATTTGTTCTCCTGGTTTGGATTAACTTTGATCCTGATTCCCAGATGGGAAATGATAATGTTTTAACTCTACTGAGTTTTTCCATCATCAATTTTTAAATAGTCCACACACTTGTCAAACTGTCAGATCTTGTTTAAATTTTTAGCTCAAAGTTAACACACCATAGAACCATAGAACCATAGAAACTACAGCACAGAAACAGGCCCTTTGGCCCTTCTTGGCTGTGCCGAACCATTTTCTGCCTAGTCCCACTGACCTGCACACGGACCATATCCCTCCATACACCTCCCATCCATGTATCTGTCCAATTTATTCTTAAATGTTAAAAAAGAACCCGCATTTACCACTTCGTCTGGCAGCTCATTCCATACTCCCACCACTCTCTGTGTGAAGAAGCCCCCCGTAATGTTCCCTTTAAACTTTCCCCCCTCACTCTTAACCCAAGTCCTCTGGTTTTTTTCTCCCCTTGCCTCAGTGGAAAAAACCTGCTTGCATTCACTCTATCTATACCCATCATAATTTTATATAACTCTATCAAATCTCCCCTCATTCTTCTACGCTCCAGAGAATAAACTCCTAACCTATTCAACCTTTCTCTGTAACTGAGTTTCTCAAGTCCCGGCAACATCCTTGTAAACCTTCCCTGCACTCTTTCAACCTTATTTATATCCTTCCTGTAACTTGGTGACCAAAACTGAACACAATACTCCAGATTCGGCCTCACCAATGCCTTATTCAACCTCATCATAACATTCCAGCTCTTATACTCAATACTTCGATTAATAAAGGCCAATGTACCAAAAGCTCTCTTTACGACCCTATCTACCTGTGACGACACTTTTAGGGAATTTTGTATCTGTATTCCCAGATCCCTCTGTTCCACTGCACTCCTCAGTGCCTTACCATTAACCCTGTATGTTCTACGTTGGTTTGTCCTTTCAACGTGCAATACCTCACACTTGTCAGTATTAATCTCCATCTGCCATTTTTCAGCCCATTTTTCCAGCTGGTCCAAGTCCCTCTGCAGGCTCTGAAAACCTTCCTCACTGTTTACTACACCTCCAATCTTTGTATCATCAGCAAACTTGCTGATGCAATTTACCACATTATCATCCAGATCATTGATATAGATGACAAATAACAATGGACCCAGCACTGATCCCTGTGGCACACCACTAGTCACAGGCTTCCACTCAGAGAAGCAATTCTCTACCACCACTCTTTGGCTTCTTCCATTGAGCCAATGTCTAATCCAATTTACCACCTCTCCATGTATACCTAGCAACTGAATTTTCCTAACTAACCTCCCATGCGGGACCTTGTCAAAGGCCTTACTGAAGTCCATGTAGACAATATCCACTGCCCTCCCTTCATCCACTTTCCTGGTAACCTCCTCGAAAATCTCCAACAGATTGGTCAAACATGACCTACCACGCACAAAGCCATGTTGACTCTCCCTAATAAGCCCCTGTCTATCCAAATGCTTGTAGAATCTGTCTCTTAGTACTCCCTCCAATAACTTACCTACTACTGACGTTAAACTCACCGGCCTATAATTTCCCAGATTACTTTTCGATCCTTTTTTAAACAACGGAACAACATGAGCCACTCTCCAATCCTCCGGCACTTCACCCGTAGACAGCGACATTTTAAATATTTCTGCCAGGGCCCCCGCAATTTCAACACTAGTCTCCTTCAAGGTCCGAGGGAACACTCTGTCAGGTCCCGGGGATTTATCCACTTTAATTTTCCTCAAGACCGCAAGCACCTCCTCCTTTTCAATCTGTACAGTTTCCATGGTCTCACTACTTGATTCCCTCAATTCCATAGATTTCATGCCAGCTTCTTTAGTAAATACAGACACAAAAAACCTATTTAAGATCTCCCCCATTTCCTTTGGTTCCGCGCAAAGCCGACCGTTCTGATCTTCAAGAGGACCAATTTTATCCCTTACAATCCTTTTGTTCTTAATATACTTGTAAAATCTCTTTGGATTATCCTTCACTTTGACTGCCAAGGCAACCTCATGTCTTCTTTTAGCCCTCCTGATTTCTTTCTTAAGTATTTTCTTGCACTTCTTATACTCCTCAAGCACCTGATTTACCCCCTGTTTCCTATACATTTCATACAACTCCCTCTTCTTCTTTATCAGAGTTGCAATATCCCTTGAGAACCAAGGTTCCTTATTCCTATTCAATTTGCCTTTAATCCTGACAGGAACATACAAACTCTGCACTCTCAAAATTTCCCCTTTGAAGGCTTCCCACCTACCAATCACATCTTTGCCAGAGGACAACCTGTCCCAATCCACGCTTTTTAGATCCTTTCTCATTTCTCATTTCTTCAAAAACACGTACTAGTTCATAATATTAAAGGGAGTATTGAAGGACACCAATTCATAGTTCAACATGAAATTTGCAGATTTGTAATCAACAAGACCAAAGATCTATTTTCACAAATTAAGTTAGAGGTAGGGAATTGTGCTCTGATGACTATACTGGAAATCCAGGATAACCATGTCCACTGTTTTCCATGCATTAAATTATTTGAATTAGAACCATTAGTTAAATCTGCTCACATGCATTTATGATTTTGATCAAAGAAAAAAAACATACTTTATCATTCTAAATACGGGGTATATTGTTATTGTTACCACTTGGGTGGATTACTCATACGTAACTAACTCATTATGGTTACAGTTCATGTGGAAAATATTCCCACACCACCAGTGGTATGAAAATCATATTGTATACAGTTGCCTGAATGTCCTCTCCAGTAGAATTTATCATTCATGGACAGATACAGAAAATGGCCTTGCACACCCTCTCCCCTCTGCATTTTGTCAATCTAAATGACTCACGGGTTTCAGAAGAAACTTTGGGCACATTCCTATCTTGCATATTTTATCCTATTTTTGGCTGCTGTTTAAAATTCAAGACATTTTCCCAGTTGAAACAAATAGTAATAATAAAGTAATAAAGACTAGCGTGAGAAATAGAGCTATTACATTTTTTTTTGGAATTGGTAGATATTATGAATTATTACAGTTTAAGAAGCTCTTGACAGAATTTAATAAAATGGATAGTAAGTTTATTGCCTAAAGATTTTTTGGAAGGGAAACTTCCTTAAGTTACGAGTCAAGTGGGGATGCAAAAATAATGTCTTTCACTTTTACTTGGTTCACTGAAGTTGTTTTGTAAAGTGAGCAATACTAATACAATCTAACATAAAAATATTTAATATCAGGCATATACAAACATACCTAATTTCATTTTTATTTTTTGTTTATTGTTATATGTTATCTAAACAACAAAGTTCTGTAATCACATCTTAAGAGCTATCCTAAATTTAACTGGACTAATATAATTGCAGGATATGAGAGGTGATGTTGAAGCTGCCCAGTAAACAGCCGCAGTCTGCTTTGTAGATGGTTATTACAGCACCAATGATGAAGAATGTGACTTCTTGGGCTAGTAGGAGGTATGCCAATCAAATGGGCTGATTTATCCAGGATCCTTGAAAAATGGGGGAAAAAAATGAGCACAGATGCTGTAAATACTCAGCAGCAGGCCACGGCAGTGGGAAGAGAAAAAGATTAATGTTCTACAACAATGATTCTTTATGAGTTGGAAGAGAGAGAAAAAGTTATATTGCAGAGAGAGGGAGTGATGAAGAGAACAAAGGGAGAACCTATGAAGAGGTGTAAATCAAAGCTGTCCCATTGACACAGTTGATTTTGGTTGCATCAATTGTTGTTAATATTCTCCAATCCCACCCCAACCTTTACTTCTCTGTCTTTGACATCCTACACTGATGCAAGGTTGTAATCTTAAAGTCTCAATATAGAATTCAGCAAGTTCAAATGAAGAGCCTTCTCTGTTAATGTCAGAACTGGCTAGTTCTTATGTTATTTGTAGCATTACTTCAGCTTTTTTTTCCTTTCCACAGATGCTGTTGGATTGACAGGATACCTTCAACTTTTGGTAGTATTTCAGATTTCCAGCAACTGTTGTGGTCTGCCTCTAAGAACTCAAAGATGTTCATATTTCACTCTTCAAATATCATTATTCATGTTCCTCTGTTAAACTCTTCCAGACAGATCAGCTCTAATTAACCAACATTCATCTCCCTCTCTTATTTCACAATTCTGTCAGCTAGACAATATGGATCTTCACCGTATCACAGACATTATCTTTGTTTCCTTCACCCTTCCTCTCTTTGCCTTTTAAACACACTTGTTTTCTCTTTCATCTAGTTATGATAAAGGGTCTTTGGCCGAAAACATTATCTCTGCTGGTTCTGTCCATTCTGTCATCAATCAGCCCTGGAGATCCACTACTTAATTTCAGTAGCTTCAATCTCCTTGCTTATCCCCACCCTTTAAGGACTGCAGTGATTCAAGAAGTCAGCTCACTTCTACCTTTCAAGGGCAACTAGGTATGGTCCATTAAATACTGCTTCTGTCTGCAAAGCCCACATCCTTTGAATGAATATCTCAAAACAATTCCTTAACATTGAGAGTTTTGCAGAACATTTGTCAACCTTATAAATGACAATCTTCAAATGTCTATAAAGACTACACAATTTCTATGCTTATTTTCTGTGGTTTCTACTTTAAATATCTGATGACTATAAATATTACCTGCTACTTATCAGCTCATCCCTGAATCTTGCTTAGTACTTTGCTAGGTACAGAGATGAGCTGCTTGATTTTTTGAGAACTTTTGAATGGAAATAAACATTCTGCAAATCTCAGCAAACATTTCCGTTTACTAACATTCACAGAATTCCAAGATTCCAAGCAAGAAGACATCACTTTGGTTAAAAAAAAGAAATGAGCAAGAGGAGGAAATAACATAAAAATAAAGAAGATTAATGTTCTACTCACAATGACATTCTTCCATCCACTCAAACTCTGTACCTTACTCAGTGAATGTTAATAAAAATCACAGATTTATCATTCCTGTTCCCTCAAGTCTCACAGGGACAATTTTAAATTTTACTTTGCAAGGGTGTGACAGAGTGTCTGTTTAGTTTCACTGAGCAAGGGGTTCACTGTGTTTCACTGGATGTGGTGGCCATGGCTCATAGATTGTTGAAGCACTTGGAATCCGATGTACATAAGTACAGGGAATGGATCGTACTTACAGTGCATGGGTGCTTAAATACACAGAGAAAACAACAGAATAGCCTAGATGATTCTGAGCAATACCAAATGTAAAGCATATTAATCACTCCTGTTTTATGTATTTAATTACATTCATACAGTGTCTATAAGGGTATTCAACACCCCTCTTGGAAGCTTCCATGTTCTATTGTTTAACAACGTTCAATCACAGTGGATTTAATACATGGTATCATAACGGTTAGCACAATGCTTCACAGTACAGATGTCCCAGGTTCAATTCCAGCTGCTGCCTGTATGGAGTTTGTATGTTCTCCCCATGACCATGTGGGTTTCCTCCAGGTGCTCTGGTTTCCTCCCCCAACCAAAGACATACTGATTGGTAGGATAACTGGTCATTGTAAATTGTCCCATGATTATGCTTGTATTAAGTTGAGAGATTGCTGAGTGGTGTGGTTCAAAGGTCCAGATGGGCCTACTTAACACTATATCCCAATGAATAAATAAATAAATAAATATTTTTTAAACACTGATCAACAGTAAAGATTATTTCATGTCAAAGGGAAAACAAATCTCCACAAATTGGTCTAAATTTATTACAATTATTAAAAACAAAATATTTGATTGCATTCCTCACCCCCTTCAAGTCAGTATTTAGTAGGTGCACCTTTGGCAGCAGTTACAGCCTTGAGTCTGTGTGGGTAGGTCTCTATCAGCTTTACACATCTGGATACTGCAATTTTTCCCCATTCTTCTTTACAAAACTGCTCAAGCTCTGCCAGATTGTATGGGGATCATGAATGAACAGCCGTTTTCAAGTCCAGCTGTAAGTTCTCGATTGGATTAAGGTCCGGACTGGACTGGATCTAACCTGGTCCCAACATATCGATGTAGTCATAAAGAAGGTATGGCAGATGTTATACTTCATTAGGAGTTTGAAGAGATTTGGCATGTCAACAAATACACTCAAAAACTTCTATAGTTGTACTGTGGAGAGTATTCTGACAGGCTGCATCACTGTCTGGTATGGGGGGGGCTACTGCACATGTCCGAAAGAAGCCGCAGAATGTTTTAAATCTAGTCAGCTCCATCCTGGGTACTAGCCTACAAAGTACCCAGGACCTCTTGAAGGAGCGGTGTCTCAGAAAGGCAGCGTCCATTATTAAGGACCTCCAGCACCCAGGGCATGCCCTTTTCTCACTGTTACCATCAGGTAGGAGAAACAGAAGCCTGAAGAGACACACTCAGCAATTAAGGAACAGCTTCTTCCCCGCTGCCATCCCATTCCTAAATGGTTATTGAAGCTTTGGACACTACCTCACTTTTTTAATATACAGTATTCGATTTACTTGCTTATTTATTATCTTTTATTTTATTTATTATTATTATTTTCTCCCTCTCAGCTAGATTTTGTGTTGCATTGAACTGCTGCTGCTAAGTTAACAAATTTCATGTCACATGCTGGTGATAATAAACCTGATTCTGATTCTGATTCTGGACTCTGATTTGGCCACTCCAGGACATTAACTTTGTTGTTTTTATGCCATTCCTGTGTAGCTTTGGCCTTATGCTTGGGGTCATTGTCTTGCTGAAAAATAAATCTTCTCCCAAGTCATGGTTCTTGTGCAGATTACGTCAGGTTTTCCTCCAGCATTTCCCTGTATTTTGCTGCATTCATTTTACCCTTCACCTTCACAAGCCTACTAGGGCCTGCTGCAGGGAAGCATCCCTACAGCATAATGCAGCCACCATCATGCTTCACAGTAGGGCTGGATGTTTTTGATGGTACGTCATATAGGGCTTCCACCAATCATAGCACTTAGTCTGATGGCCAAAAAGCTCAGTTTTGATTTCATTAGACCAGGGGTCTCCAACCTTTTTTGCAGTGCGGACCGGTTTCATATTGATAATAATCTTGCGGGCCGGCCGACCGAGGGGTGGGAGGGGGATGGTTGCCAACGGACAAGAGTACAGTAGCAGTCGAATACGTTGTGTTTACCCTGAAAAGGCTACAATGACCACGAAGCCTTGCGCGGGCACCAGTACGCATGCGTGACCTGCGTATGCGTGCACGTGCCGTTTTTTGCTACAAATTGTTTTTGGCGATTCTGTTCGGGAGGGGGGCACTGTTAATCACGACCGGAATATCGGTGTTAAGTGGCTAATGCACTCAATTTCGTTTCTAAAAGGGTTATCTAACAAATAACAGCGCATATTTTCCTCGCATGAATATAGCGATTATCAGGGGAGGACAGAGGGGCTTGAAGTACGTGTTGAACTCCCAGTAGAAGTGGCAGAAGCAGGTTCGATACTATCATTTAAAGTTAAATTGGATAGGAATATAGACAGGAAAGGAATGGGGGGGTTATGGGGTGAGTGCAGGTCGGTGGGACTAGGTGAGAGTAGCGTTCGGCACGGACTTGAAGGGCAGAGATGGCCTGTTTCCGTGCTGTAATTGTTATATGGTTATATAAGTAAGTCAATAGCATCATAACATTTTAAGTAACGTTTGGATATTAAACACACAGCGCATATTTTCCCCGTAAGAACAGAAAAAAATCATTGCAATGCACCAATATCGCTGAATCAGTGGGAGCCCTGGGCTGAATACTTGTTTCCCTGCAACAACACAGTCCCATCGAGGGGTGATGGGGGATAGCGATACTCAAATGGGTTCCTTGCGTCCAGTCTATTCCGCAATTTAGTTTTTGTTACATTCATCGCAGAGATAAGTTGGAAATGGAAGCAATGTTTTCAGTGCTTCCGTGGCTATCTCAGGATATTCGCCCTTGACTTTGATCCAGAATGCCGGCAGAGATGTTATGTCAAACATAATTTTCAGCCCGCCGTCATTTGCAAGCTCGAGGAGTTGATCTCCTTCCATGCTGACATGGATGACGTGCAGGTAATGACCTCGCGTGCTTTCAAGCTGAACAGTGCGCGTGACAGGGAATGAGGAAAGGTGAAGCTGACTCCTATCGCCAAATTATATCGTTTCTTTGCAGCCTGGCAGGGAATGAGGAAAGGTGCCGCCCATGACAGGGAATGAGGAAAGGTGCAGCTGACTCATATCGCCAAATCACATCGTTTCCTCGCGGCCCGGTAGCGCTTTCCTTGCGGCCTGGTACCAGTCCGCGGCCCGGTTGTTGGGGACTGCTGCATTAGACCATAGAAAATTCTTTCAGCTGACTTCAGAGTTTCCCACATGTCTTCTGACAAACTCTAGCCAAGGCTTCATGTGAGGTTTCCTATAAAGCTTGACTGGTGAAGCACCTGGGAAACAGTTTTTCTATGCACAATCTCTCCCATCTCAGTCACTGAAGCTTGTAACTCCTCCAGAGTTGTCATAGATCTCTTGGTGAACTCCTCATTAGTCCCCTTCTTTCACGGGCACTCAGTTTTTGAGGACAGCCTGCTTTAGGCAGATTTACAGATGTGCCATATTTGTTCCATTTTTTGGATTATTGACTGAACTGTACTCCAAGGGATATTCAGTGACTTGGAAATGTTCTTGTATCCATCTCCTAACTTATGCCTTTCGATAACTTTTTCACGGAGATGCTTGGAGTATTCTTTTGTCTTCAAGGTGTAACTTTTCCCAGGATACTGACTGACCAGCATACAGGTGTATTTTTACTGCAATCAATTGAAACACATTGACTGTACACTAGTGATCTCTATTTAACTAATCACATGACTTCTAAAACTAATTGGCTGCACCAGTGATGATTTGATATGTCATATTAAAGGGAGTGAATAATTATGCAATCAATTATTTTGTGTTTCATGTTTGTAATTAATTTAGATCACTTTGTATTGATCTGTTTACACTTTGACACAAAAGAGATTATTTTTGTGATCAGTGTCAAAATAGCCAAATTAAATCCATTGTGATTCAATGTTCTGAAACAATAAAACACGAAAACTTCCAAGCAGGGTGAATGATTTTTGTAAGCACTACAAATAAAGGTCTGCTGGGATATAAATTAAAACAGGAGACAAACCAGATATGATTGCATCATTCCTTACCCCACCTAACCTGAACCCTACTCATCTAGTTGCATTGCCAGACTCTGAAGTACTCCACATGGACTCATATTTCCATTCTTATCTCTGTTCAGATGAAGCTAAAATTCTCTTCTTGTCATGGTCCGGTCCGAAATCCACATTCCGGTTCACGGTCCGGTCCATGGACACTGGATTCCGGGTCTTCCGGCTGTCCTTTGTTTCAGTTGGACTTAACCATAAGCACCTGATGCTCATCTTGGGGCTGGGAATATAACTGGCCCTGGGATTGAGTGTGGTGGCTGGGTTGTCTTGTCAGTCTCCCCTTGGAGTGACTGACTGGTGGAAGGCTAGTGCAGTCATTGAGATATGGATTTGGCTGTTCTGTAGCCTGCTGAGGTTACTGGCCACCTCAAGTCTTGAAGCCACCCTGGACCTAGCTCCCTTCCTGTCCCTTGCCTCTGTTGGGTAAGCCAGGCTGTTTGCCATTACCCTGTGGTTAGGTCTATCCCTCCTTGTCCTTGCCTCTGTGGGGTGGAGTCCTGTATCCTGCTAAGGAGTTGCCTTGAAGTATCCTTGCCCTGTCATGTCCTTGTCTAGTCTCCAAGAACCCTGGCCTTGAAGCACCCAAGCCCCGTCACGTCTTCGCCTGGCCTCGAAGCACCCGAGCCCAAGGGGTCCAAGCCCGAGTCAAGACCCAGGTTCTGGGTCCTTGTTCAGTCTCTGGCTCGGAGTTCTTGCCCAGGCTCTTTGTTCCCAGTCCCTCATCCTGGTCCTGCTTCCCTAGCCTAGCTGTGTTCTTGTCCCTACTCCTAGTCTGCATCCTGTCCCATCATTTAGTTTTGTCCATTGCTGTTCCTAGTACTTCAGTGTGTGTGTCTTGCATTTGGGTCTGTTCCCAACCACTTCCCCCCCCCCCCCCCGCTCCCCCATGGCATTTGTATTGACTTCTCTAAATTGTCAGCTATCATATAAAATTGGGAAACATTTCCAGAGCAGATGTCACAAAGTAGTCTATAGCAGCTTGGGTAATTCTGAGCGATGCCAAATGTAAAGAAAATTAATCACATCTGTTTTATGTGTTTAATTCCTTTCATACAGTATATGCAAAATGTATGCTGGGAAAATAAAATGTGACATCTGCTGTGGTTGACTTTCCTAATAAGTTATTACCCTATGCATGTTTTTTTCCCAAGAGTATTGCACTGCCATGACAAAAATAATAAGTGGGTTACCCACAACCTAAAGCTGGTGCTGCAACTGTCACAATACTTGTGTTATGGCACAACATAATGTCTCTTGCTCAACTAAGTAGTTGCCACTTTAACACATGGATAGAGCTGAGCCTTTCCTGTGGATTTTCACTCACTAGTCTCTCTCTTCATGCAGCTACTGTTTCCCATGCTGCTACTTGTACCAAGAAAATCCTCATCCCTAGGTTTTTTCTTTCCTCAGTATTATCCTTGGATTCAGAGAAACATCACCTTCGTTGTCAAATTGGTGACATTTGCAAATAAAGATGTAAAATGTCTGCACATTGACCCATAAAGGACTTACTTTGATCCAAACAATTAAACTGCCATGGGCTGTAACTAAGACATAGTTACCTTGTTATGTATCATCAGTTTTGCAAGACAAGTTGGAATGTATAACCCGCCATTTGCAATTCACCTTTTTGTCAGTTACAGCTACAGTTTGTTAATTTCCTGTCGACTCTGCTGAATTCCTGACTGAATCCCATGCTTTCATTAGTGTGTACTTTCAGTCTCCTTCTGCTTACTGGTGATGAATTAAAGGTTCCTCCAAACCCATCCCATCACCATTTATTCTCAGGTTGTTAGAGTTGAGATTACCTATTCCTTTTCTGCTTTCTAAGCTGTACCTGCAGCTTATGTAAGTTTTTAAAAATATACTTATTTTCTTTTAAGATCCTGTATCTGTAAGTCTTGTATTTTTAAATGCAGTTACCAGAAGTGAATGACAAGGAGCATAACATGCTAAATGGTATCTACGCAAAGCTTGTTAAAGGCATATGTCAGCCAGTCTCCTATTAGTCAGAACTGATCCATTTTTGTCCTGCTTCTGTACCAGGCTCTGAGAAAAGACTGGAAAATAATGAGAATAACAATTATTAATGGGTATGTGGGATGCCATCCTTTGCTAGTCAAACTATGGAATCTAATATTGGCTGATTACGTTAGGGCTGTTATGGTGCTAATTGAAGCACAACTCGAATATTGTAACTGGTCCTTGTCACTAGATGCAGGATAGATAGAGTGGTGCTTGCATGGGGGAAGGTGGAGCGGCTGTTACTTTAGAAAAGAGGAAGCTGAGAAGAGATTAATTTAAAATAATCCCCAGATAATGGCATAAGAACATAAGAGGCATGCAACACCTCATCTGTTGGGTCTGCTGTACCATTCATTAAGATCTTGGCTCATTTTCCTCAGTGTTATTTCCATTATGATCTCTTCCTATCTTCCTTCATACTTCGGGTTTTACCTAATTTATTAATTCAGTAAACTTTAAAATATGGCATTTAGTTTCTTTAGCCAAATTGTGAATTATGAAAATTTGAGGCCCAAGCGCTGATGCTAATAATGTCCCACTACTCACAACCTGCCAACTTGATATTCTTGCTCTTCATTTTATGCTCAACAAGTTATCAATCCAGAATCAGAATGAGGTTTATTACCACCTGGATCTGTCGTGAAATTTATTGACTTAGCCGCAGCAGTTCAATGCAATATATAATATAGAAGAAGAGAAAATAACAATAAAAATATAAGTAAATTAATTACAGTATATGTATAGATTAAAAATCATGCAAAAAAACCAAATAATATATATAAAAAACATGAGGTAGTGTTTACAGGTTCGATGTCCATTTAGGAATCGGATGGCAGAGGGGAAGAAGATGTTTCTGGATCACTGAGTGTGTGACTTTAGGCTTCTGTACCTCCTTCCTGATGGTAACATGGAGAAAAGGGCATGCCCTGGGTGCTGGACATCCTTAATAATGGACACTGCCTTTCTGAAACACTGCTCCTTGAAGACATCTTGGGTACTTTGTAGGCTAGTGCCCAAGATGGAGCCAAATAAATTTACAACCCTCTGCAGCATCTTTTGGTCCTGTGCAGTAGCCCCACCCACCCCCATACCAGACAGTGATGCAGCCTGTCAGAATGCTCTCCACTGTATATCTATAGAAGTTTTTGAGTGTATTTGTTGACATACCAAATCTCTTTAAACTCCTTCTGAAGTATATTCACTTTCTTGCCTTCTTCATAACTGCATCTATATTTTGGGACCAGGTTAGATCCTCAGAGATCTTGACACCCAGGAACTTGAAACTGCTCACTCTCTCCATTTCTGATCCCTCTGAGGATTGGTGTGTGTTCCTTCATCTTCCCCTTTCTGAAGTCCACAATCAGCTCTTCGTCTTACTGACGTTGAGTGCAAGGTTGTTGCTGAGACGCCACTCCACTAGTTGGCATATCTCACTCCTGTACACCCTCTCGTCACCATCTGAGATTCTACCAACAATGGTTGTATCATCAGCAAATTTATAGATGGTATTTGAGCTATGCCTAGCCACACAGTCATGGGAATAGAGAGAGTAGATCAATGGGCTAAGCAAACACCCCTGAGGTGCACCAGTGTTGATCATCAGTGAGGAGGGGATATTGTCACCAATCCGCATAGATTGTGGTCTTCTGGTTAGGAATGTGAGGATCCAATTGCATAGGAAGATAGAGGCCCAGGCTCTGTAACTTGTCAATCAGGATTGTGGGAATGATTGTGTTAAATACTAAGCTATAGTCGATGAACAGCATTCTGATGTAGGTGTTTGTATGACAATATACAATATTTCCCTCACACCAATGTGCTTTAACTTTGTAGATCAATCCCTTTCTGAAAATCCAAATATCCGCTTATCTATTCTACTAGACACTTCCTTAAAGAATTCCAATAGATCAAACACTCGATTTTCCTTTATAAAAACCATTGTAACTCTTAGTAGTGCTATTATTCTTTTCAAGATATTTTGTTATTACATTATAGATTCCAACAATTTCCTGCCACTGATGTTACTCTAACAGGTTGGTAGTTCATCTTTTCTGCTCTTTCTTTTCTGAATTGATGGAGTCGTATGTGCTGCCTGATATGTTTTCAGATTCTGTATTGAATTGAATTAACTGTATTTCTTACATCCTTCACATACATGAGGAGTAAAAATCTTTACATTGCATCTCCATCTAAGTATATCAAGTGCAATCATAGTAATTTATAATAATTTATAATAAATAGAACACTCAATGTAATATAGAAATACATTCTAATCAGTGTGAGTTCATCAGTCTGATGGCCTGGTGGAAGAAGCTGTCCCAAAGCCTGTTGGTCCTGGCTTTTATGCTGCGGTACCGCTTCCCAGATGGTAACAGCTGGAATAGTTTGTGGTTGGAATGACTTGGGTCCCCAATGATCCTATGTGCCCTTTTTACACACTTGCCCTTATAAATGTCCTGAATCATGGGAAGTTCATAACTACAGATGCACTGGGCTGTCCACACCACTCTCGTAAGAGTCCTGTGATTAAGGGAAGTACAGTTCCCATACCAGGCAGTGTGCAGCCAGTCAGGATGCTCTCAATTGTGCCCCTGAAGAAAGTTCTTAGGATTTGGGGTCCCATACCAAACTTCCTCTACCATCTGAGGTGAAAGAGGTGCTGTTGTGCCTTTTTCACCACACAGCTGGTGTGTACAGATCAGTTGAGGTCCTCGATGATGTGGGTGCTGAGGAACTTAAAGCTGTTTACCTTCTCAACATCAGATCCATTGATGTCAATATGGGTTAGCCTGTCTCCATTCCTCCTGTAATCCACAACCAGCTCCTTTGTTTTTGTGACATTGAGGGAGAGGTTGTTTTGACACCATTGTGACAGAGAGATGACTTCTTCCCTGTAGGTCACCTCATTATTGTTTGAGATAAAGCCAATCAATGTAGTGTCGTTGACAAATTTAATCAGCAGATTGGAGCTGTGGGTGGCGATACAGTCATGGGTATACATGGAGTAAAGGAGTGGACTCCATATGCAGCGCTGAGGGGCTCCTGTATTGAGAGTCAGAGGGTTGGAGGTGAGGGAGCCCACTCTTATAACCTGCTGGTAATCTGACAAGAAGTCCAGGATCCAGCTGCACAAGGCAGGGTCAAGGCTGAGGTCTCTGAGCAGCTTGTCGAGCCTGGATGGGACTATGATGTTGAATGCTAAACCGTAGTCCAAGAGCAGCATTCTCACAAGCATCCTTCTCCAGATGTGTAAGGATGGTATGTAGAGCATTGGCTATTGCATCATCTGTCAATCGGTTGTGTCGGTAGGCCAATTGTAGGGTGTCCAGTTTGGATGACAGCAAGCTGCAGATGTAATCCTTGACCAGCCTCTCAAAGCATTTGGTTATTATTGAGACCAGACATTCAGGCATGTTACCTTGGTCCTTTTTGGTACAGGGACAATGGTGGATAATTTGAAGCAGGAGGGAACTCTACACTGGGAGAGGGAGAGATTAAAAGTGTCTGTAAACACACCTGTTAGTTGTGCTGCACACATTCTGAGTACTTACTCTGTGATGCCATCTGGTCCCACAGCCTTGAGACTGTCCACTCATTGGATACCTCTGCGTACCTCAGCCTCAGAGATAACCAGGTTGAAGGTTGTAGTGGAGGCTTTCCTCGGAGACTCAGAGTTAGCGACATCGATCTGAGTTTAAAAGTAATTGAGCTCATCTGGGGAGAGAGGTCACGATGTTGGCGGCACAACATTTGGCTTTGAAGTCCACAATGGTATGCAGCCCTTGCCACAAGTCACGTGTGTATTCCTTTGAAAGTTGAAAGCAGGAGAATTCACCACTTCTAACCCCATCAGTTTCAAATCTCTGGATGTAACTCATCAGATCCTGCAATGCAAACAAATTTCAAGTTCACTATCTTCTTTTGTCCTATTTTTGGTTTCTTCTGTTCCTCATTCTTGCTATCCTTTGATTCTCTAATATATTTGGCTTATTTAAGATAGCTTCTGTGAATATGGACACAAAGTAATTGCTTAATTCCTCTGTGGTTTCCTTATTCCTTATTATAAATTCTCTTATCCGTATTGAGCTAACACTTGACTTCCCTAGTTATTGAGCTGGACCCGCTGCAGGTTGTTTATCACGACAATAGGTTGTGCTAAACCATGTATATAGATTGTAACTGGGTTACCTGTCTGGACACGCCCCTCTGCTGACTGCTCCTGTGGCTCCTCCCACAGACCCCTGAATAAAGGCGATTGTGTCACTGCTCCTCCCTCAGTCCAGAACAGACATACAGCATGGACGTGGATCCATTTTACTGTTAATAAAAGCCTTTCAGTATTTACTCTGCTTCCAGTCTTTTGGAGTAATTGGTAGTGCATCAATTTTATTAACAGTAATTTTAAGGCATGGAACACGTTCTGAGACCCAACAAGTTAGACCTCGACCCGCAAACACCTGAAGCCGGAAACACTTTCGAACTCTGGCTGGCCTGCTTCGAATCATACCTGGAGGAGATTGAAGTGACTGCATCCGCCGCGAAGCACAGAGTTCTCCTCTCCAGGGTCAGTCCACGGGTCTACTCAATGATTAGAGACCAGCCGAGCTACGACGGCACAATGAGCGCCCTCCGAAGACAATACCTGTGGCCAGTAAACAGCGTCTATGCGCGATATCGCTTAGCGACGCAGCGACATTGCTTAGTGACATGGCAGCAGCGGCTCAGAGTCGAGCGCTGAGTTCGTTCAGGCCCTACAGACACTTGTGCGGGTCTGCGATTGCCAGGGGCTGACGGCCGAACAGCATGCGGAGCTCCTAGTAAGAGACCCCTTCGTCACGGGGACCAGGTCAGTGTATGTGCGCCAGCAGCTGCTGGAACACGCCGATCTTACCTTACATTCAGCGACTGAGCTGGCTGACACGCTGGAGGCCGCCCCTTCTGCACAACTCTGACGCTCTCCAGGCACGTGATGTCTCGACGGACTCGTGGATGCTGCAGACGCCGCAACCCGCTGACAAATCAACCATGGCTACTGACAGTCATGAGTTCGCGAAGTGCTACTTCTGCGGACTCGAAGCACCGCCGCAAACGCTGCCCGTCCCAAGAGGCTACCTGCTCCAGCAGCGGAAAGGACGGCCACTTCACCAAGGCCTGTAAGTCCAATCTGCGAGCGGGATCGAGCAGCGCCGCGTGTGATGCATGGGGGTCGCCATCTTGCCTGCACGCCGCCACCATGTGCGAGACCGCCTACGTCCCATGGGTGCTCACCAGGCACCCCACCGCGGCGAACCAAGACAGCGACTCAACTCTGGCCTCCGTGACCCTCGACCAAAGTGCTCCCCAACAGCTTGCAAGGTCAATGATGGATATCCTGGTGGAGGGCGCAGGACAATCTGCCTGTTTGACACGGGCAGCACGGAGAGTTTTATCCACCCGGACATGGTGCAGCGTTGCAAACTCGCGACACGGCCAGTAAGCCAGAGGGTCGCTATGGCTTCCGGGTCGTATACAACAGAAATCGGGGCCGGTGGGGGGGGGCGTGTGTAGGGTTGTGTAGCGACGCTAGTGGTGCAGGGCACAGAATTTTGAGACTTTACGTTACTGGTTATGCCTCAACTGTGTGCCCCTATGCTATTGGGGCTCGACTTCCAGAGCCACCTGAAAAGCGTGACAATGGAGTATGATGGGCCCCCCCCCCACCAATCACTGTTGGAAATCCTCAGTTTTGTGGGAATATGTCACCTACCCCGCTACTGACCACACACACACACAGACCCACACATCCCACCCAACACCATGCCAACAGCCGCACTACCGACACCACTTGCGGCCTCTCCAACCTCAGGATCCCTCCTCCACCGCTATTCGCCAACCTGACCCCCGACTGTAAACCTGTGGCAACTAAAAGCAGGAGGTACAGCGCGGGGGACAGAGCTTTCATTAAGTCGGAGGTGCAGCGGCTGCTCAGGGAGGGGGTCATTGAGACAAGCACAAGTCCTTGGAGGGTGCAGGTGGTGGTTGTTCGGAACGGGGAGAAGAATAGGATGGTCGTGGACTATAGCCAGACCATCAATAGGTTCACGCAGCTCGACGCATACCCTCTACCCCACATCACGGATATGGTCAATCAGATAGCGCAGTACAAGGTGTACTCAACCATAAACCTCAAATCCGCTTACCATCAGCTCCCCATCTGCCCGGAGGACCACCCTTACATTGCCTTTGAGGCGGACGGCAGGCTTTATCAATTCCGGCGTGTCCCCTTCAGTGTCACAAATGGTGTATCTGTCTTCCAGAGGGAAATGGACCAGATAGTGGACCAGTGCCACTGAAGGCCACATTCCCATATCTGGATAACATCACTATCTGCGATCATGACCGGCATGATCACGACAACAACCTCCAAAAATTTCTCCAAGCGGCCACAGCTTTCAATCTCACCTATAACAAGGACAAGTGTGTGTTTGGGACCACCCAACTTGCTATCCTTGGGTGTGTTGTGGAGAATGGAGTCATTTGCCCTGACCCCGACCGTATGCGTCCCCTGTTGGAACTCCCTCTTCCCAACACCCTCAGAGCCCTCAAAAGGTGCCTGGGCTTCTTTTCATATTACGCCCAATGGGTCTCTAACTATGCAGACAAGGCCCACCCCCTGGTCAAGTCCACCACGTTCCCCCTCAGCCAAGGCCCACGTGGCCTTCAGCCACATAAAAGGGGACATTGCCGAAGCAACAATGCATGCGGTGGATGAGTCCATTCCCTTCCAAGTAGAGAGTGACGCCTCCGACTTTATGCTGGCTGCTACCCTTAACCAGGCGGGAAGACCGATGGCGTTCTTCTCCTGTACCCTTTAAGGCCCTGAAATTCGTCACTCCGCGGTGGAGAAAGGGGCCCAGGCCGTAGTGGAAGCTATTAGGCACTGGAGGCACAATCTCACCGGCAAAAAGTTCACCCTGCTGACTGACCAGCGCTCAGTCGCATTCATGTTTAGTAACCAACAGCGGGGCAAAATCAAAAATGATAAAATTCTGAGGTAGAGAATTGAACTCTCCACCTACAACTATGACATCATGTACAGGCCTGGGAAGCTCAATGAGCCCTCCTATGCCCTATCCCGGGGAACATGCGCCAGTGCGCAGATCGACTGGCTATACACCCAACATGCAGATCTTTGCCACCGAGGGGTCACCTGGCTTTTCCACTTCGTGAAAGCCCGGAACCTGCCTTACTCCCTTGAGGAGATCAGGATGATGACCAGGGACTGCCAAATCTGCGCAGAGTGCAAACCGCACTTCTACCGACCCGAAAAGGCCCAACTCATCAAGGCCACCCGCCCCTTTGAGCGACTGAGTGTCGACTTTAAGGGCCCCCTTCCCTCCTCCGACTGCAATGTGTACCTTCTTAACGTTATCGATGAGTACTCGCGGTTCTCCTTCGCCATCCCCTGCCCCGACACCACTATCACGTCAGTTATAAAAGCCCTGCGCAAGCTCTTCATTCTGTTTGGATACGCATGCTATATCCACAGTGACAGAGGGTCCTCGTTTATGAGTGACGAGCTGCGCTAATATCTACTGGCTAGGGGTATTGCAACTAGTAGGACCACGAGCTATAATCCCCGGGGGAATGGACAGGTAGAGAAGGAGAATGGCACGGTGTGGAAGGTCACACTCTTAGCCATCAGGTCAAAGGGACTGCTGGTCTCCCACTGGCAGGAGGTCCTTCCCGAGGCACTCCATTCCATCCGCTACCTGTTATGCACAGCCACCAATGTCACCCCTCATGAGCGGTTCTTTTCTTTTCCCAGAAAAGTCGACCACTGGGACCACCCTACCAACTTGGCTGACGTCCCCGGGCCAGTGCTGCTCCGGAAACATACAAGGAGCAATAAATACTCCCCGATGGTTGAGAGGGTTCACTTACTTCATGCAAACCCCCAGTATGCCTATGTGATTTTACCTGATGGGCGGGAGGATGTGGTCTCCATTAATGACCTGACACCCGCAGGAGCACCGGGCCCCTACCCTGAATACTCCGTGGTGACTATTAACCCCGTACCCAAGTGTGTGTGTGTGTGTGTATGTATTTTTTATACACACACACACACACACACACACACACATACACACATACACACAGCCCTACACAGACACCACACGACTCTCCCATACTGGGTGCGACGCACACGCACGAGGGATTACCGACGCCTAACGTGCTGGCACCTGAAGTCAGGCCGGAGCCAGCACAACCACCATCACCGGTGCAATCACCACCGGTGTTACATAGATCACAGCGACGGACTCGACTGCCTGATAGACTTGACCTGTAAATATACTTGTTTTTAAATATTGTCAGTCACTTCACCCTGCGGGACTTTTTTTTTTAAAAAGGGGGGGTGAACGTGGTAAACCATGTATATAGGTTGTAACTGGGTTACCCGTCTGGACATGACTGGACGCGCCCCTCTGCTAACTGCTCCTGTGGCTTCTCCTACAGACCCCTGAATAAAGGCGATTGTGTCACTGCTCCTCCTACAGTCCAGGACAGACATGGACGTGGATCCATTTTACTGTTAATAGTATTCAGTATTTACTCTACTTCCAGTCTTTTGGAGTAATTGATAGCGCTTCATAGATCAACAGCAAATTCAATCTTATTTCTCTCCATTTGGCCTTGGACCATCTGGATTCCAGCAATACCTATGTCAGGCTTCAGTTTATTGATCACAGCTCAGCATTCAGCACCATCATCACCTCAGTGCAAATCAGCAAGCCTCAAAACCTGGGCCCCTGTACCTCCCTCTGCAATGGGGTTCATGAATTCCTCAGCAGGAGACCACAGTCAGTGTGCATCAGAAATAATATCTCCAACGACAATCAACCCTGGAACACCTCGAGCCCACTACACTGCTCTCTCTACACCCACATCTATGTGGCTAGGCAGAGCTCAAATGCCATCTATAAATTTCTGTTGAGACAACTTGTAATAGAATTTCACATGTTTCGGAGAAGGTATAAGGGAGTGAGATAGATCAGCTGGGTGAGTGGTGTCACAGAAACAACCTTGCACTTACTGTCAGTAAGACCAAGGAATTGATTGTGAACTTCTGGAAGGTGAAGTCAAGGGAACACACATCAGTCCTCATCAAGGGATAATTTTCATGTTCCTGAGTGTCAACACGTCTGAAGACCTATCCTCGGACCAACATATTAATGCAATTACAAAGATGGCACAATAGTGGCTATATTTCATTAGGAGTTTGAAAAAACTTGGTATATCAACAAAGACTCATGCAAGTTTCTGCAAGTGTACTGTGGAGAGCTTTTGAACTGATTACCTCACCATCCAGTGTGAAAGGGCCACTGCTCAAGATCAGAAAAAGCTGCAGGAAGCGGCAAACTCAGCCATCTCCATCATGGGCACTAGCCTCCCCAGCATCAAGGACACCTTCGGAAAGGATGCTTAAAACTTTGGCATCCATCATTAATGACCCCCATCACCCTCTTCTCTTTGCTACTGTCAAGGATGAGGTATAGGAGCATAAAGACACATACTTAGCATTTTAGGAACAGCTTCCTCAATGCTATCAATTCTTTTAAAGTAAAAAAAAAGGTGACATAGGCATCGCTTCTAGATGAGCTCAATGCCTTCTATGCCCACATTGCCCATCAAAACATGAGGGAAACATCACTAACTCCCATATCCCCTGAGGATCCTGTGATTTCAGTCTCTGAGGCCGACGTGCGAGCAACTTTTAGGAAGGTGAACCCATGAAAACCATCCGACCCAGATGGGTTACCTGGTCAAGTACTAAAGACCTGATTAACTGGCTGGAGTCTTCACTGAGATCTTTAACCTCTTGCTTTGGCAGTCTGAGGTACTCACTAGCTTTAAGCAAGGTCCAATTATATCGGTGCCTGAGAAGGATATGGTAGGCTGCCTCAGTGACTATCATTCAGTAGTACTTACATCTACTGTGATGAATTAAGTTCAGGTTGGTGATGAAACATATGACCTCCAGCCTGAGAAGTGACTTGGATCTGCTCCAATCTGCCTACTAGCAAAACAGAACCACAGTAGTTGCCATCTGTTCCACAAAACTGATACCCAGTAAGAATAACTGTGACGAGTGGATGCTGCAACTATCTGGTTTCGCTTGAACAAATGGACCCAGACTCGATAGTTCCTCCGTGAATCACTTTATTGTTAATACAGAGAAGAAAATAAAGAGTTGCGAGAAATGCTTTATATTGTATACTACCCACACCACTAATAGGCTGGGCTAACTTAAGCAACCTCTAATAGTCTACACCACTGAGCATACTTGGCAACATCTGCATGGTCCCTGAAGCGGCCAATCGACCGTGGACTGGCTAGGGTGGAGGTCTTTGGCACCCGTTCAGCTGCTCGGCCCACAGGTGGGACTCAGGCGAGTGATCTGCCCAAGAAAGACCCTTCCCACCTTTACAGCACTATTGCCACCTCCCAGTCCCGCTGGAAGGGGCTAGGCTTCCAATCTGATGCTTACATGACCCTCACTTGGGCCAGTCCAAGTCCTGGCCACATGTTAAGCCAGCATACATCCTCTATACCGGCAAATACCATGGTCGGGTGACCTGTAACAACCTAACAACTGGCTTTTGCCCCCTCGGGGATAATGCATCCTACTAATCTTATAATCAAACAATGTAAAAAACAAACATTCTTTAGAGACAAGGTGATTAATTGCTTTTGCACAAATCAGCACTTTTAGTTTGCTCTCAGGCATGTTATCCGGAAGACTAGAGTCACATATTGTTCTCCCCTTATCTAGTTTCAAGGGTGAATCTGCCCAGCAACATAACAGGTACACAAATTCCTAATTCTTAACCATTTCCCTGCCGTGCCAATTTTCAGACCCACACATCTCACCCGTACACTATACACTTACCTATACACTATCTCATTGGGTCTTCACTCAACCTTGGAACATCTGGAGAGTAAGGATGCATGCATCAGCACTCAATACTATCATTCCCTCAAAGCTAATCAATAAGCTTCAAGAACTTGGCCTCAATACCACCATGTGCAATTGGATCCTCAATGTCCTCACTTGCAGACCTCTGTCAGATCAGATTGGCAACAATATCTCCTCCACAATTTCCATCAACATAGATGCGCCACAAGTCAATGTACTTAGGCTCCTGCTCTACTCGCTTTATTTTTATGACCGTGTGGCAAAGCATAGCTGCAATACCATATTCAAGTTTGTTGATGATACCACTGTTGTATGCCAAATCAAAGGTGGTGACAAATCAGGATATAGGAGGGACATTTACAATCTGGCTGAGTGGTGCCACAACAACATCCTCTTACTCAATGTCAGCAAGACCAAAGAGCTGATTATGACTTCAGGAGCAAACAGGAGGTCCATAACCCAATCCTCACTGGAGGATCTGAAGTGGAGAGGCTCAGCAACTTTAAACTCCTCAGTATTATCATTTTGGAGGACCTGTCATGAGACCAACACATATTTGAAATTACAAAGAAAGCACAGCAGCAACTCTACCTATTTAAGGGTGTGCAAAGATTTGGCATGACTTTGAAAACTTTGACTAACTTCTATAGATGTGTGGGTGAGAGTATATTAACTGGCTTAATCATAGCCTGGTATGGAAACACCAATGCCCTGGAACAGATAATCCAACAAAGAGTAACGGATACTGCGCAGTCCATCACAAATAAAGCCTTCTCCACTAGTGAGCACATATATGTGGAGCATTGTCACAGGAAAGCAGCATCGGACATCAGAAACCCCCACTGAAGGAGTCATGCTCATTTCTTGCTGCTGCCATCAGGAAGAAGATACAGGTACCTCAGGACTCAAACCACTAGGTTTACGAATGGGTTCTTACCCATCAGACTCTTGAACCAAAGGGTATAGCTAGAGTAGTGAGAATATATTCCATGTCAGTAGTGTGCTCCTCCTGCAAGATCTCAGAGACCTTCCAGGCATCCTGATTGCTACAACTGAGAGAAGTGCAGCTGGGTGCAGCTCCTTACAGACCATGCTGGGAAACTGGAGTTGCAACTAAACTACCTTCAACTCTTGTGGGAGAATGAGGAGGTGATAGAAACTACAGGGAGGCAGTCAGACCTAAGTTGCAGGATGTAGGTAGCTGGATTACTGTCAGGAAAGGCAAAAGGAATAGGCAGGTAGTGCAGAGTAGCATTGTGGTAATTTCCCTCAAAAACAAGTCTACCACTTTGGATACTGTTGCAGGGTGGAAACAACCTACAAGGGGAAAGCTGTAGCAAGCAGATCTATGGCACTGAATCTGGCAGTATATCTCAGAAGGGAAGGGGGGAGAAGAGGAGAGTCGTAGTGATAGAGGATTCAATAGTAAGGGAAACACAAGAGATTTTGTGGATTGGAAAGAGACTCCCAGATAGTATGTTGTATCCCTTGTGCTCTTGTCAGCGACATTTCAATGTTCGTAAGGAAGAGAGGGAAAAGCCAAAAGTCATCGTACTTATTGGTAGGAAACCAGATGAGATCCTGAAGAGAGAATAAAGGAAACTATGTAGGAAGCCGAAAAGCATAGCCTCAAGGGTGGTAATCTCTGGATTGCTGCCTGTGCCACATGCTATTGAGGGTAAGAATGGGATGAGTTGGCAGATCAATGTGTGACTGAGGACTTAGTGTAGGTGACAGGGTTACAGATCATTGGGATCTCTTTTGGGGAAGGCATAACCTGTACAAAAAATATGGGTTATACTTGAACTTGAGGGAGCCCAATATCCTGGCAGTCAGGTTTGCTAGAGCTGTTGGAGAGGGTTTAAGTTAGAGTGGCTGGGGAATGAAAACCAAGGTAATAGGTCAAAAGATGGGGCTGTTGATGTATAACTAGATGCTACATGTGGAGAATTTGTGGAGAAGGATAGGCAGTGGAAACATAATTGCAGTCAGTAGGATGGGTTGAAATGTGTTTATTTTTTATGAGAGAAGTATCAGGAACAATGGTGTTGAACCTAGAGATGGGTCAGTCCATGACGTGTTGGCCATTACACCAACTTGATTATCAAAAGGGAAGGAATGACTTCTAAAACTTCTAGGGTATATATATTTCGAAAAGTACAATGAGGGAGTTAAAAGAGGTGGGGGAGTGTCATTGCTGATGAGGGATAGTATCTCAATTCAGGGAAGGCCTGAGTCACTAGAAATAAGAAACAGGAAAGGAACAATCATTCTATTGGGAATGTTCTAGCAACAAAAACACCGAGGTACAGATCAGGAGGCAGATTATGGAAAGATGCAAAAATAACTGGGTTGTCATCTTGGGTGACTTCAACTTAACCATTGAAGGGCACCTCCTCAGTGCAAAAGTTTTAGATGGGACAGAAGTCATTATGTGTGTCCAGGAAGGATTTGTCACACAGTGGTGGGGGAAAGAAAGTAGCTTAGCTTGCTGGATGGATTATTTAAATCTGATATATGCACAGGAGAGCATACTCTCATTTTAGTGGCTTCAGTAATCATGAAGAGCGCAGACATCAAGTCTATTTTCTGTCAAGACTCATCATCAAGAACAACGAGCACTGCTTCCAAGCTACAATCACTTATATTAGGTCTCAATAGGAGAAGCTTTCAGTCTAACCATTGCAACTTATAACGATTGTCCCCTTAAGTCGATATGAAAAGAGTGTTTTCATCACTACACCTAGCAAAATAAGTAGAGAATGTGCATTTTTAGTTTTTTTAATAAAACTTTCAAAATGCAAATAGAGACCGATGGTCACCCCCATTTGTTAATGAGATGTTCATCTGTGGTGATGTGAGATGTCTTGATAGATGGTGGTAAATTTAGACAGAAAATAAAAATACATTACTCTGCAAGTGTGCACTTGCTAGTGTCATTGTCAATTTCAATTTAGTTGCAGTTTGTGGAGACTGCATCACTATTTCTTTTAATTACCAAAGATCATTAATTTTGTTAAATGGTCATAAAACTGTTAAAAAAACTGAAATAAATGAATTATATTGGATTTGAAAACCGGATTTATAAAGGTGACCTTATTTAAGTCTAACAAAACAAATTATTAATGCTTCAAAAAGCACATTTACACTAATGAATTAATGAAACTTCTTTATATCATGCCTTTCAATCTAATTATGCACCCATTAGAAAAGTCTGTCAATTAAATTTTACAGCAAAATTTAACCTGTCATGTCATGTCAGACAAAATCTGTAAAGTTATTTTTGAAGCATTATTGGTGAAAGTGGAATGTTTACACAATGAATGTTTTTCCAGGTCCCCTGTTAAACAATCACAAACAAATGATTCAAATTATGCAGGTGCCCATGTCAAAGTAACTGTTGTCAACGATCATAAAGTAACTAAAATAACTGAGCCCAGAATACACACACTCTTAAGCATTCCTCTTACTTTAATGCACATGAACACCTGCTACACACACACTGAAGCCTGAACAGAAAACTGCTATTTTTAGACAGAATTGGCTTATCAGTTACACATATTGATCATTGTAAATTGTATATCCTACAGTATATACAGTATGTTGTATTATATATTGTACAGAATCAGAATCTGAATCAGGTTTATTATCACCAGCATGTGATGTGAAATTTGTTAACTTAGCAGCAACAGTTCAATGCAATACATAATCAAGCAGAGAGAAAAAAAAATGAAATAAAAATAATAATAAATAAACAAATCAATTACGTATATTGAATAGATTTTTAAGAAGTGCAAAAACAGGAATACTGTATATTAAAAAAAAGTGAGGTAGTGTCTAAAGATTCAATGCCCATTTAGGAATCAGATGGCAGAGGGGAAGAAGCTGTTTCTGAATCGCTGAGTGTGTGCCTTTAGGCTTCTGTACCTCCTACCTGATGGTAACAGTGAGAAATTCCTTACTCGAAAGATTAATTGCCATTCACAACAGAGTGTTAAAGTCAAGTCACTTTTTATTATCATTTTGACCATAACTGCAGGTACAGTACACAGTAAAAACCAGACAAAGTTTTTCGGGACCATGGTGCTACATGAGACAATACAAAAACTACACTGAACTACGTAACACAACACAAAACTACACTAGACTACAGACCTACCCAGGACTGCATAAAGTGCACAAGACAGTGCAGGCATTACCAGAAATAATAAACAAGACAACATGCACAGTAGAGGGCAGTAGGTTGGTGTCAGTCTAGGCTCTGGGTATTGAGGAGTCTGATGGCTTGGGGGAAGAAACTGTTACATAGTCTGCTCGTGACAGCCTGAATGCTTCGGTGCCTTTTGCCAGATGGCAGGAGGGAGAAGAGTTTGTATGAGGGGTGTGTGGGGTCCTTCATAATGCTGTTTGTTTTGCGGATGCAGCGTGTGGTGTAAATCTCTGTAATGGCAGGAAGAGAGACCCCGATGATCTTCTCAGCTGACCTCACTATCCACTGTAGGGTCTTGCGATCCGAGATGGTGCAATTTCTGAACCAGGCAGTGATGCAGCTGCTCAGGATGCTCTCTGTAGAATGTGGTGAGGATGGGGGGGGTGGGAGATGGACTTTTCTCAGCCTTCATAGAAAGTAGAGACACTGCTGGGCTTTCTTTGCTATGGAAATTCGGTGCTCCTAACGATCTCTACAGAGGAGTCGTCGATGTTCAGCGGAGAGTAGTCGCTCTGTGTCCTCCTGAAGTCGACAACCATCTCTTTTGTTTTGTTCACATTCAGAGACAGGTTGTTGGCTCTGCACCAGTCCGTTAGCCACAGCACCTCCCCTCTGTATGCTGACTCATCGTTCTTGCTGATGACACCCACCACGGTTGATGATGTGGTTCGAAGTGTGTGTTGCAGCACAGTCGTGGGTCTACAGAGTGAACAATGGTGGACTGAGCACACAGCCCTGGGGAGCCCCTGTGCTCATTGTGATGGTGTTGGAGATGCTGATTCTGATCTGGACTGACTGAGGTCTCCCAGTCAGGAAGTCTAGGATCCAGTTGCAGAGGGAGGTGTTCAGGCTCAGTATGCTCTGCTTTCCAATCAGTTTCTGCGAATGATTGTGTTGAATGCCGAACTGAAGTCGATGAACAGCATTCGAATGTACATGTCTTTATTGTCCAGGTGGGTTAGGGCCAGGTGGAGGGTAATGCCAATTGCATTGTCCGTTGAATGTTTGGGACGATACGCGAACTGCAAGGGGTCCAGTGAGGGGGGCAGCAGGGTCTTGATGTGCCTCATGACGAGCCTCTCGAAACACTTCATGATGATGGATGTGAGTGCAATGGGACGGTAGTCGTTGAGGCAGGACACTGAAGACTTCTTCGGCAAGGGGACGATGGTGGCAGCCTTGAAGCACGTAGGAACGACGGCGCTGCTCAGGGAGATGCTGAAGGCGTCAGTGAGACCTCAAGCAGACAGCCGATGATATTTTGAAGTCAGACAATGGAGCTTAGTTGTTGTGTATGTTTCATATCTTCTGTTAACTTGTCTATTTCCAGCACCCACCATCATGTAAAGGGATGCTATGTCTAAGGAAGAGTCTGAAAAAATCTCACTACAGAGACCTTACTCATCTGGTTTGTGTATACAGCCACAGTTCACCCAACCTATCTCAACTGCAGTAAGCAGAGATGTCTCCAGTGGTCTTACTTCAAAAGTCTCACTTGATTACAACTGCCTCAGGCTATCCTTGCTTTAACTTTAGCCTTAGAGCAACTTCCACACCCAAAGCCTTATTTTGAATGTATCAATTGACCTGAAACTTCATTGATCAGTTTTTCAAGAAGCCTGAATTTACATGATCATACAAGCATAAAAATAAGTTCTCCAGGATATGTTTTCATCCACCAGTTCCTTTACCTATCCACAATTTGTCCATCTATTATCATGTGTTTACTAAAATATAACTTCAAGTGACAACATTGAATATTTATCAAAGTTTGTCCTATTTATCATAGTTTGGATAGTTGAAATAAAACTGAAATCTCCAAGTTTAGCAAGTCGGATGATTTCTTTGGAAAGAGAAAAACAGCCATTATCATAGGACTGAAATGTTAACACTACTTTTCTTTCCGCAGATGTTTACTGACCTGCTGAATGTTGTGAGCAGTTACTGTATTTCTTTCAGATTTCCGGCAACTGCAGTTTTTCAACTTCATGGGTTGCATCGCATCAGAATCTGAACATCAAACATTCTTCAAGTTAACAGCATCTGTGTTGGAAAAATATCTGCTACATCAATTAGTTTGTTGACATTTATTGATGCACTAAGCAAATCACTGTCACTGCCTAAGACATGGTGATCTTTTTGTTGTATGTTTTCACATTAATTGCCTGAGGTGAATGAAATAACAATGCCATATCTTGCATTTTAGACTATGTTACTTTTAATTGCTGATGCAATGGAAAAATTGGGAACTCTAGAGAGTAGTTATGTGAAAGTTCAGAGTTTGAAGCCTAGTGTTCAGTGTCCTTATCCAGGGTCCTCATTCATTGTCATGGTTAAGTCCTGGGGTCGATACCAAAAATCGAAGCCTGAAAGTCAATGGGAAATCCAGAAGTCTGCAGAAAACTGAGCATGCACCTCTTTCACCTCGGACGGTTGAGGAAGTTTGGTATGGGCCCCCAGATCTTAACAACTTTCTACACGGGCTCAACTGAGAGTATCCTGACTGGTTGCATCACTGCCTGGTAGGGGAACTGTACCTCTCTTAATCGCAGGATTTTGCAGAGAGTGGTGCGGACAGCCCAGGGCATCTGTAGTTGTGAACTTCCCATGATTCAGGACAATTACAAAGACAGGTGTGAGAAAAGGGCTCAAAGGATCATTGGGTACCCGAGTCACCTCAACCACAATCTGTTCCAGCTGCTATATCTGGGAAATGGTACTGCAGCATAAAAGCCAGGACCAACAGGCTCCAGGACAGCTTCTTCCACCAGGACATCAGACTGATTAACTCATGCTGATTTAAGTGTATTCCTAGGTTACTTTGACTGCTCTATTTATTATAAATTATTATAAATTACTATGATTGCACATTGCACATTTAGATGGAGACGTAACGTAAAGATTTTTACTCGTTATGTATGTGGTGGATGTAAGAAAGAAAGTCAATTCAATTCAATTCAGTTCAATGTGAGTCTCTGCAAGTCTGCTGGAGAAGTTGAAGCCCAATATGTGTGAATCCATGAGTCCGCTGGAGACAGAAGACAAACTGTCCTGGGGTTTGAGAACTGCATATGTGGATGGCTGGATGAGCAAGTTGGAGGGAGGAATGGGGCTTGCTTTGCTGATGTTGCTTTGTTGCATGTTGTGCTCTGTGTCGATCTGCCTAACATTGTGGGCATGCTATGTTGGTGCTGAAATGTATGGAGTTACATGCTATTGCCATAAAATCATTTGGTTGTTGCAGGGCCCAGGTCCTAGTTTGGGGGATGAGATGATGTTGGGACAATTAAAAGGTCGGCCCAAATAGACTGAAAAGACAGGGTGCAATGGTTGGGATAATTCTATTTGCTGCTGCACGATGTTTACTCTGCTCTCCGCAGCATTGAGGCTGTGTCCTGATCCAGGCTTTGTGTCTGCTAGCTTTATGGCAATTTGTTCCACTGTATGTTCATCTGAGACTGAGGTTATGGGCCTGTTCCAGCTGCTCCAGGCTCCGGGTAAATGGACTCAATTGAGTTCTGAATGCTGTTGCTTTATTTATGCGATAATGTTGATTTTTGGATCATCTTCTCTTAGCGCTATCGCTGCTGAGACAAGTGAACCCAAGGCCAACCCTTGCAAATATTTCAGTTGCAAAGTGATGCATGGTTGATGGAGTAATGCATGGAATGAATCATCCATCAGCATATTTTCACCAAATAGGTTCTTGTTTCCAAGAAGATGTTTTGTGTGTAAAATTGATATCGTGCAATAATCAAGCAGATAAGAGCTTTCTAAAAAACTGATTAGAAGATATGTCAATCATTTCATTTTAATCTATTTTTCCTCCTATAAATGTATTAAATAGGCTGACTGCAAAACTGTTTTCTACTTCTCATCATTTATAGTTATTCATTCTCCTTAGTTACATGAATTTTCAATTATGCAAGAATTATAAAAGCACTGTTTTCTTGCATTCAATCATTATTTAAATAATTATTTGCTCAATAGTCAAAGAATCTCAAAGTATGTCAATAACATTTTTAAAGCATTATTGCAGAGATAGATACGTAATTAATCTGTTACAGATTTATAGAGACATTTTGTTAAATTATTTTTTTAATGTTTTCAGACAAAGAAAATTAACAATTTAATTAACAATTAAAAACTGGGCTCAGTTGCTCCAAATGTTGCCTTTAGTTGTCGTGGCACCTCAGGGTTCCATTGAAGCATCTGTGGTGCATGCATACACATCTGATGTGTTGCTCATCAGACACCATCTTGGCAAAAGGATTATTGCAAGTGTTATCAATGTGCTAGACCTAACTCTGCTAACTGTTCTATGCCAAGCTGGTGCTGAAATTATCTATTTGCCTTGCCAATGAATATAGAATTTCTGACAAATTTTCAAGATATCAAGTGATTTGTGCTCATTTTAACTTCCTATTGGCCAATCAAAGTGTTCATCTGAGCAGCTCAAAAGATAATGACAGAAAAATAAATCAATCACCTATCCTATCCTTGCCTTCTGCCTTGGTGGCAGGTTCCTTAAGTGCAGTGTTTCACCAACTTTAGATCTTTTTTCTTTCCCTTTGATACCTGAAACGTTGATGTCTGAGCAATTGCCTATAAGCAGGAAATCAGATAGTTGCATCTCTTTGTCATCGCACTCACACTCGAGGCAGATTGCAATGCTTACACGTCTTAAAGGAAGAACAATAAGATGTGATGCAATTAGAATCTAAACAAACAGAACACATCAATGTTGGTATGAACCTTGAATGATCCGTTTTGTTAGCAGGTGAATGCTGAGTTTATGGCAATTTGCTCATTGTTGAGATTAGTGAAGCTGTTGGTTAGTTATGAGATCTGAAGATACATTCACTGGGCTTCACCATTCATATGATATTGATGCATCACTTCTACCACTGTACCAAAGTGCATGTAGCTAAGCTCCCGGCAGCCACCTCCATTGATGCCTATTTCCACTGTATATACAAAAGTCTTCCTAACTTTCCAGAGAAAGCAGAGATCTCTCATTTCTCCCTTTTCCACCATACCATCTGGTTTGCATTTCAGCACTATTCTGAATGATTTCACCACCTCCAGCAGACACAACACACCTTACATTTGAGACTTGGAAGCTTGTTTCAAGTAACACTAGCAAACACTAGTAATACAGGCATTTGTTAAGTCTGTCTTGAGGTTATATGAATGTTAGAGCACTTGAGATGCTACAAAAATCTCTCCTATATTCAGTTCAGTTAGTTTGAATTAGAGGTGATTCTTTGGTTTGCGTGAATGTTACCATCATTTTCCTTTCCGGTGTGTGACGAATACACATAGATAAGATGTTAGCTGTCCTGTGTGATCAGCAGTTGGTCTGCCACCTGTCTTCAAGAGAGAGATAAGGAACACAATGAAACAGCACCTGGAGATGTGTAGAGAGCTGTCTGGAGCGGCTCCCCCTTTGAACCCTGAACTGTTTGAAGTGATGGACAGGCGATACCCCAGCAAGGGGATAAAAATGGACAGGTTCGCTAAGGCAGGACACACATGACACCCGAGGTAATGAGACCCTGGAAGCGGTGCGCCTCTCACGAGTAGGTGGGAAGTATCGGACAACGCACAGGGTGAAAAGGTACGATCAGCGGGAACCCGGTGTGTGTCCGCCCTTGCCTGGGTGCCGGGTTCACTGCAGAGGATCGACCGCATCTGGAGGAGGGGTCACAGTCGGTGACCTCAGGTGACATCACCAAGGACCTGCCCAAAAGTTGCTTGTGAGCCATATCGCCGGTCTGTGTGTGAAGCCGTGTCTGAATGATCAGTTGTTCCCGTTCTCTCCCTCTCTCCCCCCACGTTGTCCATCGCCATGGCAACGATTACTGCGAACTGAACTAAATTGGACTGAACTGTTGTGTCACATTGAAATTTGGTCATTTACCCCTAGACAACGATAGAGCTTGATTGATGCTGTTATCTTAATTCTGTGCACATGTGTGTTTATCATTGCTGAACTGTTGCATTTATTATCCTTTCGATTACTGTGTTGCTTGTTTCTTTAATAAAACTTTCTTAGTTCTAGTACTCCAGACTCCAACTGAGTGATCCATTTCTGCTGGTTTGGCAACCCAGTTACGGGGTACGTATTAGGTGTAAAACTCTATTGGCTTACAGAACCTCAGTTGCATTTTGCCAGCTCTAGTTTTGAGACTTGATGCACATTCATACACGGCCCTCTCATCCTGACAGTGCGGGGTTAGTGGTTGATATCTATCACGGAACAGGTGGTATTGCTTTACATTCTATATTTAAAGCAGAGGTTGATAATTTCTTGATTAGTAAGGACATCAAAGGTTACGGGAAGAATGCAGCTGAGAGAGATAATAGCTCAGCCATGATAGAATGGTGGAGCAGACTCCATGGGCCAAATGGCCAAATTCTTCTCCTATATCTAATGGTCTTATGGACATTGTAAATTTTTTACTGGATCTATGCCAGCTGGTGAGAGAACCAAAGTGGGGAACAAACCTATTGGACTTGTTCCTCATGAATCTACATATGGTGAACGTGTATAACTATTATAGCTATGGTCGAAATAACCACTACACATCCTTGTAGAGACTAAACTCCATCTTCACATCAAAGACTCCTTGCCTTGTTTTATCTGGCTCTACCAATATGTTAAATTGGATGGAGTCAGATATGTCAGCTCTAATTTAGGCATCCATGAAACACTCCGGACCACGAATAGCAGCAGAAATGTAAATCACGGCAATCTTTATTTTGTCATGGCCATGCTCTGTTACTATAACACCACAAGATCAACCTTTGTTCAATGATAAATCATGCCTAGAGCAAAGGAAGGTACTGTATATATAAAAATGATGAGATGTCAGCCTAGTGAAGCTGAAAGTTCTGCAGTCTTATCACCTCACATCACGAATAGCAGTGGACAATTAAACAGCCGTCAGGAGGCAGCTCCAAGAATATTCCCTTCCTCAATAATGATGGGACCCAGCATGTGACTGCTAGAGACTAGGCTGAAGCTTTCACAACCATGTTCAACCAGAAATGTAGAGCAGATTATTCATCGCAGTTTCCTCCTGAGATCTCCATTATCGTAGCAGTCAGACTTCAACATATTTTATTAATTCTATACGATATCAAGAAACAGATGAGTGCACTGGGTGTAGTGAAGATTATGGGTCCAGATGACATCACTGTTGTATTGAAAATCTATGCTTCAAAACTAGATGAACTCCTGGTGAGGTTATTCCAATAGAGTTATGACACTGGAATTCACTTGAGAAAGTGAATAATTAGTCAAGTATGTCCTGTTCACAAGAGAAGACAAATCCATTTCAGCAATTTAAAGCCCCATCGGTCTACTCCTGGTCATCAGTAAGGTAATGGATGCTGTTTTCAACAGTGGTGTCAAGCTGCATTTAATCCCTGATGTCTGGTATAGATCTTTCCATGGCCTTTTGCCTCCAGCCATCATCATACCTTTGTCTAGACAATATTAGAAATGAATTCAGCTTGATTGCCTTTGACATCAAAACAGAAATGTAGCAAAGGACATCTTGGTAAGTTAAAGTTAAAAGGCATCAAAAGGGGAAAAATTACCTCTTGCTTGAAGTCATAGTTCAGACAGAGGAAGCTGGGTATGGTTATTGAAGATGAGTTATCCCAGCCCCAAGTCTTCACTACAAGGACTCCTCAGGAAAATGTCCTAGACCAAACTATCTGCAGTTTTGCATCACTGATCTTCCTTCCATCGGAAAAATTAAATGTATGGATGTTTGGTGATAATTGCACAATTTTCTTTGGTAAATGAAGCAGCGCCATGCTTGTAACATTTATGTCATAAAATAATTTTTCAATGGCCATCTCCAACAAGCATGAGTCTAGCCGCAGTATGTACCATCTACAAAATGCATTCCAGTTACTCTGACAAAGCCCCCACAGTCTGATACCTCTGCCTCCAATAGGTAACTCCACTGCCTGTAGCTTTCTCTCCAAATCACATGCAATCCTGACTTGGAGATATGCCACTGAACCTTCATTGTCACTGGTCTAAATCCTGGAAATGCCCATCTAACAACACTCTTCAAAAGAAAGATGACAGTGATTGAAGAAGTAGTTGATATCCATTGTCTCACTGCGAAATGGAGATAAGCGCTAAGCACTAGCTTTGTTGATTCTACCCAGAACCTGATAAACAAGAGGATAATGCTGCTCATATGCCTCCATAACAGTGAGCAGACCAAGGCAACCATGCAACAGGATCTCTGTGCTTGCTTTCAATACCATCCAATTAAGTCTTACAATTCTAAATTAGTCTGACATAACCTGATTTAAATTGAAATGACAAAATTGATTCTGATATTCCAGTAATAAACAATCTTACTGCTATAATCTTTCTCCTGAGATCTAAACTGTATATTGACTTAATAACCTACATAACATTTTTTAATGGTCAGACCATTAATACTGAAATAGATTTGGAGTAACAATGATATGTATAGTCATGGGGCATGTTTTTTTTGGTATAATTATGTATAATTAGGAATAACTAATTCCTACACGCACACAATTTGTTTGTTGCTCACTCAATTTCAAATGTGATTCCATCTTCTGAATACTTCCCTTTTTTGAAAAGTTAGATTTATTACCATGTCATTTTATGCAAGATTCACTTACGTCCAATTGTAATGCACTGAAAATCTACTTTAAAAAGTGATCTCATTTTTTTTTACCTAAGTTATTGCCTTTCCATTCTCATTGGCTTAATAAATCAATATGTCTAATGACATCTTAGCTTTCGTTTCCCATCATCTGTTAATATTATATGGAAATTACACTCAATAGCCACTTTATTAGGTATATTTGTACACCTACTTGTTAATGCAAATGTCAAATCAGCCTGTCATGAGGCAACAGCTCAATGCATAAAAGCATGCAGACATGGTTAGGAGGTTCAGTTGTTCGGATCAAACATCAGAATAAGGAAGGAATACGACTTAAGTGACATTGACCATGGAACAATTGTTGATGCCAGATGGGGTGGTTTGAATATCTCAGAAACTGCTGATCTGCAGGGATTTTCATGCCGACCTTCTGGAAAGTTTCTAGAGTTTACAGAGAATGGTGCAAAAAACGAACAAAAAAATCCAGTGAGCAGCAGTTCTGTGGGCAAAAAAAAATGTCTTGTTAATCAGAGAGGTCAGTAGATAACGACTAGATTGATTCAAGCTGACAGGAAGGTGATGATAACTCAAATAACCACATATTACAAAGGGGGTGTGCAAAAAAAAACCTCTGAATGCACAACATATTGAATCTTAAAAAAGGTGGGCTACAGTGGCAGAAGTCCATAAACATACACTTAGTGTATATCACATGTTTTTAATGTGGTTCATCAATAAAGTAAGTTACTGATATATGGTTATTTTCATTCAAAGAATTTAGTTTATTGTGTAGAAATATGAGATTTCTATATGTCTGGTTTGTAAAATTAAAAAAAATTGAATTGTCTTCAAAAATAAGTTGAACAGTAATAGGATGCAAATGTAAGCAAATAAAATAGCAGGAATGGGCCAATGTGATGGTCAGATGGCTTAATCACAGAAGAGCTCAGCAGACTCTGCTTGTTGAATACTGCAATTATAGACACAAAATTTGCAGTTGGCATTGAAACACTCACACTCATTACTAACCACTGAACAATGGCTGAGTGTATTTAGAGCAAATTTCAATGAGAAAAACATGGTTGCAAATTGCTTTTACACCATGATGTGAAGCCTATTGCAGCGATAGGAATTCCTGCAATATAATAGGAGAAAGTGATTAGAGCAAGCCCTACTACAGAAAAGAAAGAAATAACAAGCATTTCAAAAATCTCTTTCTTTTCACTTGGGAATAAGATATATAGCCAATTAACAGGTAAATTGGAAAGTGTTGAAGCTTGTTTCTGGAAATGAAATTAAAAATAAATTATCTTGGTGAAAAAGATGGTACTTGGAAAAAAACAGGAAGTATTAGTGCTTAGACCATGCTTTTAAATATTTTAAAGAAGTTACGCCCTTCATGAAAATGGTTCAATAATTATTACCTATGAAACTTGATTGCTTATAGTAGTTACATTCATTATTAATACATTCTAGCTTTATATCATTTTTGTGGACACATTGATCTAATTTCTTTCACTTTGTAATGTCTATAGATTCTTCTATATTGCTGTTTGCCAAATCATATAAGTAGGCTGGGGCTTCCATCATCAATGGTGAACAAACAGAAAATCACCAATTTTTATCCATGATTCCGCTATTAGAACGGATTGTCTTACCTATTACAATAGATATCTTGGTCTGTATTAAAACCACCAGACCTGACGAGCCACTGGCTCTGTGGGCCCCTGGGCTCCCCTTCCCCCATCACTAGTCCCCACTCCTGGGTCTCTCAGGTTCTTCCATCACCTCTTGAGTCCTCAGAGTCTCCTTCTTCCTCCCAACCTACTTTCCTTGAAAATACCAACCTTTCTCTCTCTTTTGACATCTCCAATTCTCTTTCCCCCTCTAATCCCTGCCAATGTGTAACCTTTCCATTCGACCTTCCAATCTCGGAGGTGGAAAGTTCTGTTCTCAGCAATGGCCTTACTTTTGTTTCCCTTTGTCTGCACCTCAGCAAGTTCCGTGCTGGCCACAACAAGCTTTTTTTTCCATCACCTCCATCTCTGAGCCTACTTCTTTGGCAAGGATTCCCCACCCTGATGCTCCATTTTTCTGTCTCCAACTCTCCATGGATACCCTGCTTTGGTCGCTATCTACTCTGGATCTTATTACTTCTAACTGCTGATGAGATATCAACCACCTCAACTTCACCTCTCTCCTCTTCGAACCTACCCCCTCTGAATGCACTGCCTCCACTCTCTCTGCACCCATCCCAACATCACTACCAAACCTGCAAAGAGGATGCTGTTGTAGTCCAGTGGACTGACCTCTACCTTGCCAGGCAACAACTCCCAGACACATCCTCTTACTTAATTCTTGAAAAGGACCCAACTTTGGACCATCATTGGCTCTCACACCATCACCAAATTTGGAGATCTCCCACCCACTGCCACCAACCTCATAGTTTCCTTACCCTGCACTGCCTACCCAAGATCCACAAATCTTATTATCCTGGTAAGCCCAATGTTTCTGCCTGCTCCTGCCACATTGAACTTGTGTTGCATACCTCAACTCCATTCTATCCACCTTTTTTCCAGCCCCTTCTCATCTACTTCTGCAGCAATTCACATGCTATTGATCCCAAAACAATTTTCAATTCCCTTGCCCTGGTTGCCTCATTTTCACCATGGATTTCCAGTCCCCATACACTTCTATCTGTCCCCAATCTAGAAAGCCATAAAGCTCTCTGCTTTTTTCCTGACAACATTCCCAACCAGTTCCTCTCTACAACCACCCTCCTTGTCAGTTGGAACTGGTCCACACACTCAACAAACTCACAGTATAACTATGGGTACCTACATAAGCCTCAGCTATACCTGCCTAGTAGTCGGCAATGTGAAACAGTCCATGACCAAAACTTTCCCTGGTAATGCTCCACAACTCTTTCAGTGCTACATTGATGATTGCATTGGAGCTGCTTCATGCACCATGCTGAGCTCATTAATTTCATCAATTTTGACTCCAACTTACACTCTGCCCTTAAATTCACTCGGTCTATTGCTGACACCTTTCTTCCCTTCTTCGATCTCTATCTCCATATCTGGAGACAAATTGTCTTCTGATACCTTTTATAAACCTACCAAATCCCAATGTTTTCTTGACTGTATCTCTTCCCCACTTGTCTCCTGTAAAAATGCTATCTCCCCTTGTCAGATCCTTTGCCTCCACTGCATCTGTTCCCAAGGTGAGGCATTCCTTTCCAGAACATCAGAAGTGTCCTCCTTATGGAAGAAATACAGGTGAGGGTAGCATCAATGGTGAAGGAAGGGAAATCCTGTTTTTTGAAGGAGAGCATCCACCTTGATTCCATTTCCCCGTTTCCTTAACAGGGATAGAATTCTTCTTGCCCTCACTTACCACCTCATGAGCCTTCGCATCCAGCACATCGTTCTCCACAACTTCTGCTATCTTCAATGTTAAGTACATTCTTAACTCCATCCAACTCTCCAGTTTTCACAGGGATCACTCCCTCTGTGATTCCCTTGTGCATTCGATCCTCCCCGTTAATCTCCTTCCTGGCATATTCACTGCAAGTGGAAGAGGTGCTACATCTGCCCATTCACTTCCTCCTTCATCTCCATTCAGGGTCTCAACCCATCCTTCCAGATGAGACAACACTTCATCTGTGCATCTGTGGGGGTTGTCGACTGTACTTGGTGCACCCGACATGGCTTTCTCTACATTGAAGAGACCTAACATAGATTAGGAGACCACTTTGTTGAGCACCTTCGTTCTATCAAAAGCAGGTTTCGCTGGCAGTCAATCACTTCAATTACAATCCCTCCATTCCTATTCTGTTATGTTGGCCCATGGTCTCCTCCACTGCCACAGAGGCTATTCTCAGGTTGGAGGAGCAGCATCTCATATTACAACTGGATAGCCTCCAACCTGATAGCATGAACAACAATTTCTCTAAGTTATTGTAAATTTTTCCCCCTTGCCCTTCTGTCTTCTTCAAATTTCCACTCTGGCTCCCTTCCAACCTCTTCTCATCTCTTCTCTTCACATACCCATCACCATCACTCTTTCTCCCATGGCTGACTCTCCTCTCCTATCAGATGAATTCTTCTCCAGCCCTTTACCCTTTCTACCTATCACCTCCCTGCTTCTTACTTCATCCTCTCTCCCCCACCCACCTGGCTTTACATATCACTTTCTAGCTTGTAATTCTTTCCCTCCTCCCACCCTCCTATTCCGGCTTCTGCCACTTTCCTTTCCAGCCCTAATGAAGGGTCTCTGCTCAAAATATTGACCATTTATTTATTAAATTCCATAGACTCTGCCTGACCTGTTGAGTTTTTCCAGAATTTTATGTGTGTTCCTCTGGATTTCCAGCATCTGCAGAATTTCTTGTATTTAATACACAGCTAGTGGTCTTTAAGCATATACAACAGTTCATCTCAGCATGACAGGAGAATGCACATTATAGCACAATAGTCTGTGTTTTATTATTTTGTGCATTATTATTGTACTGTAATGCACATTGGTAAATTATTATTGTGTGTATAATGCTCTGTAAGGTTTCACTGCCAATGTAGTGCTTTCTCTGTAGCAAAAATGCTTGGGTTATGACTGGAGATAACAGGGTTTTCGAATGTGGGCTATCCAATGAGAGGGATGTTGTTCTTTCTTGTGGGGCTTGGAGAGGGATTATCACAGTCTTTTGCCGGGGACAGATGTCCCGAAGACGCTATGTGTCCCCAATAGTAGTGGCCCACAAGAAGAATGGAAAGGTATGGACGTATGTGGACTATCAGGCTCTGAACAGGTGTACTGTCCCTGACCAGTATACGGTCCTGAGGATTGAAGATGCACTGGCCTGTCTGAGTGGTGTGAAGTGGTTCAGTTTGCTGGACTTGAGGAGTGAATATTACCAGATCCCCATGAGTTAGGCTGAGAAAGAGAAGGCAGTGTTTATAAGCCCACTGGAATTTTTCCAGTTCAAAAGGATGACCCAGGACATATTGGGAGCCCTTGCAACCTTCCAGTGATCATGGAGAAGACGGTGGGGGATATGAAATTGCTTAAGGTATTGGTGTATCTGGATGACTTCATAGTGTTTGGATTCACCTTGGAAGAACATGAAGTGAGCTGGTGAAGGTGCTGGGCCACCCGAAAGCTGAAAGGATAAAGTTTTTCCTGGACAACTACCAGTTCTGCCAAACATCTGTTAGCTATGTTGGGCACATAGTCTCACGGATTGGATTATCTACAAGTCCAGCTAAGATGGAAGTGGTGATCACTTGGCCAAGACCCCAGACTGTGAGCGCTCTGCGCTCGTTCCTCAGGTTCTGTGGTTACTATTAGAAGTTTGTGAAAGACAACATGAAAGTCAGTCACCCTTTGAATCAGCTTCTGTGTGGTTATGCTCCCTTGGGGAAGAAAGGGAGGGGGAGAAAAGGACAGAAGGGTGGAGAGTATTTTTGTCACGGTCTTGATCGGTTATTGCATGGGTCCCTTTAAATTTACTTTGTGTCACGGTCAGGACTGTTGACTCCTTGTTTTCCTTAATTTATTGTTTCCCCGTGTTTGTCGGGTTCTGTAATTAAAGGCACTTGAGTCTCAGCTAAACGAGCAGTATTTAGTGTTGGGCTTACAGCTGCTCAGCGCTATATCATCATCGGACGTCACCGAAGCTAGTGTGAGCAAGTCACCCTGTAGGAAAGAGCCAAGTTACATTGCCGGAGCTACTCAAGTCTTCTCCCCGAAGCGAGTGCCAGTAAGTCGCCTCTCCTCACCGGAGCCAGCCTGTTAAGTTACCGCGCCTGATCGAGCCTCTAAGCTACCTCGACGGAGTGGGTCCGTCAAGTTAACCAGCCGGAGTGAGACTAGAATCACTGTCTGTAGTTCCTGGGCTGCGTCAAGGCCTTGCCACTACTTGGAGCCATTTCGTGTTAAGGTATGAACTGTCTATCGTTGTGTGCTACCGTCTCTTCATGTCCTTGTCTCCGCTGAGTAGGTACAGCTGTTTTGCCATTACTCTGAGTTAGGAATTGTCTCCTCATGTCGTCATCTCCACTGGGTAGGTCCAGCCATTTGCCGCTATCCTGAGTAGCAAACTGTCTCTTTGTGTTCTCATCTCCACTGAGTAGGTCCGGCCGTTTGCCGCTACTCTGAGTTGGGGAATCCTGTCTCTCAGTGTTCTGTGTCCTGTGTCTAAGTGAAGAGTCCCGGCTCTATATCCTGTATCCAAGGAGGTGCCCTGGCTCAGTTTTCTGCATCCTGTGTCTAAGAAAAGAGTCCCAGCTTTATGTCCTCTGTCCAAGGAGGAGTCGCGGCTCAGTGTTCCATGTCCTGTGTCTAAGAAGAGTCCCGGCTTCGATGTTCCAAGTTCCAAGTCCAGGTTTCTGGTGTTCCGAGTTCCAAGTCCGGGTCCTGAGTCCCAAGTTCTGAGTTCCAAGTCCAAGTCTGAGTATAGCCACGCTTATTCCTGCTTCTGTTTTGCTCACTCCTTGATCTCCCTCTGAGCAATCCTTGTTTCCCTGCTTTCCTAGTAATGATTAATAAACCTTATTCTTGTTAATGCTACAAAACATGTTTGTGTCTTGCATTCGGGTCCACCCGTGCTCCGCACTTGTGACAATCTTAGCCCGTCAGAGCCCTTTGGGCTGAGGTGGGATGCAAAATGTGAAGAGCCTTTTCAATCGCTGAATGAGCTGCTGACTCAGGCGCCAGTGCTGGCTTTTGCGGACCCCCGATTACTGTATGTACTGCATACGGCTGCCAGCTGAGAGGGTTTAGTGGGTGACCTGTATCAGGATCAGGGCACTGGTTTGAGACCTATTGCATTTGTCAGCGGAGTCTGTCGCCCTATGAGAAAAATTATCCCAAGCACGTTGGAATTTCTGGCGTTGAAATGGGCAGTGGTAGTTAAACAGAGTGACTACTTGATGGGGCAAATTTTGAGGTGAGAATGGACAACAACCCCTTAACTTGTATCCTGACCTCGGCAAAACTTGATGTCACAGGCCATCAGTGGCTGTCAGCATTGTCTACCTATGATTTCAGCCTGAAGTACTGGCCATGAAGCAGGAACATTGATGCTGATGCTTTGTCCCGACGGGTGCATGAGGGACTGGATAGGGACAAGGAGAGGGAGAACAGTCATGCCCCGGGGGTGAAGGCCATGTGTCAGTTTGCCATCACCATGAAGGCTGAGGGAGAGGAGGGGCAGGATTAAGCAGTGTATCATTTGGGAGTTATTTCCCAAATGTACTGTAACCTGACTGCTCTGAAGACAAATCAGCTCCAGGAATTGAGTTCTGGGGAAGTGGCAGCTGCTCAGCAAGATGACCCGGGCATCAGTATCATTTGGTCAGCAGTCAAAAAGGGAGAAATGGCTCACGCAGAGAAGATGAAACATGCGGCGGTGTCTCCATTACTGAGAGAATGGCTCGGTTGGAGTTGCGGAACCAGATCCTATGACAGATCACGTCACCCCCAGATCAACCTCGGCGTTGCCAGCTGGTTCTGCCAGAAAAGTATCGGAGGATTGCATTGAGGTCACTTCATAATGAGTCTGGACATTTGGGGGTTGAAAAGACCTGTAGATTGCTCAGAGACTTGCTTTACTGGCCCCAGTTGAAGTGGAGGTCGAAGAATACTGTAAGTCGAGCATTCGATGCATATGGCGGAAGACGCTGCCTACGCTGGCAGCTCCCTTGTCCCACTTGCAGGGAGCAAAGCCCCTGGATGTGGTGTGTATGAATTTACTGTCAATAGAACCTGATGCCAGCAACGCGGCGAATGTCTTAGTCATCACGGACCACTATACCAAGTATGCACAGGCTCTTCCTACCAAGGACCAGAGATGGCCAAAGTTGGAGAAATATTTCATTTATTATGGCCTTCCCAGGCAGATACATTGTGATCATGGATGGGATTTTGAGAGCAGGCTCATCCATGAGTTACTGTGCATGCTTGGATTCGAGAAGTCAAGGACCACGCCCTATCATCCGTAGGGTGATCGCCGGCCCAGGAGCTTTAATTGGAACATGAGGAATTCTGCAGATGCTGGAAATTCAAGCAACACACATCAAAGTTGCTAGTGAACACAGCAGGCCAGGCAGCATCTATAGGAAAAGGTACAGTCAAAGTTTTGGGCCGAGACCCTTCGTCAGGACTAACTGAAGGAAGAGCTAGTAAGAAATTTGAAAGTGGGACGGGGAGGGGGAGATCCAAAATGATAGGAGAAGACGGGAGGGGGAGGGATGGAGCCAAGAGCTGGACAGGTGATTGGCAAAAGGGGTATGAGAGGATCATGGGACAGGAGGCCCAGGGAGAAGGAAGAGGGGGAGGGGTAAGAAACCCAGAGGATGGGCAAGGGGTATAGTCAGAGAGACAGAGGGAGAAAAAGGAGAGAGAGAGAAAGAATGTGTGTATATAAGTAAATAACGGATGGGAAACGAGGGGGAGGTGGGGCATTAGCGGAATTAGAGAAGTCAATGTTCATGCCATCAGGTTGGAGGCTACCCAGACGGAATATAAGGTGTTGTTCCTCCAACCAGAGTGTGGCTTCATCTTTACAGTAGAGGAGGCTGTGGATAGACATGTCAGAATGGGAATGGGATGAGGAATTAAAATGTGTGGCCACTGGGAGATCCTGCTTTCTCTGGCGGACAGAGCGTAGGTGTTCAGCAAAGCGGTCTCCCAGCCTGCATCGGGACTCACCAATATATACAAGGCCACATCGGGAGCACCGGACGCAGTATATTACCCCAGCCGACTCACAGGTGAAGCGTTGCCTCACCTGGAAGGACTGTCTGGGGCCCTGAATGATGGTAAGGGAGGAAGTGTAAGGGCATGTGTAGCACTTGTTCCACTTACAAGAATAAGTACCAGGAGGCAGATCAGTGGGGAGGGATGGGGGGGTCGAATGGACAAGGGAGTCGTGTAGGGAACGATCCCTGCGGAAAGCAGGAAGGGGGAGGGAAAGATGTGTTTAGTGGTGGGATCCCGTTGGAGGTGGCGGAAGTTACGGAGAATAATATGTTGGACCTGGAGGCTGGTGGGGTGGTAGGTGAGGACCGGGGGAATCCTATTCCTAGTGGGGTGGCGGGAGGATGGAATGAGAGCAGATGTGCGTGAAATGGGGGCGATGCGTTTGAGAGCAGAGTTGATAGCGGAGGAAGGGAAGCCCCTTTCTTTAAAAAAGGAGGACATCTCCCTCGTCCTGGAATGAAAAGCCTCATCCTGAGAGCAGATGCGGTGGAGACTGAGGAATTGCAAGAAGGGGATGGCATTTTTGCAAGAGACAGGGTGAGAAGAGGAATAGTCCAGATAGCTGTGAGAGTCAGTAGGCATATAGTAGACATCAGTAGATAAGCTGTCAATGCTCTGTCCGCCAGAGAAAGCAGGATCTCCCAGTGGCCACACATTTTACTTCCACATCCCATTCCCATTCTGATATGTCTATCCACAGCCTCCTCTACTGTAAAGATGAAGCCACACTCAGGCTGGAGGAACAACACCTTATATTCCGTCTGGGTAGCCTCCAACCTGATGACATGAACATTGACTTCTCTAACTTCTGCTAATGCCCCACCTCCCCCTCATACCCCATCCATTATTTATTTGTATGCACACATTCTTTCTCTCTCTCTCTCCTTTTCTCCCTTTGTCCCTCTGACTATACCCCTTGCCCATCCTCTGGGTTTTATCCCCCCCTCTCCCTCTTCCATCTTCCTGGGCCTCCTGTTCCATGATCCTCTCATATCCCTTTTGCCAATCACCTGTCCAGCACTTGGCTCCATCCCTCCCCCTCCTGTCTTCTCCTATCATTTTGGATCTCTCCCTCCCCCTCCCACTTTCAAATACCTTACTAGACTAGCTCTTCCTTCAGTTAGTCCTGACGAAGGGTCTCAGCCCGAAACGTCGACTGTACCTTTTCCTATAGATGCTGCCTGGCCTGCTGTGTTCACCAGCGACTTTGATGTGTGTAGCTTTAATTGGACCTTGCTAGATATGCTTGGGACCTTGGAGATCAGCAAGAAGAGCAGGTGGAGTGAACTTATTGGACATCTAGTCCACAGTTACAACTGTACCCAAAATGAAGCTACCGGGTACTCGCCATACTATCTGATGTTTCGGTGGGGGGGGGCAAGGCGAGGTTGCCATTGACCTTTCTTGTGGGACTGACGAGGGCAACTTACCACTGAAGATTTATTTGAAGTATGTGTCTTTCATGTGAAGAGAGCTGATAAAGGCTTATGAATTAGCTGGGGTCACATATTATGCAACAATTACAACACTGAGCTGCATCAGTGAACAGTCTGAGGACTGATTGTTTCCATATGGACCAGAGTAATGACCCCCACCATTTTCATCAATAGTACTGACAGACTACCTGCCCTTGACACTCATGTGACCTACACTTTTCCCAGAGAAGATGGCTGCATCAACTGCATTGTTGAAAACTGCAAGCCTACTGATTCATGTAAGGCAGGATGGTGAAAGAATTGTGGGTGCTTAATGAGCATGTAAAAGAGAATGCGTTAATTGGGGAAATAATTGGGGGAATGAGATTCATGGAATTACTTTGAAAGCCAGCAGAGATTCTATGGGCCCAATGATCTCCTTCTGTGTTGTTGGGAAATACACAAAAAGTTAAATAAATATAGATTATGATACCCTTCACTTAAAATGTTCTTCTGAGAGACCCCATGATTACCAAATGCTAATCAACTCATTTGTGCTTCTGACCTTGCCAGACATTCTGCCAGTAGTAATATCACTTTCAGTGGCCACATTGTCCTGCTTACTCTCCTTCCTTAAGACCATACTGGGTCAAGAGCATTTCCAACTGTCAGATCTTTTCAGTTCATCCACAAATCCGCCATGTCCACCACCTGCAGTCATTATCACTCTGTATAGAGAAAACCATTAGATATTTCTTCACATTTTTGGCAGCACATCCCAAACTGGCTTCAATGTACATAGTATCCTAAGGTCTCTCTCTGTATTGTTGTTTAGAAAAATAATAGAGGTGGCTGGTGCAACAATGAATCAAAAGTTATGTCACCTAGTTCTGAAAACGTGCAAGAGAAAATTGGAAAAACAATATTTTCAAACACATGTTACTCATTATAAGAGGTAAGCTGTATCAATGCCTTATGCTGATTGAATTATAAATTAATGAGCAATTTGAACATCATTAATATGAATTGAAAATAATTTTCATACAGAATTTTTCTTTCTTTTGTTATTGTAGTCCCTATCACCAATTGAACACCATTTTCCTTCTGCATAAATTTCAGGAAAAGAAAATGCTCTTAAAGGACAAACCAGGGTGAAAGGTAAAATGCTTGAGGGGAACATGAGGGGAAACTTCTTCACTCAGAGGTATGTGAGAATGTGGAATAAGCTGCCAGCACAAGTGGGGTAAACAAGCTTAATTTCAACACTTAAGAGAAGTTTGACAGGTACATTGATGGTAAGGGTATGGACAGCTACGGTCCGATGCAGCTCAACGGGAGTAGGCAGTTTAGGTCTAGGTGGGGAGAAGAATCTGCTTCTCTGTTGTATTTTTCTATGACTCTGTGACTCTAAAACAAATGCACGCTGTGATAAAGTGAAGAGATATCACTTCAATGGATGTGTGAGCTCCTACTTTATCAGATAGACTGTCCTCGCTTGAGAGCTTCTGAAAGGAGATGCCATGATATCAGGTTAATAAAACAAAAGTGATGTGCAGGATTTGTAATATTTCCAATTTTAATAACCACCTATTTGACACAATACTCAATTTTGACATGATGATATTTCCATTGACCTTTGTGTTAATGCTGTAGCTAATTTAGTTAGCATTAGAGTTATTCGTATTTTAAAAGCTGATGTTTGCAATTGCAGGCAACCAAACAAAATGCCAGCTGTTCATAGACTATTTGCAATATATCATTGCTGGTAATTATCTCCAGTGTTTGCAATTGGAAATTGGAGGGAAAGAAATTTTGCAACTATTATTTTAGTTTTCTTTTTATTCATTCATGATATGTAAACATCATTACAATGCTGGTATCTATTGCCCATGGTATCTATTGCCCATCTCAATTCACTCTTGAGAAGATTTTGTTAATCCACTTACTCAAAATGATGCAGTGCAACTTATAAATAGGGCATTTCAAGTTTTAATCCAACTGATAGGTACATATCTCCACATCATGATCATACACTCAGTGGCTACTTTATTAGGTACACCTATGCATGAGTTTGTTAATGTAACTATCTAATCAGCCAGTCATGTGGCAGCTACTCAATGCATAAAAGCATGGAGACATGGTAAAGAGGTTCAGTTTTTTTCTGCGGGGAAGTGGGTAGCCTCCAACCTGATGGCATCGATTTGTCAAACTTCCAGTAATGCTTCCACATCCGCCCCCTACCCCTTCACCATTTCCCATCCCCTTGTCCCTCTCTCATGTTGTCTCCCTGCCGCCTATCGCCTCCCTCTGGTGCTCCTCCCCCCTTTTTCATTCTTTCATGGCCTTCTGTCTCTTTCACCAAACAACGTCCCAGCTCTTTACTTCATCCCTCCTGCTCCAAGTTTTGCCTATCGCCTGGTGTTTCTCTTTCATCTCCCCCTCATCTTATCCATTGCTCAGCTTTTTTCCTTCAGTCCTGCCGAAGGGTATCGGCCCAAAATGACGACTGTACTTTTTTCCATAGATGCTGCCTGGCCTGCTGAGTTCCTCTGGCATTTTGTATGTATTGTGGGGATAGTTATTATCACTGTTTTTTTCTGTGGGGAAGAGGTTGGGGATTGTTATTGGTGCTGTTTTATTCTGTGGGGGAGATGATTGATGATTGTTATTGTCTCTATTCTTTTTCTGCGGAGAGGGGGTGGAGATTTGATGCTATTGTGGCTGTTTATTCTGTGGGGAGTGGGTGAGGGATTCTGGGGTCTTTGAGTTTTGCTCCTTTTACTTTTTCATATGTATTTCATGGCTATCTGGAGAAGATAAATATCAGAGTTGCATTATACATGCATACTTGAAAATAAAATGAACCTTGACCTTGAACCTTGAACTTTGAAGTACTTTGAGAATGTCACCATTATTACACACATCTCTGTGAGGGCAAACCAGAAGCTATGGTTGACAGCAGAGGTCCAGGCACTGCAGAGAGATCGAGATGCTGCCTTCAGTTTAAAGGGTAAGATGGCTCTCAATTCTGAGAGAGCTGTATTTTTCCACACTGTCAGGAAGGCAAAATAGGATTATTCACAGAGAATATACAGCCATTTCTGAGACATGAGGTGCATCTGGCAGGACAGTTAGAGCATAATAGGCTACAAGTCCACCCTGCAAGGGACGTCACTCTTCCTGATTGGCTGAATGTCTTTTACGTATGGTTTCATGCATGGGACAATGTGCTGGCAAAGAAGGCATTTCCTCCCCCCTCCCGTCAGGTGCGGGTACTCTGGCCATAACTGATGTAAGGAAGATTAATCTCCATAAAGCTGCGGAGCATTTGATATCATACCTAGTTGGCGCTGAGGGATTGTGCTGCCCAATTAACTGACATCTTCAACCTCTCTGTCCCTGCAAGCTTCAAGGTGCCCAGGATGGCAACAGTAACCTGTCTTAATGACTACCATCCAATGGCACTGACATCATGAGGTTCCCTGTGCAGCCAGTTATGGATCACATTAATTCAGCTCAGCATTTAATATGATTACTCTTTGCAAGCTGCTGGGTAAAGTGTCCTCATTGGGTCTCAACACCTCTGTCTGCAACTGGATCTTTGACTTACTACAGAAAGACCAGAGTCAGCCCATGTTCACAGCAACATCTCTAGGTCCATCAGGCTGAACACCAGCACCCCTCAGGGCTGCCTGCTCAGTCTGCTGCTGTTTATAATGCTGACATACAGCTGTACTGCTCGATCTAGCTCATCTGAATTATCAAGTTCGCTGACGATACAACAGTGGTTGGCCTTATCAACAATGATGATGATATGTAGCGAGAGGAGGGAGAGAGGCTGGTAGATTCATGTGAGCACAAAAACTTGAGTCTCAACATGAACATGACTAAAGAGATGATTGTGGACTTTAGGAAGGTGCAGGCTGACCACTCCTCACTGTGCAGAGAGAGTAAAGAGTCCGTTTTCAGACTCTTAACCCCAGACTGTTAAAAGGACAAAGGCATTTGAGTGCGTAGAAATTATTTTCCTTCAAGTCAAATACACACAGTGGCCACTTCACCAGGTTCCTGCTGCACCTCATAAAGTGGACCCTGGGTGTATGTTTGTGGTCTTCTGCTGCTGTAGCCCATCCAATTTGATTCTCAACATCTTGTGTCTTCAGAGATGATCTTCTGATCTGTAATGCATGATTATTTGAGTTAATATCCCCTTCCTGTCAGCTTGAACCTGTCTGGCTATTCTCCTTTGACCTTTCTCATTAATAAGGCACTTTTTCCCACAAAGCCACCACTCACTGGATTTCTTTTTTTTTTGCTTTTTACACCACTTTCTGGAAGCTCTAGGGTTCACTGTATTTGAAAATCCCAGTACATCAGCATTTTGGAGATACTAAAAATAAACATCTGACATCAACAATGATTCCATGGTCAAACTCACTTAGATCACATCTCTTCCCCACTCTTACATGTCCTGGTTGGTGGTCAGAGTATCCAAGGTAGGAGTGGTGAGCAGCATTGTGTGCACCAGGATGTTTGGTATAAACCAGATGCAATATGTTCTCACCTCTGACAGCAAAATCAGTGACGCACACAACGTGCTGGATGAACTCAGCAGGCTGAAGAGTCTTGACCCGAAATGTCGAATGTTCTCTTTTCCATAGATGCTGTCTGGTCTGCTGAGTTCATCCAACATTTTGTGTGTGTTGCTAGAATTTAGGCAGGACTGTTTTTAAGATGGCATGGTTGAAATCACCAGCAACAATAAAAAAAAACATTGGGGTATATGGGTTGGAGGGGGGGGGGTCACTGATGCAGACTTAGACTTCATGCAGAGCTTCCCCAACATTAACGCAGGGGGTATTATACAGCCATGGCAGTGAACGTCCCTGGTAAATAGAAGGGCCAATAAATATTCTTCCAGAGGCAAACAGTGGCTCATCACTACTGAAACACTAACACTAGTTCTTATCAATGCAGATACACAATCTTCCTTCACAGGTCTTACCAGGGATCATGGGTTTTCTGTCTTCCCGAAAGACCTCCAGCTGGATGGCCTCTTCAGGGGTGATATCCTAGCACCACATTTCCATCAGGACGAGTGTACAGCAGTCCTTCATCTCACACTGATTGTACTGTGCTCACACAAATGGGCAGACTGAATCATTCGTGTGCCCACAGCAGAGTCCTGAGAAAATTGCTCCCATGATGGTCTTATGAACACTTCAAGCCTGTTAGCCCTATACACACTTCAATACCAACGGAACTTACTCAGAACTAGTCACCCTGAAACTTAAGGACAGACTAAAATTGAAACTGCTTCAGTTTTGTCGCAGACTGGGAGACCGCTTTGCTGAACATCTACGCTTTGTCCGCCAGAGAAAGCAGGATCTCCCAGTGGCCACACATTTTAATTCCACATCCCATTCCCATTCTGACATGTCTATCCACGGCCTCCTCTACTGTAAAGATGAAGCCACACTCAGGTTGGAGGAACAACACCTTATATTCCGTCTGGGTAGCCTCCAACCTGATGGCATGAACATTGACTTCTCTAACTTCCGCTAGGCCCCACCTCCCCCTCGTACCCCATCTGTTACTCATTTTTATGCACACATTCTTTCTCTCACTCTCCTTTTTCTCCCTCTGTCCCTCTGAATATACCTCTTGCCCATCCTCTGGGTCACCCCCCCCCGTCTTTCTTCCCGGACCTCCTGTCCCATGATCCTCTCGTATCCCCTTTTGCCTATCACCTGTCCAGCTCTCGGCTCCATCCCTCTCCCTCCTGTCTTCTCCTATCATTTTGCATCTCCCCCTCCCCCTCCAGCTTTCAAATCCCTTACTCACTCTTCCTTCAGTTAGTCCTGACGAAGGGTCTCGGCCTGAAACGTCGACTGCGCCTCTTCCTATAGATGCTGCTTGGCCTGCTGCGTTCACCAGCAACTTTGATGTGTGTTGCTTGAATTTCCAGCATCTGCAGAATTCCTATTGTTTGCAGTTTTGTCATCTGCTGGTTTCTATCAGGGGATCTTGGAAGTTCTATTTTGGCTTGAGTTTAAATGTTTACTCTTGTGCATGACTGGATATGGCAACGCTGCAGATCTCTGAACTGTTCCATTGTTTTTAATGGTATTGGTACTTTTCACTATTGTTGTATGTACCAAGATACAGTAAAAAGCTTGTTTTGCATACTGTTAATACAGATCAAATCATTACACAATGCATTGAGGTACAACAAGGTAAAACAATAACAATGCTGAATGAAATGTATAAGTATACAGTGAAAACACATTGCAGGCAAACAATAAATTGCAAGAATGAAGTAGTTTGTGAGGTCAAGTGTCCATTTTAACATACAAGTCCTGTGAAGCTTCATGGCTCAAAATATTGATTGATTAGTCTCTTCCATAGATGTTGCCTAACCTGGTGAGTTCCATTAAACTTTGTGTGTGTTTCTTTGGGCTGACTAGTCTATGGGACGCTCTCAGTTATACTCAAATCTCTATGCTGGGGAGAAGGAATTTAAAAGGTCTGGGAGGCATGGCTTTGACTTATCATAAATCTGTTGGTTAATTTGGCTGCAGATGATCAGTGCACTTTTATTTTATTGCACTGTTCCTTAGTATTTTTTGTACAACTGAGTAACTTGTTCAAGCATTTCAGAGGGCAGTGTTGTTGATCTGGACCCACATTAAAATTAGAATACTATAGATTAGAAGGGTAAATTTCCTCCCCCAGAGGATATCAATCAGCCAGATAATCTTTTTTCTTTCTTTTTAAATCTTTTTATTAATTTTCAAGATTATACACACAGTAACAAAGTTGATACAAGGATATTGGAATAGTCTTAATAAGCATATACAAAAAGAGTTTTAAGTAACATAGGTATAATAGACTTCCAAACTCATAATGAATTTAGTCATAAAGAAAAAAAAGAAATAAAAAGAAAAAAAATATATATAAGCAAAGAAAAACCCCCAAAAGAAAAAGAAAAAAAAAGAAACAGAACAAAACAGGGCTAGACCAATATCTTGAATCAGACACGTTCGGTAATGTCGCCAACTCCGCTCCTCTATTCATATAATTTAAGTTAATAAAAAAAAGATTCAGAAAGGTCAAGTTACATCATATGGAAATGTTGCATAAAAGGTTTCCAAGTTTCTTCAAATTTAACCGAAAGATCAAAAGTATCACTTCTAATTTTTTCTAAATTTAAACTTAATATAGTTTAAGAAAACCATTGGAATGTAGTAGGAGGATTGGTTTCGTTCCAGTTCAGCAAAATAGATCTTCTAGCCATTAAAGTAGCAAATGCTATCATCCGACAGGCTGACGAAGACAAAGATCTATGTTCTACCATTGGCAATCTAAAAATTGCTGTAATAGGATGGGGTTTTAAATCAAAACATAGAACTATTGAAATAATATCAAAAATATCTTTCCAATATTTTTCCAAAAGAGGACAGGACCAAAACATATGTTAAAGAAGCCACCTCAGAGTGACATCTATCACAAATAGGGTTTATATGGGAATAAAAGCGGGCTAATTTATCTTTGGACATATGGGTTCTATGTACTACTTTAAATTGTATTAATGTATGTTTAGCACATATAGAAGAAGTACTAACTAATTGAAAAAAATTATCCCATTTTTCTATAGGTAGACAAAGTTGAAGTTCCCTTTCCCATTCATTTTTAATTTTATCAGATATACCTGGCTGTAATTTCATAATTATATCATAGATAATTGCTATTAATCCCTTCTGAAAAGGATTTAAACCTAAAATTTTATCAATAATATCAGTAGGATTTGAGGTCGGAAAGGTAGGCAACATAGTATTTTAAAAAATTCTTATTTGTAAGTATCTAAAAAAATGGGATCAAGGCAAATCAAATTTCTCAGATAACTGCTCAAACCAGATAATCTTATAATATTTTGATATTTTAAACATCTTTTTTTTTGATAGTAGCACTTTATTATTTAATTAGCTGAATTTAATTTCAACATTTGCTGTTCTGGTATTATGAATTCATGTCTTTGTATCTTTACATTCAGGTTACTAGTACAATAACAATGATTAGGCTACTATTTGTCAATGTACTGTATGTAACAGAAGCACTATTTCTGTTGAGGTATAAAATCTTCGGCAATCTAAAATGCCACCAAAACCTTCACTCACCCACTTAGATCTATGGCTCCTGTTAAGTAAATGTTAATTCATATGTTTGTTTTTATTATTAACAGCTGCCTAATGATTTACTACATTTATAACTTTTGGGTTTCATATAAAACTATGGTCACAACCTTGAATAAGTCATTCATTGACATCAGATTAGGAACTGCAGTAATAATCAGCTTCAATGATTTTTCACATTGCAGGAAGTAGTTTTTGTAAACCATGAAAAATAATGATTGCTCATGTTTACATATCATGCTAATTTAGATTCATCAAGCTTATCATGTTGTTATTGTGTGTGGAATATTTTAAAATGTATCCATTTTAATAGCATCCTCCAGCAAAGGAACGGTGCTCTTCACTGTGCAAAAGGATGTTCAAACCAATCACAAAGGAGTAAGAATAAGAGCCTTCTTTTGTGAAATTGCACTTCTACTAACCTTCATAGCATAAAGGAAATATCAGGGAATACAATATTAAGTAAAAAGGTAAACAGGCAAGCCAACTGGTGCAGTGGTCTCCAACAGGGCTATGAAGCGTATCGTGGATCATTGTTGGTAACACGTTGAGGCCAGTGAATCATATGCTGGCAATTCTTAACAGTATTTTCTGTTGCCATGGGGATAGACTTTACAAGGAGGAGAATGTAGGAGGAAACTATCTTTGTCAAAGTTATCCTGACAAGAACTTGACTGGCAACTTGCAATATGGAGTGTTTAATAGAAATGGAGCTGGAAATCTCTTTCATCTAGCTCAGAGTAAAATCTTTCTGCCATTATATTTAACCAACTCACACACAATCTATTTCACTTTCTCGAGGTATAAAGATCATATTTATTGTTCAGTCATGTGTAGCTCTGCAGCATATAGTAATGTGCATAAATCAGAAGTAATCTACCTTGAATAAATACAAACTAACTTTTACACAACTGATCAATCGCATAACCTGTAATTCAGTTTGCTATTATATGTGCAAGTTAATTTCAAGCATTTTTGGGTAAGTAGAATTGGTTTACCCTCTGTAGGTTTGCTTAATTCCACCCTTCTGTATTCTTTTGATTTTTTAACAAAAGGCTAAGAGATACAAAGCTATTCTGTCACTTACAGAGTTAATGATTAATTGTGATCTAAAATAAATAAGAACAAGAACATGAATTGTTAGTTCTGTTTTCCATTGAAAAGATTCTATATGACCTGATTGGTATTTCCAATATTTTCTGCTTTCATTACCAATTAAATTCATTGACCATAGTAGCTCTATAATGACCGTCACACATTAACTAGGGGTGTGCATTAATGCAATTCGCTTTAATGCAATTGGAGTGGGAAAATATCCATAAAAGTTAAAATCCTGCTGGCTCTGCAGATGCTGGAAATACATTTTAAAAAGATTTAACAATGCAAATGTATAATCAGCATTCTTGTCCCAAGTTCACCATTTCTTCTGAGAGATTGTGCTGATTAAACTGCAGCAAAACCTCAGCTCTGCACTGAAGTGTCAGCCTAGATTATACATTCAGGTTCTAGATTAGCAGTGACCCCATAATTTTCAGATGGAATGATAAAGCGAACAAGTTAAAATGGCATTTATACAAGTCATTTCAGTCAAGAAAATAAGCTGTTGCTGGATCCCTGCATAAATGACTGTCATCAGCAGTTACTGCACTTGGAGTGAAGTTCAGTTGCAAACAGCAGGAAAGCAAGCAGAATGGGAAATTCAGATATTTATGGTGCTCTCATTATATGAAGTTACATAACTAAAAAAAAATCGCACTCAACAGAACTGAACCAAATTGCTTTCCTATAAGTAAATCTGCTGAAACACTTTTAATTGCAAACACATTGTGTGGCTACGTAAACAAGAAGAATTCTGCAGATGCTGGAAATTCAAGCAACACACATCAAAGTTGCTGGTGAACGCAGCAGGCCAGGCAGCATCTCTAGGAAGAGGTACAGTTGACGTTTCGGGCCAAGACCCTTCGTCAGGACTAACTGAAGGAAGAGCTGGTAAGAGATTTGAAAGTGGGAGGGGGAGGAGGAGATCCAAAATGATAGGAGAAGACAGGAGGGGGAGGGATGGAGCCAAGAGCTGGACAGATGATTGGCAAAAGGGATATGAGAGGATCATGGGACAGGAGGCCCAGGGAGAAGGAAAGGGGGGAGGGGGGGAAAACCCAGAGGATGGGCAAGGGGTATAGTCAGAGGGACAGAGGGAGAAAAAGGAGAGTGAGAGAAAGAATGTGTGTATATAAATAAATAACTGATGGGGTACGAGGGGGATGTGGGAATGTCCCACCTCCCCTCGCACCCTATCCATTATTTATTTATATACACACATTCTCTCTCTCCCTCTCCGTTTCTCCCTCTGACTATACCCCTTGCCCATCCTCTGGGTTTTTCCCCCCCTCCCCCCTTTGGATCTCCCTGAGCCTCCTGTCCCATGATCCTCTCGTATCCCTTTTGCCTATCACCTGTCCAGCTCTTGGCTCCATCCCTCCCCCTCCTGTTTTCTCCTATCATTTTGGATCTCCCCTCCCCCTCCCACTTTCAAGTCACTTACTAGCTCTTCCTTCAGTTAGTCCTGACGAAGGGTCTCGGCCCGAAACATCGACTGTACCTCTTCCTAGAGATGCTGCCTGGCCTGCTGCGTTCACCAGCAACTTTCATGTGTGTTACATAAAAGCTACCTTTATTAATTCACAATTTGATTCCTGCATTTCCATAATCTTTACAGCCTAGTCTTCTCCTGCACCATTGATGCCACAGTCCAACACTGCAAAGTTAACCCATTCCTGACCATACCTGTGAAGCACAAATGCACTGCAACCCCAGTGGAAATGTCTTTGTGCACTCTCAATATGCAGTGCTGTATTCTTTTTGATCAAGTGTAGTTGGTGATCAACCCAAAGGTCTAGCAACCCATTCATCTTCTAATTAAAGTTATCATGGGGGGCACAATAGTATAGTACTTTACAATGCCAGCGACTTGGGTTCATTTCCTACCACTGCCTGTAAGCAGTTTGTATGTTCTCCCCATGACCGCACGGGTTTCCTTCCACATTCCAAAGACATACAGGTTAGTAGGTTAATAGGTCACAAGTGTAATAGGCAACATGGGCTCATTGAGCGAGAAGGGCCTGTTACTATACTGTATTTTCTAAATTAAAAAAAAACAAATAAAATAAAAACATTCTAGCACTTGAAGACAGCCAGTCCACCAAACCACTGCAGTGCTGGGCAGTCATCTCCTCGGTAATGTTCAAGTGAGGTGCACAAGAAGGAATATGAGCAAGTGAACCCCCTCTCTCTTGCTCCACTGAAGGATACCTTCAAGTCCTCATGGAGAAGGTTGAGAGAAACATGTTGTGCAATTGCTTGTACTAGAAAGCTTCCCAGAGCCAAGTTGAATATGAGTGGAAGAAATGGGGCAATCAGATCATCCCTCGACGTGGGTCTGTCTGTTCCTCGAAGACATTCTATAGCCTCACTCCATTATGATAAACATTCGTACACTTCCCATTCTAGCTTACACATGTCACTATTAGGTGGTTGGAATTTATTGACACAGCACTTAGGTACCCTACAGTCATGTTTCACAAATGACAGCCCTGTCATTCCATGATGCTCTACGATTTGCTGGTTGCTCCAGTGTGAAGTGCATGTCAATTCTTTTCACCTTATCCACAAAGGTCTGTTGCCTGCAACTTTGAGCACACAGCTTGCTTAATACTATCATTATTGCCACAGGTTAACATGACAACATTGATTTGCATTGTACGAATTGAGAGATAATGTACATTTTTCCACTCCCTCTGAGAAAAGAGTCCATTGGACTCAACCGAGCGCGGCTTATAATATGGATAAACATATTAACTGCTGCTGTGTCTGATGTAATTGAGCTGAGGGAGCTATGGATGAACTTCCTCCTGTGATCAGCATTGGGAGAACTAAGCTTGTTTATGAAAGTTCAGCTGCAGATGAAGAAAATTTACTCTCAACAGTTCAACAAAAGGATCCTTCTGAACCCATCTGATAGCATTTATTAATTTCTCTGGATGTGCTGAGAAATCTTCTTCAGCAAGTTACTGATAAAAAGTTAATTGCATTTATTCAATATTAAATTCAGGTAATACATAAAGCAGAATCCTTGACTTACATAATTGTGCATTTATTTTTGTTTTGCAGCAGCGTACAACATAAAGACATACAATTACTAACAATTACAAAAATAAGTAGGTAGTGCAAATCATGAAGTAGCATTCATGGGTTCATGGACTGTTTAGAGGAGGGGAAATGTTCCTGAATTATTGTGTATGAGTTTTTAGGCTCCTATACATTCACCCTGATGGTAGTAAAAAGAAGACTTCATGTCCCAGATGATGAATGTCCTTAGTGATTGATGCAACTTCTTAAAGAACCTCAAGGACAATAGCCAGGATGTGCAGTACAAATTACAACAGGAAATATAAAAGGCAAACAAAAAAGGTGATGTTATGATAATTATGGGGGGATTTTACTATGCAAGTAGATTAGGAAATCGGCTCTGTTCAGGATCCTAAGAAGAGGGATTTGTAGAATGCCTTTTTAGAGCAGCTTGTGGTTGAGCCCACTGGGGAAAAGGCAATTATGTATTGGGTTTTGCGTAATGATCGGATTTGATTAGGGAGCTTAAGGGAGTGGAACCCTCAGTAGGCAGTGATCATAATATGTTGGAATTCACACTGCAGTTTGAGAGGGAGAAGCAAAAATTGTCCCTATTAGTGTTGCAGTGGAGTAATGGGAACTAGAGAGGCACAAGAGAGGAGATGGTTGAAGTTGATTGGAAGAAGACACCAACGGAGATCATGGCAAAGCAGCAGTGGATGAAAATTCTAGGAGTAATTCAGAAGATGCAGGATTGGCATATCTCAAACAAGAAGGAGTATTCTAAGGGAGGATGAGGCAACTGTGGCTGACAATAGAAGTCAAATATAGGATAAAAGCAAAATACTGTACATACATTATAGCATAAAACAATAATGGGAATCTAGAGGATTGAGAAGCTTTTATAAACCAGCCAAAGGTAACAAATAAAGCAACGAGGAGAAAAAGACAAAATATGAATGTAAGTTGTCCAATAATATAAAAGACAATATCAAAAGATTTTTCATATATATAAGGTGTAAAAGAGAAGCAAGAGAGGGAATATGATCACTGGAAGTGGTGCTGACTAATGGGGAACAAAGAAATAGTGAATGAACTGATTAAGTATTTTGCACCAGTCTTCACTGTGGAAGACACCAGCAAGATGCCAGAAGTTCAAGTGCTGGGGGCAGAAGTGAGTGCAGTCACTATTACTAAGGAGAAGAAATTTGGGAAGCTGAAAGATCTGAAGGTAGATAAGTCACTTGGACCAGATGGACTATATATCCAAGGGTTCTAAAAGAGGTAGCTAAAGAGATTGTGGATGCATTAGTCATAATTGCTAGCTTCTGGAATGGGAAGGAGATAACAGACAGGAAATTATCGGCCAGATAGCCTGATTTCAATAGTTGGCAAGTAGTTAGATTCCATTATTTAGGGAGAGGTTTTGGGGTACCTGGAGCCACATGATGGACGATCTCATTTGACTTAGAAATTTGAACTTTGACTTTTGAATTTCAGGCTAAATTTGAATCAATGAAGGATGCTCAACAGTTGTGGCAGGGCATCAATGTTATCACCTCTTAAAGAGAGAAATCAATTGACATATAATAGGTAACGACAGGGCTTCCCTTCCAGATGAGCTCATTGTCTTTTATGGTTGCTTTGACCGTCAAAACATGGGGGAGCTGCCACAAATTCCCATAGCCCCTGATGAACCTGTGATCCTCTTGGGCTGCCATACAAGCATCCTTCAGGAGGGTGAACCCATGGAAAGTATCTGGCACAGATAAGGTACCTGGCCAAGTACTAAAGTCCTGTGCTGATCTACTGACTGGAGTATTCACTCCTTCTTTGGCAGTCTGAGGTACCCATCTGCTTCAATTATACCAATGCCTATGAAGAACGTGGTAACCTGCCTCAGTGGCTATCGTCTTGCAGCACTTACATCCATGGTGATGAAGTGCTTTGAGAAGTTGGTGATGAAACATACCAACTCCTGCCTGAGAACTGGCTTGGGTCCACGTCAATTGCTAACCGGTATAACAGATCCACAGCAAATGTCATTTCATTGGATCTTCACTCAACCCTGGAAGATCCGGATAGCACAGCTGCAAGCATCACTATGCTCCATTGACTACAGCTCAGCATTCAATGCCATCATCCCCTCAAATCTAATCAATAAGCTTCATGACTATGGAGCACATCTACACAGAACATTGTTGCTGGAAGGCAGCATCCATTCTCACCTCTCAGGTCATACTTTCTTCTCTCTGCTGCCAACAAGAAGAAAGTACAGGAGCCTCAGGATGCACGCCACCAACTTCAGGAACAGTGATTACCCTTCAACTATGGGGAGACAATTCAAAATGCAAAGATGCAAAGGGACTTGGGAGTCCTTGTGCAAGATACCCTAAAGGTTAACTTCCAGGTTGAGTTGGTTGTGAAGAAGGCGAACGCAAAGTTGGCATCATTCTAGAGATATAGAATATAAGAGCAGTGATGTGATGTTGAGGTTCTATAAGGCACTTGTGAAACCACATGGAGTATTGTGTGCAGTTTTGGGCTCCTTATTTTAGAAAGGATATACTGACATTGGAGAGGGTTCAGAGAATATTCACTAGAATGATTCCAGGAATGAAAGGGTTACCGTATGAGGAATGTCTGGCAGCTCTTGGGTTGTATTCTCTGGAGTTCAGGAGAATAAGGGGGAATCTCATAGAAACTTTCCGAATGTTAAAAGGCATGAATAGATTAGAATGGCAAAGTTATTTCCCATTGTAGGGGATTCTAGGACAAGAGGGTATAACTTCTGGATTGAAGGACATCCTTTTAGAACTGAGATGTGGAGAAGTTACTTTAGTCAGAGGGTGGTAAACCTGTGGAATTTGTTGCCACGAGTGGCTATGGAGGCCAAGTCATTGGGTGCATTTAAGGCAGAGACAGATAAGTTTCTTGATTAGCCAGGGCATCAAAGGGTATGGGGTGAAAACAGGGGAGTGGAGATGACTGGAAGAATTGAATCAGCCCATGATTGAATGGTAGAGCAGACTCAATGGGCTGAATGGCCTATTTCTGCTCCTATATCTTATGGTCTTATGGTCTAACTATTAGGCTCCTGAATCGGAGATAATAGCGTCACTTAACTTCACCTGCCACATCACTGAACTGTTTCCACAACCTATGAACTTACTGTAAAGGACTCTTCATCACAGGTTCACGATATTTATTGCTTATTTATTTGATTTTTTTCTTTTGTATTTGTACAGTTTGCTGTATTTTCCAGACTGGTTATTCAACCTTTAGTGCAGTCTTTCATTGATTGGCCTAATTCCGTTTCTATATCTGTTGTCTTATGGTCTTATGATGTATGAATCTCCTCATACTCCTAATGGAGTAGAGTTACTAGCATGCCTTTTTCATTGCAGTCTGTGTTGGCGAGTGGCCAAGTGGTTAAGGTGTTGGTCTAGTGATCTGAAGGTCACTAGTTCGAGCCTCAGCTGAGGCAGCATGTTGTGTCCTTGAGCAAGGCACTTAATCACACATTGCTCTGCAATGACACTGGTGCCAAGTTGTATCGGCCCTAGTGCCCTTCCCTTGGACAACATCGGTGGCGTGGAGAGTGGAGACTTGCAGCATGGGCAACTGCCAGTCTTCCATATAACCTTGCCAGGCCTGTGCCTTGGAAACCTTCCAAGGTGCAGATCCATGGTCTCACGAGACTAATGGATGCTTAAATCATTGATTCTAGAAACATTATTGGATTAATTAATTAAGTATGCTCACAAGAAAATGAAACTCATATATGGTAACATATGTGTACTTTGATAAGAAATTTACTTTGAGCCTGCTGAATATTGGAAGGTTTAGATTGATTGGACATGGAGTGGATGTTTCCTATAGTGAAAGAATCTGGGATGAAAGAGCAGAAGACTCAAAAGAGGACATTAATTTAGAGCAGAAATAACAAGGATTTTCATTAAATTGAGGGTGGTGAACTTCAAAAATTCATTGCCACAGATGACTGTGGAGACCAATTCATTTTATTATATTTAAGACAGAGATTGATCGGTTCTTGAGAGGTAAGGGCATCAATAGTTATGGGGAGAATGGGCTGAGTTGGAAAATAAATCAGCCATAATGGCATGGCAGAGCAGATTTGATGGACCAAATGGCTTAATTCTGCTCCTATATCTGTTGTCTTACAGTCTTATGACACATGAATCTCCTCAAACTCCTAATGGAGTAGAGTTACTAGCATACCATTTTCATGACTGCATCAACGCCTTCAGCCTAATTTTGATAAAATATTATCGAATGACTCACAACTGCAATGAATGGACATCAAACATCCTCCTGTCTGGCGAGTGTCCCACAATTCTTATAAAGTGAAAAATGGGACTCCATTTTAAAGTATTCAAAACAGATACATGTAAAGTGATTGTGTTTCTTTATTTTAAGCAAACAAATGAAGTACAAATCACTGAATACATAAACATATATTTAAATGGGATACCACTCAATAGAATTGCTCAATTTCCTTGCTTTACCTATAGCAATTGGGCATTTTTCTTAATATTTTTTTGATTTCTAGGGACCCAGAAGAAATGTGTCAGAATCATTATATGAAGCTCAATGAATCATTTGCTTTGCCATTGAAGCTTGCATAAGTTTGTTGAACTCTGCAGTGTACTGGTTATCGCTATTGTCTGTCAAGCAAAAAGGCTTTGGCTTCATATGAAGCTGGAGACAAGAAGTTAATGGCATAAATTTTGGATCAATGAAAGATCATCTAGAGTGCAGAAGTCAACAAGCTATGCAAATACAAATATAAATAACTAGTAATAAATTATGAGAACATGAGATAAAGAGTTCTTAAAGTGAGATCTTTGACTGTGGAAACTTCTCAATGGATGGGCAAGTGAGTGTAGAGCCTGATGGTTGTGGGGTAGTAGCTGTCCCTGAATCTGGTGGTGCAAATCCTGAGGCTTTGTACCTTCTACCTGATGTCAGCAGTGAGAAAAAAGCATGGCCTATTGTAGGTGGTGGGGATTTCTGATGATGGATGCTGTTTTCCTACGACAGTGTATCATGTAGATGAGCTCAATGTTTGGGAGAGCTTTACCTGTGAGGTACTGGGCCAAATCCACTACCTTTTGTAGGATTTTCAAAAATCAGATTTCAACATGATTTTGCCTTGCGGGGTTGAACCCTTTATGAAGCTGTCAGTTTTAAACAGCTTCAACTGGATACATCTTTACACATTATTCTGTATTTTAAACAATCTCCCTGTCAGTGTGTTCCTTACGTTTTATGTGGATATTATGTAAATTCATCTCAATAATTATTGCTAGCTCATTACTACATCTATTTATCAGATTTTGGCTTTGTTTATTTTTAGTTAAAAGGAACAGCGGCTGTAAAACATATTAACAATTGAATAAGGAAATCTATGTCACACAACCTGCCCTTCAAGTCTTGGATATTTTTTAATGTCCACAGAGAATATTTATAAAATGTGTAAAAACTTCAATAGGATTCATTAACCTTCTTACGCAAAAATGGAAAACTTATATTGCATTGCAACTTTAATTAAACATCAACTGTCATATGCACAGAGTACTTTCATATCACTATATAGCCTCAGTGGTGGGATTAAATTGCTGTATTATATTTCTGCCATAAATGCTGCATGCTTAACAGTTTCCATGAGCCATTTCATTCTACAAGCTTACGGAACTTTGGTCTGAAAATGAATTATAAGGGTCATGTGTTACCTGTAATACAAAAATTTAGATTTACAACAAATTAATCTTCTCCACTTGTATCATTAAACAAGAGTGTGATCCTGCCCTATGTCACACTGATACTAAGGGGACAGACCAAAGACTCTGTGAATGATATTCAAAATGTCTGTCAAGTTGTGCTTTGGTGATCTCCCACTCCTTTTTAGCAGTTCTCCCCTGTGCATATTGAAATGCTTTTCATTTGGTTCTCTGATAAAGACAGGATGTGACAGACTTCAGATGGGATTTCCAGCCTTGGGGATAGTGAGAAAATATGAATACTAAATTAGTTGAGGGAAAAGAATTGCAAATTACCAGCAATTTCACTGAGGATTTATTTTCCCCTTCATGTAAAAATGAACATGGCAGAAAGACCTAAGGTCACACGGCTTCACTGAAAAATGCTATGTGCCTGTAATTGGAAACAACATTTGGAAATGACAAAGAGAATCTGTTGTCTCTATCAAGTATAAAGATATTTTAAAGAATATATTCAGCAAAACTACTCAGAAAATGAACAGAAATTGCTTCAAAGTGCCTAATTACAAAATTGCCTGTACATGTTATGATATGTTTAATGACTGAACAATAACATTTGAACAACAAAATTCTTTATTAATTATTAAGTTATCAGAAGGTCAAGTTTCGTCACTTTTGAGAGGGATTTTAAAAGTTAACAGTGAATGAATTGATGTTGGAGTTCAGAAAAATAAATGGTGATTTTACTGAAGCGCATTAGATCCAAAGGGAGCTTGGCAAGATAGTTGTTGAGACATTTTCAATACTGGGAATATCATGAGCAAAGGGATATGGTTGCAAGATAAGGGACCGATCATTTGATCCCGAGGCACACAGAAATGTCTTTCTTCAGTGGATAGTGAATATCTGGAATTCTCGGCATTGGGGGTGGTGGAGGTCAGATCGTTAGAATAAATTTATGAAAGGGGTAGATAAATATTTGAAAGATTGAGGAATTGAGGGTAATGGTGCAGAAGAAGTGTTGAAGTCAGCATGGATCAGCCATGATCATATTCAGTGGTGGGCTGGCTTGAGGAGCCTTGAGGCCTACTCTTGCTCCCATTTTTTTGTGTTCTTTTGTCAATGGGGATATTTAAATTGAATGGAAGTGTTGGGATCTTATCGCGGCTCAAGTAAACTATTTTGTGTTTAATTGTGGAATGTTTGTATGCAGTCACTAAATGAATTCATTATTGAAGGGGAGGTAATCTGACTAATAGAGACTTACAGATACAGTCAACAGCCTTAGAAAACTTTAATGAGGCATATGCTTTTAAGGCCACTGAAGTTTACCTAGAGCTTCATGGGTATAGGAAGATGTGGAAAGCTGACCGGGCAACTGTGATACATTTAAGCAGCAGGTCAAGTGGTCATTTTAAGTTATCTTTGCGGTATTGAACAAAAGTCACTTATTGCCATCTACTTCAAGAGAGGGCTTGTGAAAAGAATACGAACTAGAGAGAAGAGGCATCAACCAAATCACAGCATTTACAAATGAAAGCTCTGTTCGCTGGAAAACTTGGAAGAGCAGTGCGATTGCAGGTTGAGGTTGTTAAACTAGATGGAACTAGGCATTTGCTGCACCTGCACCAAGATCTACCACATGTTAGATCTAACAGCACACATCAACAATGATTACACAAGTCTTGAAAGATCAATGCATTGAACATTTTTATCCCTGTTATTTTTTTTCCCAGACATGGGTGGAACTTACAGCAATACAGCACAGGATCAAGCCTTTGGTCCATAATATTGTGTCGAACTAATTAAACTAGTAATTAAATACCTAGCTAAATAAATCACCTCTGCTTACACAGGGTCCATATCCCTCCATTCTATGCACATTCATGTGCCAATCTAAGAGCCTCTTAACCACCTCTATCATATTTGCCCCCACTACCAGCACTGGCAGTGCATTCCAGGCACACATCACATATGGCCAAGGTTTCACAGTTGCCTGCAGTTAACAAAAGAATGCGGGGTACAGCCAGATTGGTTGCTGGTATCAATAACTATCAATTTAAACGGTAATGACTGGAAGCAGAAGAAGCAAAGCTCTTGGCCAGACTCTGCGCACTAACCCTTTCAAAAATTGCACATCCAAAGAGCTTTATAAATCATGCAATGTATTGGTTCATGAATGCAGAGCTGGTGCAGAACTACAAGGAGAGCTTCAAAGAGTTTTACTTCATATTCGATAGAAAAGGTTATAAAGTGGCCAGATAGAAGCTGTCAACCAGTTCTGACTTTTTCATTCTAGCAAGTGGACTTAAAAGAATTGCCTTTGGGAGAAAAGAAATAACCCACTTCAAACTAAACTCAGAGCACCTTGAAACAAGCAGGTACAGAACCACAGGGTTACCAAATGACAAATTGTGATATACTGAGCTGTTTGACTGGATTAAATTCCATCCATCATTTCTCCATCAAACACTTCACTAATTTCCATGTAGACAACATCGATTTCCCTACAGTCATCAGTCACGTTGCTCATCTTCTCAAAATCTCAATCTTGACCTCTCTTGCACAAGGCAATATTGTCTGTTCTTCCAAGTAAATCCTATCCCTAAGAATCCTTTTCAATAGTTTCCCTACCACTGATATGAAGCTCACCTGCCTACAACTTTTTGGATTATCTCTATTTTCCTTCTCAAAGGAAGCCATGGCAATGTCTTCTTTCTAGTCCTCTCGGTTCTTGCCTGTAGTTAAAGAAAATACAAAGATCTTCGTCAAAGGCCCAGCAATTCCTTCACTTGCCTATCTCAATAATCTGGGATAAATCCCATTAGGCCTTGGGGATCTATTCATCTTAATTCTCTTCAAAAGCCCCCACATTATTTCCTTCCTAATCCCTTCCTAATTTCAGAATGGCCAAACAGATTAAAATACACAAGATTGATCAAGCTATACAACACAAAATACTCTGCAGATGCTGGGGTCAAAGCAACACTCACAACACGCTGGAGGAACTCAGCATATCCAGCAGCATCCGTGGAAACGATCATTCAAGGTTTCGGGCTGGAACCCTTCGTCAGGACTGAAGAGGGAAGGGGCAGAGGCCCTATAAAGAAGGTGGGGGGAGTGTGGGAAGGAGAACGCTGGTAGGTTCCAGGTGTAAAACCAGTAAGGGGAAAGTTAAAAGGGTGGGGGAGGGGAAGAATGCTGGGGATAGGCAGGAAAGGTGAAGAAGGATTAGGGGAAAGCACAATGGGTAGTGGAAGGAGGCGGAACCATGAGGGAAGTGATAGGCAGCTGAGGGAGGGGGCAGAGTGAAACTGGGATGGGGAACGGAGGGGGAGGGAATTACCAGAAGTAATCCTCCAACTTCCCCTTGGTTTGAACATTGAATTCTCCAACACAACACCTCATATACCATCTGGGTAGTCTCCAGCCCCTTGGTATGAGCATTGAATTCTCCAACTTCAACACCTCATATACCGTCTGGGTAGTTTCCAGCCCCTTGGAATGAACATTGAATTCTCCAACTTCCGGTAATTCCCTCTCCCTCCCTTCCCCTATCCCTATTTCACTCTTCCCCCTCCCCCAGCTGCCTTTCACCTCCCTCATGGTTCCGCCTCCTTCTACTACCCATTGTGCTTCCCCCTGTTCCTTCTTCACCTTTCCAGCCTATCACCTCCCTGCTTCCCCTCCCCCACCCCTTTATCTTTCTACTTACTGGTTTTCCACCTGGCACCTACCATCCTTCTCCTTCCCACCCTCCCCCCACCTTCTTCATAGAGCTTCTACCCCTTCCCTCTTCAGTCCTGACGAAGGGTTCCAGCCCGAAATGTTGACTGATCGTTTCCACAGATGCTGCCCGACCTGCTGATCTCACTATCCTCCACGTCTTTCATCTTAGTGAATACCAATGTAAAGTGCTAGTTTGGTACTTCTGACTCCTACTATAAAATTCCACATTTATCTTTGAGTGGTCTTACCTTCCCCCAGATGCTCCTCTGTTTTTAATGTTTGTAAAAAGAGAAAAAAGTTAAGAAAGGTCTCAGCCTGAAACATTGACATTTGGTTTCTTTCCATAGTTGCTGCCTGACCTGCTGTGTTCCTCCAGACTTTTCTGTGTGTTGCTTTGGATAAAGGTACTGCCTCTTGTCATGGCAGTGAAATTTTAATACCTGGAAGATGGACCGGAAAAAAAAAATACAAAATTAAATTACGAAGTCTTCCTTTACAAACTAGAACCATTATTTTCCTGTATCTCACACCAATAACTCTGAATGAAACAGTTCAACCACTGATCTACGTTTGTACTTAATACAGCCTGTAAAATGCCCAATGCATCCTATTATATTCTATCATACATAAAAACGTGGTTTACATGGTAAACTTTAGGTATTGTAGGCTGTTTTTAAAACAGCAAATTCAATAACAGATCATTTGCTGCATGGACGTAGTCATGCCTGGCACTGACTGACTTGGAATCCGCATTTGAATGTTCAAGGACATAGGCAACCATTCACTTAAGCTATTCTCACATTTCCCTGCACCCACTGCTCTGAGAAGCAAGTTTGATCCTACATATTTTCCACCGCTGCAAACAGTGTACACGTCACCTTCTTCTTATCTCTGTCAGGGTTGCCTTCCCTCAGCTGTTGGGTTTTAAAAGTGCTGGAGAAATCCATTCAGTCAAAAATGATTCTGAAAACTAATTAAATTAGAAGTTGTCATCCTCTTCTAAACATTTAATTAACTGACCTTTTCAGGGGAACTGTTTAACTGTCAGCACCTTGTCCTGACTCCACTAAATGAGTATGTTCAGTATGGGATAGGTTTAGGTTTCAATTTAATTTTAATTTTAACACCTCAATTCACCTTAAACCATCCATTTTCAGAGGGCTAAAGCGTCCCTATTTGAGCAATAAATAATGACTAGGACACTCTTGACATTATTATATAATCCCATGCAAGCAAGTATTTACATGTAACAGGCAAGGTGCTCAGTAATGACTATGTATGTGTTTTATAGCTTTCTTGAAAAGTTCAGAAATTGCACTTGTTACTGATCTAATATAGCCAAGTCAAATGAGAAGAGTCTATCTGATTGTCCTTTGATAGCAACATAAAACATATGGTAGTGGATTGACTACTCGTTACATACTCTACCCAGCTTGCTTTTGTAATGGGCAGAGTGCAGGTTTACTATGGTCTGTCTCACACCCAAGCTATCTTTCATGCCAAATATTTTAAAGTGAATAGTTGCCTGATCTGTAATCCAGTGGTAATCTATCACCTGCAAAAACTGGAAAATACAATGTGTGATTGGTCTTTGACAATAATGCAAGACAGATGACAGAAAACTGACAATCCATTTAATGGATTAGTTAATTTCTGATCTCAGAAGAAAAATAATGTGCCCTTCAAATCTCTATTGCTGCTGCTCATCTTCATCCTTGTTGTGTTTCAGCCCTGAGTATAAAAGTAAAGCCTTATGACTAAACAAATGGTGCTTACATTTGGAATCAGCAAGAAATAAACAAAGCAGTAAACATGCCTATTTACCGTTCATGTGCCAATAGATTATAGCAGGAGATGAATGCTGTTATCTGGATTCTGCTGGTTGAAGATTCTCTACCAGCTCTTATTTCAGTATTACGTTTAAAGTTTCCTGGGCTGTGAATGCATTTGCTCAGTTTTAGAAATACTGTTATATTTTTGTTGAAATTTTCAGAAAAATTTTCAATGTACTTGGTCTGTCCAGTGCTGGGGTACTGGTTAAAAGGTAGTCAAGAAAAATGTAGCAACATACTTCATGTTTAAAGTCATTCAATATCAATGGAAGATTTGATATAATTGAAAATCGTCAACTTTATTCAAGTTGCACAAAGTCCGAAATTTACATTACACGACATCTCTGTATGTGAGGCAAAATGCATGGGCATTCCCAGTGAAGTCTAATGCTATAGAGTGTCTAATTGGACATCACTTCTATTCTCCACGGATTAATGTCCTCTCCAATCAGATTCCATCTTCTTCCGCCCTTTGTGACTTCCAGGTATCTCCTCCCAGCTTCTCACATCATTCCTACTCTCCTCACCCTCACCTACCTATTGCCCTCTCCCATCATGAATCTACCTATCAGCCACTGGCACTTGCTCCTCCCATTCCCCTCACCTTTTAATGTCAGCTATCTGCCCTCTTTCTTTCCAGTTGTGACAAAGGGTCCTGACCTAAAATGCCTATTGCCTATTTCCCTCCTTGGATGCTGCTGAGTTCCCAGTCAGTTCCTCTTGCTCCTTTATGACTTGCTTGATATTTCCAACATCTGCAGTCTCTCTTGTGTCAATCCATTCTTTAGATTTGTGCATAACCTGGCTGCCTTCGTCCATAGGTCAATGTATAAAACCAAAGTCTTACAATTCTTATGAACCCTTATCGTCATGACATAAAAGCCACACCATCCTCACCATCCCATCATCCACTCTCCTCCCCACTCACCTACTGCTAAGGATGTTGAGCAGGATCCCAAATGCACTTATCCAGGAGAGGGCAGTGGCATTGTAATTCTTGCACCCACTGTCACTTAGCTGGATGACAAATTGACAGACTTCTGTGGTACCTTGAATGTATCTTTGAACATGAATGAGAAAGGCCACAAGAGCAGCAGCCTGAGCTGACAAGTCCGAGCATCTACAATGGGTCTAAGATACTTAATTAAAACTGTTTGTGTTGAAGCAAAGCTATGATATCCTAGGAGATAATGTATTGCAATTGGTTCATCTTTATTAAAGGAGGTTGATTATTTTCCCATGTAAGAATAAAATGAATCCAAAGTCTAATGTACCTGTATAATGGTCAATACCACCATACCCCTTGACACTGAATTCAGGTGCTTCACTGGCTTTCAACCGGCCAAGTATTTAAGATGTGCAATCGGGGCGGGGGGTGGGTGTCACAGTGACTGGGTCCCTGGCACTAATTCTGGTGCTGTAGCTCTCCACAGCAGAGAAATGAAGAACACCACAGTAGTGATAGGAGATTCCATAGTCAAAGGAATGGGGATGAGATTCTGTAGGAGCGATAGAAACAACCAAATGGTATGTTGCTTCCCAGGTGCCAGGGTCAAGGATGCCTCGAATTGGGTCTATGGCATTCTCAAGCAGGAGGGTGAGCAGACAGAAGTCTTGCTACATAATGGAACCAGTGACATTGGTGGACATGGTGAGGACGTCCTGAAGAGAAACCTGAGGGAGCTAGGTAGAATGCTGAAAAAGAGGATCTCCAGGGTAGCAATCTCCTGATTGCTGTCTGTGCCATGTGGCAGTGAGGGTAAGAATTGGATGATTTGGCAGCTGAATGCGTGGCTGAGGAACTGGTGCAGGGGGCAAAAGTTTTGATATGCAGATCACTGAGATCTCTTCTGGGGAAGGGATGACCTGTACAAAAGGGACAGGTTACACCTGAACCCAAGAGGGATGAATATCCTTCTGGGCAGGTTTGCTAGAGTTGATCAGGAGTGGTTTGGCAGGGGGATGGGAACTGGAGTGATGGTGCTGAGGAAGAGATAGTTATTTTACAAACAGAGGTGGTGTGTAGTGAGAGTCCTAGCAAGGAGATGCTGATGATAGGGAAAAATTGTAGTCAACAGGATGAGTTGCAAAGTAAAAGTGGATAAAATCAAAAAGGGTGAATACAGGACTGAAGGCGTTATATTTGAATGCACGCAGTATACGGAGGTTGGCATGATGAACTTGTAGTACACTTAGAGACTGGCATTTATGATGTTCTGGAGAGTAGTGAATCAGGGCTGAAAGAAGATTATAGCTGGGAGCTTAATGTCAAAGGATACACATTGTATCAAAAGGAAAAGAAGGTAAGCAGAGAGGATGGCATGGCTCTGTTGGTAAAAAAATGAAATCAAACCATTAAAAAGAAGTGACGTAGGGTTGGTAGGTGTTGAATGGTTGTGGGTAGAGCTAAGGAACTACAAGGGTAAAAAGACCCTGCTGGGAGGTATATACAGACCCCCAAATAGTTGTAAGGATGTGATCTACAAAATACAATGGGAGAAAGAAAATGCATGCCAGAAAGGCAATGTTATAATAGTCATGGGAAGTTTCAATATGCAGGTAGGTTGGGAAAATCATGCTGGTGCTGGATCCAAAGAAAGGGAATTTGTAGATTGCCTAAGAGACAGCTCTTAGATTCTGGTTAAGCCTACTAAGGAAAAGGCAAATCTGAATTGAGTATTGTGTAATAAATCAAAGTTGATTAGGGAGCTTATGGTAAGGAAAAACTTAGGAGAAAGTGATAGCATATGATAAATGATATGATAGAATTCACCTAAAATCTGAGAAGGAGAAGCAAAAGTGGAGGAAAGGGAATTACAGAGGCATGAGAGAGGACTTGGCCAAAACTGATTGGAAAAGGACACTGGCAGAGATGACGGCAGAGCAGCAATGGCTGGAATTTCAGGAATCAATTTGGAAGGTACAGGATATATACATCCCAAAGAGGAAGAAGTGTTCTAAAGGCAAAATAACATAACCACAATTAACAAGAAAAGTTAAAGCCACCATAAAGGCCAAAGAGAGGGCATGCAATACAGCAAAAATTACTGAGAAATGCGAAGACTAGGATGTTTGTAAAAACCAACAGAAGGTAACCAAAAACTCATTAAGGAGGAAAGATGGAATATGAAAGTAAACTAGTCAGTAATATTAAAGAGGATACCAAAATATTTCTTCAGATACATCGAGTGTAAAAGAGAGTCAACAGTGGATATTGGTCCAATGGGAAATCATGGTGGAGACATAAAAATAGTGGACAAAGAAATGGTGGATGAAATGAATATGTATTTTGCTTCAGTTTTCACTGTGGAAGACATTAGCAATATATTGAAAGTTCAAGAGTGTTGGGGTCAGAAGTGTGTGAAGTTGCCATTACTAGGGAGAAGTTTTTTTTAAGATTATGAAGACACATAGTCCTCTTTTATTGTCATTTAGTAATGAATACATTAAGAAATGATACAATATTTCCTCCGGTGTGATATCACAAAACACAGGACAGACCGACTGAAAGAACCATCAAAACCACATAATTATAACATACAGTTACAACAGTGCAACAATACCATAACTTGATGAAGAAGTCCATGAGCACAGTAAAAAGTTCAAAGTCTCTCAAATGTCCCACATCTCACGCAGACGGGAGAAGGAAGAAAAACTCTTCCTGCCATGCCGACCACAGTCCGACTCTGAGTCATCCGAAAGCTTTGAGCCTCCGATCAGCTCTCCGACACTGAGCACTGAGCGCCATTTCTGTCAGAACGATTCGACCTCAATCTCGGTCGCCAACAGCAGGCAAAGCTGGGGATTTTGAGGCCTTCCCTCCGGAAGATTCCCGACTGCGCAGTAACAACAGCAGCGAACTGGCGTTTCAGAAATTTCTCTGGATGTTCCTCTGTGCTTTCACGTCTGTCTCCATCAAATCAGGATGATTCTGGAAGAATGGAAATTCTTCAAGAAGGGAGAGAGACGGAAGAAAGGAAATTTATAGACCATTTAATCTGACCTCAGTGGTTAGTAAGATGTTAGATTCAATTGTTAATGATGTGGTTTCAGGGTACTTGGAGGCACATGATACAATAGGCTGTAGTCAGCAGGCTTTCCTCAAAGGAAAATCTTGCCTGAAAAGATCTGTTGGAATTCTTTAAAGAAATAACAAGTAGGATAGACAAAGGAGAATTGGTTGATGTTGTGTACTTGGATTTTGAGAAGGCCTTTTACGAGGTGCCACACATGAGACTGCTTAACAAGCTAAGAGGCCATGGTATTACATGAAAGATATCAGCATGGATTGAGAATTAGCTGCTTGGAAGGAAACAAAGGACATGGTGTCACTGGAGAGGGTTTAAAGGGTGTTCATGAAAATTATTCCAGGATTGAATGGCTTGTCATTTGAAGAACATTTGATGACTCTGGCATTGTTTGCATTGACAAATAACACAACCTAACGATGTGATGGGGGCAGCCTGCAAGTGTTGCTGCACATTCTGGCACAATCAGTGTTTTTTTTTTGCAGCATATCTACCGAAGACATCATCTGAATACTTTGTTGTATCACTAATATACATTCAGTGACCTCTTTATTAGTTACACCTGTACATCAGCTCTGCAATCTAAATATTTTATCGGCCAATCATGTGGCAGGAACTCAATGCATAAAAGCATTCAGACATGACAAAAAAGCTGTCGAAAAAAATGCCATGCAGAGGGTGGTTAGGGGAGCAGAGAAGGTTATTGGGTTCTCCCTACTTTCTGTCCAAGACTTCTCTCAGAGTCGATGCCTCCAGAAGACACGGTACATCATTAAAGACCCCTCACACACTCTCCATGAGCTGTTTGTTCTTCTGCCATCAGGCAAACATTACAGGAGCATCAAAACTAAAACCACAAGGCTACTAAACAGCTTCCTCCCACAGGCAGTCAGATTGCTAAATAGCTGCTCTACCTGACTCTGCTTTGGACACTTTTAACTTGCACTGGATACTTATAACTTGATTTTAACTGACATGTGGCTGTTGTGTTTTACTATTTATTGTTATGTTTATTATTTAATGTTGCGTTTGTTATGTTGTGATTGCACTGCTCCTGGGAAACACCATCTCATTCTGCCCTGCAGAGCTGATGTACGGTTAGAATGACAATAAAGTTTTTTGAATCTTTGAATCTTTGAACAACACATCCAGCTGTGGCTCAGACAAAACAACAGAATAAGAAAGAAATGTGATCTAAGTTGTTTTGTCTATGGACGATTGTTGGTACCAGATGGAGTAGTGGAGTATCTCAGAAACTGCTGGACTTCCGGAATTTTCAGGCATGACAGTCTCCAGAGTTTACAGAGAATGATGGGAACAACATAGAGCATCTAGTGAACAGCAGTCCTGTGGGGAAAAAATACCTTGTTAATGCGAAAGGTCAGAGGTGTATGGCCACATTTGTTCAAGCTGACAGGAAGGCAACAGGCAAGTCAAGTAACCACATGTTACAACTGTGGTGTTCAGAAGAGCATCTCTGAATGCACAACAGATCTAACTCTGAAGTAGGTGGGCTACAGCAACAGTAGATCATGAACATACGCTCAGTGGCTATTTTATCAGGTACAGGAGATACCTAATAAAATCATCAAGATGGCTAGCTGTCCATAATAACACAGTTCTTTGGCAAGCTGAAACATAAGCTATCTTTTCTTCTGACAGATCAGCTCAACATTATACCATGTTCAGATCTCTATGGTAGCCTATAAAATATGCTGTTTTCTGTCAGCAGTATTTTGTTACTGTTTTCTCTTTTTTTCCTCTGCTCTATGAGCAAGCTCCAACATTCTGGGAGTTCAAGAGGTAAAGGTACTCAGTTTAAGAATATTCTAACCACACAGATACCCAAGAACTCAGAAATGTTGCACTCATAATTAGACTTACACTCTCTCTTTCTCTGTTGCTCAATCTTCTCATTTAAGAAAATGGAAATTGTGTCAGTGAGGATCCTCTGATAGTGTCAGGGTGCTGGAGCGGGGATTCAATTGCAGATGCAGTAAAGGTGCACACAGTGATATTAATTGATAACAAATCCTGAGGTGCAAACAAAGTTGGCGTCAAGGATCAGGCAGAGATCAAAATATCCAGAGAAATCCAAAAACCCAAATCAGGAAACAGGCAGAGTCGATATTCAGACGGATAGAGTACAGATATGAATGCTGGGCAGGCTCTGGACAATCTGGCAACAAACAGGTGAAAACACAGGACTGAACTACACTGAGCAATAAACAGAGGCAGATGATAGGTGAAGCACAATGAGACAGAAGTGGCAACAAAACAGATAATAATGAGAACAGGTGAGAGGCAGAGTACTCAGTAGCACAGGGGCTGGAGTAGAGCAGGAGCGGGGACGGGATCACATGGGGCATGAAAACAAACAAGAGCACATGGCAATACAAAACCACAGACTGACGGCTAAGGGGAAAACAAAAAAAAAGACAAAGTTCAGCTGGAACTACTGACAGATAATCTGAGTAAAGTGGTTGCCATAATTAATCAGCTGTCAATGTGTGTGAGAAGGTGTATGACTTCCACAGTGCTGTAAATGAAGGTGTGGTAAATATTGGCACAAATTGGCAGTATGTTCTATTAGGTGAAAGCTGCTCCTAGTATACTCCTATGAAGTGTGAATTGACAAGTCCCTGACCAGTTTATGCCTAGTTGCCATCAGCTGACCTGTACAAAAAGAATGGGTTACACCTGAACCCAAGAAAACCAATCCCCTTGTGGGCAGCTTTGCTAGAGCTGTTGGGGAGGGTTTAAACTAAGTCGACAGGGGGATGGTAACTGGAGTGATAGGTCTGTGGATGAGACAGTTGGTATACAAATTGATAGTGTGTGCAGTCAGGCTATGAGGAAGCACAGGCAAATGATAGGGCAAAATTGCAGTGAGTGGCATGTGGTGAAGCGCAACACGGGGGAAAAATTGGAAGGGATGATGAATATGGAACTGAATGTGTTATATTTGAATGCATGCAGCATATGGAATAAGGTAGATGATCTTGTAGTGCAGTTAGAGATTGGCAGGTACGACGTTGTGGGCATCACTGAGATGTGGCTGAACAATGACCATAGTTGTAAGCTTAACATCTAAGAATACACCTTGTATCATAAGCACAGGAAGGTAGGCAGAGGGAGTGGGGTGGCTCCGTTGGTTAAAAAAAATGAAATCAAATCCTTAGAAAGAGGTGATCTAGGATCGGAAGATGTAGAATCCTTGTGATTATTGTTTAGAAACTGCAGGGGTATAAAAAAACCTAATGGAAGTTATATACAGGCATCCAAACAGTAGCCAAGAAGTGGGATATAAATTTCAATGGGAAATAGAAAAGGCATGTAATAAAGCAACATAAAGCAAGTCATGGGGGATTTCAATGTGCAGGTAGATTGGAAAAATCAGGTTGGTGCTAGATGACAGAAGAGGAAAATTATGGAATGCCTATAAGATGGCCTTTTAGAGCAGCTTGTAGTTGACCCCACTAGGGGAAAGGAAAGTCTGGATTGGATGTTGTGTAATGAACCAGATTTGCTTAGAGAGATTAAGGAAAAGGAACCCTCAGGAAGCAGTTATCATAATATTAATGATCATAAATTATCTCCTTGAAACCTACCAAATTTTGAAAAGCCTAGACAGTGGATGTGGAGAGGATGTTTACTATAATGGATGAGCCTAGGACCAGAATAGGGGGATATCCATTTAGAACAGAGATGAGAAGGAATTTCTTTACGCAGAGGGTTGTGAAACTGTGGAATTCATTGTCATGCACTGTTGTGGATGCCTAATCATTGAGTATATTTAAAGCAGAATTTGATAGGTTCTTGGTTAGTCAGGGCATCAAAGATTACTGGAGAAGGCAAGAGAACGGGGGGGGCAGGGGGGAGGGGCATAAAAAATCAGCTGTGATGGAATGGTGGAGCAGACTCAATGGTTGAAGTGGCCTAATTCAACTCCAATATCTTATGGTCTTATGGAAAGTGCATGCTATGGTTAAACAATTTAGATTTTTATAATTTTTTTTATATTTCAAAATATACTTTATTCAAAAATAAATATATACAATAAACCATTCAATAACTTTCCATCCTTTACATATGTTTCCATTATAGTCAGTACATATCCGTATTTATAGCCACCCACGTGGCACTCCAGTAGTTCAGCTTACCACATCATTGTTGAGGGGTATACTCCCCGCCACCCGACCCCTCCCACTCCCACGGGTGGAGAAACCTATACTGTGGTCCTTCCCCACCGGGCCCTTGCGGTGGCTGCACCGCGTTTCAGTGCGTCCCTCAGCACGTACTCCTGCAGCCGAGAATGTGCCAGTCGGCAGCATTCTCCCACGGACATCTCCATGTGCTGGTAGATCATCAAGTTTCGGGCCGACCAAAGAGCGTCTTTCACCGAGTTGATGATCTGCCAGCAGCACCGGATGTTGGTCTCCGTGTGCGTCCCCGGGAACAGCCCGTAGATCAGAGAGTCCTCTGTTACGCAGCTGCTGGGGATAAAACGTGACACTAGCCCGTCCATCCTCCTCCACACCCTCTTTGCGAACTGGCAGTGTGCAAAGAGGTGGGTCACAGACTCCTCCTCACTGCAGTCCTCCCGTGGGCAGTGGGGTGCGGAGACGACGTTCTGGGCGTAATTTATTGCACTTACAGGTGTGTATTAAACACCCATTAAATTCACAGTGGGAAGTTAAGCCTTGCAATTATCAGTGTAAGCAGCTCTTTAACAACATGGTGTTTGTTAATGAATGCCAATCAACCTCTTATCTAGAAAATTAGCAGTTATAATTGAGGAGGCATTTCTTCGTATTGTAGGTTATATGTTGCTTAAAATGATAAAATTACATTCTACTATTTTGAAAACAGATTCTGTCCTGATGAAGGGTCTCAGCCTGAAACATCAACTGTTTACTCTTTTCCATAGATGCTGCCTGGTCTGCTGAGATCCTGCAACATTTTGTGTGTGTTGCGTCTTACTTTTTTTATTTGTTTCTGTTCTGTTTCCTGTCATAACGTTAAGTCAATCTTTCATCCTTCATTTTCACTAAGTGAAAAGTGTGTGGAGCAGACTCAATTAGAAGGAAATTCTGAAGGTGGTTTCAGCAAATTCTGTTGCAAATACTAAAGCAAATCTTTTAACAGTCAAAGTGGACAGGAGAAAATGATGGCCCAGCCCATTCTCACTAAATTGACACACAAGACACTGCAGGTGCCAGAATATGGAGCAACAAACAAAATGCAAGATTAACCTAATGGGCCAGGGAACATCCATGGAAGGAAATGGACTGTCAGTGTTTCAGGTTGAGACACTTCATCTGATCTGAAAGATAGGGGGGAGATAGCCAGTATAAAAAGGTGAAGGGAAGACATAGAGCCAAAGTCACAAGCAGTAGGTGCATCCATGTGGGAAAGGGTGATAGGCAGTTGGAGGAGGGAAGAGTGGAAGTATTAAATCCTACCCCTCTGTCTTTTTCCTCTCTCTTCCTGATCTACCCAGTTCCTCCTACAGCCACTAAATCCCATTACCCTATTAATTGCCCCCTCTTTCTTAAATTTTCCAGTTTACCTGTTTTCCCCACTCAATTCATCTGCCCGTTCCACGTCCTTTGTTTGGACCCATACTTCACATTCCTTTTGTATCAGATTCCATCATCTGCATCATTTTGTTGCCTCCATCTATCACCTCCAAGCTTTGTTTGCTATTTCTATTCTTCCCTCCTCCACCTGCCCGTCACTTGGATCCACTTATTGCTTATCAGCTTCCGTTACACCCTTTCGCACTTCTTTATCTTTCCACAATATCAAGTGAATATAGTTGCAGTCAAAGTCCCGAGAGAAGGACAAACTGTTAGAGCAGAAAACTGCAGAAAGGAGGTCTACATAATATTGAGGAGTTTCAGCAATATGAGGAATGCTCTTAAAATGGCATAAATGCCACTAACATTTGTGCAAGATACTACCACACTTAAAAACAAGGCGTTTTCAAAATTACAAGTCAGTAATCAAGAATATTGAGACGGCCACAGACTACTACATAATGAGCGGGGATACAAACAACCAGAATTCAGGAAGGCGTCATCAGCAAAAGACACAATAAGGTTAAAACCATTTGGTGCCAAGACCTGGAAAACATCAGGAAAATTGCAATATGTAGCCCTCTATAATAGATATAAGGCTACCAATGCTAGAACATGCTTAATGTATATACACACACCTGTGGCTTAAGGAAGAGATTGGCTGAATGATTTAAGGATGGACTGGAAAAAATCTTTAGCACAAGTATTTGTCAACTACATTAAAAAAATTGGAATGAATGAAGATATGTTTAAATGTTAAAAGTTTGGCGTTGGAGGGCATCAGTCTCTAGTAACTATGAAACATAATTCCAATTTTTATAGATGCACCATAGAAGGCGTTCTATATAGATACATCACAGCTTGATATGGCAACTGTTTTCTGCCCGAGACCTCCAGAAACTGTAGTGAGTTATGGACACAGCTCAGCACATCTCAGAAGCCTGTTGCATCTCTCATGTGATTAAGCAGCCTGCATAACCAAAGACCCCACCAATCCATGACATTTTCTCCTGAAAGCACCTACCACCAGGCTCATGGGCAACTTCTATCTCTCTGATAAAAGATTATAGAATGATCTCATTGTACAGTAAGATAGACGTTCGGCATCACAATCTATGCATTTTACCGTCTGTAGCATTGCACTTTCTCTTTAACTTTAACATTTTATTCCTCATTTTGTTATTGTTTTCCCTTGTACTCTCTCCACGTACTGAGGTGATGAAAATATCTGTATGCTTGGCAGCAAAATAAAGTTTTTCACTGTATTTTGGTACCTGTGACAATAATAAACCAAATTATCAGAAGGGACTACCCTAAAACTAGACTAATATCTTAAAATATAAAAGCACAGGTATAAAAAAGAGTTAAGCAACCATGATTGGGATATTATAAAACAACTGAACACCAATCTGTATGGTGACATTTAAGGCAAATAAGACTGTCTAATTGTGTAGAGATTATGAAGATTGAAGTTCAAAGATTATAAAGTAATCCTTAACCAAATGGTGAACCAAGAACCTGTATCATGCTTCAAGATTCATGAATATAATGTCACTATAGTGCTGAACTAACAGGGGCAAAAGTCTTTATTTAATTAGAATTATCTCATGCCTAATGAAGGTGAAGAAAACCAAAATTACCTTACATTTAACACTCTCAAAGGGATTTAATTATAATTCATTTTAATGTCCAAAATTTTTAAAGTACAAAGTAAATATATTATCAAAGCACATATACAGTCAGTAGTCACTTTATTAGGTGCTTCCTGTACCTAATTAAGTGGCCACAGAGTGTACATCTGTGGTCTTCTGCTGCTGTAGCACATCCACTTCAAAGCTTGACGTGTTGTGCATTCGGAGATGCTCTTTTGCACACCAATGTTGTAATATAAGTTTATTTGAGTTACTGTCACCTTCCTGTTAGTTTGAACTAGTTCATCCACAGAACTGTAATTCACAAGATTTCATTTAATTTTGTTTTTTGTACCATTCTCTGTAAACTCTAGAGACTGTTGTGCATGAAAATCCCAAGAGATCAGCAGTTTCTAAGATACTCAAACTGCCCTATCTGGCATCAACAATCATTCCATGGTCACATTTCTTCCCCATTCTGATGTTTGGTCTGAATCTCTTGACCATGCCTGTGTACTTTAATGAGCTGAGTTGCTGGCACATGAATTGCTGATTAGATATTTGCAGGTGTACCAGTGTACCTAATATAGTGACCATTAAGTGTATGTTATCATATCCTGTACTACCTTGAGATTTATTTTCTTGCAGATATTTACAGGAAAATAAAAAAAATAGAGTTTATGAAATCTATACATAAACAAAGACTGACAAAAAACCAATGTCAAAAGAAGACAAATTAAGCAAATAATACAAAAACACTGCATGTATAAAATCAACACCCCAAAGTATTGAAGGCAGCAATAAATAAGATTGTGTTAATGCAACAGGAGAGAAAAGGATAAATGTACCATGTAGACCTTGATAATGAGCCAGACAGATTGACGTCAAGTGAAATTAAAATAGAATCAGGTAGAAAAAAATATATTGTTGACTACATCTGGAGTTGCAAGACTTCATCTGTTCTTCCAGGGTGGGGATTCACATTACTATTTGTTTTCTGATTTTGCTGGCCAATCTTTAACTGAAACCTTTTATTCCTATGAAGAAGGCATTAAGCATACAGAAATGGACATTTCTTAATGAAGCTATGAAGTTTAGCAAAGAGTAAACAAAACTTGGTGATAATAAATTAATGGTGTATTATTTGCTGAGAGATATCATGTGACAGAATGCAGGACACAAAGTTTATACCCTGAGATACTAACATATGATTTCCTCTTACAGCCATTGAAATAGCTACAACAATATAAAAAGGCATCACTCAAGTAATGGGACAAACTTATGAACACATATTAAGTGGATAATCTAATTTAGGCACAGGCCTAACTGAAGGCATGAAACTCTTATATTTCAGACTATATGAACTCTCTACCAACCAAAATGGCATAAAATAGAGAGAAGGCATAACGTTGCTAAAAGAATTGCAAAGCAAAAGAATGGAGAACCTCCATGTGAAAAAGAAACAAATCTATAGTTTGCTGAATGTGAAACGATGGGTAAAGAATATTTCTGTTAGCTTGACAGAAGGTTGTTTGGATATCACCATATCCAAACTTGCAATATTTCTTCTAAACTTGAAATAATCTGTAATTACAGAATTCACAAAAAAACTACTCTAAATATATAATATAAAATGACATCTGCTCTTGGAGAAAAGATAAGAAGCAGCAACAACCATTATTTTCAACTTTTGTTTCCTGATGCAGGCATATAAATCATGGACTGTTTACTGGAAACACATATAATGAAGATTGCCACGAAAGTCTGAAAAGATTTTTATGGACTACTTGCTTCCACATGATGCTTGTGAGGATAGCAGTCACCGTGAGATTGAAGATTTTCCTGGCAAAATGCACAGTCTGTTGAGATGAGCCAACATACAATATTTCTGTTCATTGAGTGAGGATACACCAGCACAGTTGGTGGAATAATGATTTCAACACAAGTAACACAAATACTTGTATATTGATTACAGAGTTTAATATCACAGAATGAATATAATTTGTAAAACTTGCAAATATGGTAAATCAGCTTATATTTTTCTTTAACCAAAAACAGTGTAGTGGGTGTGGTAATAGTCATTACTCTAAAACTGCCTTCTTTTCTAGGATTGTGTCATGTGACTCTGTGAGCTGCAACAATGCTGGTCAGGAGCTCCAGAAGCAGTTTTTGTAGAGCCTCTAAAACAATCTCCTGGAGTTCCTGGAGTGTTATGATCAGTTTGTACATTCTGTATTAGAATTCACAGAATTCACTCATATTACACTAGGGGTGAAAGTAGCAATTATTTCTTACCACCATTCCTGGTATACATAGCCCATTTTACTGATTTACACTGCATGCTTCATCCACATCCCTATGGTACAGCATAATTGTTCAGACTGGCTCTGCCTTATTGAGAAAATGAGGCTTTTGCAGTCCTCTTCTGAAGTCCTGCAGGTAAAGGAGATTGTAAGATTGTATTCAATGCCAACGCTATCAATGTTCTGACCCTTTTGAATGTCTTGGTGGCACTGACATCCAGAAATGTTTTATTAATATTTTGATAGCCTGCAGGAATACACTGAGATGAAAATTAGGAAGCTAGTGAATTATTTTCCCCAGGCTTGTTTCCATTTTCTGCTCCTCCCTGAATTCAGGTGGTGTACGTACTGTCAGAATAACAATATTGCCGAGCCATGAAGCAAAGTTGTTTGAAGGCAAGTTGAAAGAAACAAAACTGTTGTTTCCTTAACTATTCATCAACTCTGGTTTCCCCTGTTTAGAGATCTCCACAAAGCTTTCCTGTTTGCACTGCTTACACCTGACCTGCAGGAGGGTAGATATAAATGCAAGTGAAGGAGCAAAGGATACATGTATAATTCCCTCTTGAGACATTTTGTCAGAACAACAGATTTTCAGCAGCTCATTTGTGGTTTAAATTATATTGAATAAATTCCACTTCATTAATTTTGTTTGCATATTGACTTGGAATTTTGTAAAGTATACAAATATACTTGAATATAAATATTGAACCCACACTCAGTGGTCACTTTACACCTCCTGCTGTAGCCCATACACTTCTAGGTTCAAGGTTTTGTACCTTCAGAGATGCTCTTCTGCATGCCACTGTTGTAAAATGTGGCTATTTGAGTTACTGTCTCTTTTCTGTCAGCTTGAATCAGGTGGCCGGTCTCCTCTGACCTCTCTCATTAACTAGGCATTTTTGTTCACATTAATGTTGTTCAATAGATATTTTATTGTTTTTTCACGCCATTTATTTAAACTCTAGAGACTGTTGTGCGCGAATAAAATAAATATAATCCGAGGAGATCAGCAGTCTCTGAGATACTCAAACTATCCCATCTGGCATCATTCCACAGTCAAAGTCACTTAGATCACATTCCTTCCCTATTTTGATGTTTGGTCTGAACAACAACTAAACCTCGAGAGCACGCCAGCATGCTTTTATGCATTGAGCTGCTGCCATATGATTGGCTGATTAGGTAATTGCATTAATGAGCAAGTGTAAAGGTGTACATAATAAAGTAGTCACGATATATGGTCTGATGAGGTATATAACAAAATCATTGGTCAGTCTGAGAAGTGATACATATTTTCCGCTGTTGCAATTTATAATTGTCAGCAACATGTAGAGGGTCTGATCTTTGTGAACTTCCATTGATATGTTTTCTACTTGTGTGCGTAGTAGAAAAACTATTGAATAAATAATTAAGATCAACAGTAATCTGTTTGCCACTAAGGATCATGAATAAATTATTGCAGAGCCAATAAAGTTCAAAGTAAATTTGTTATCAAAATACATACATGTCACCATATACAAACCTGAGGTTCATTTTCTTGTGGGCATACTCAATAAACCTAAAGAATAATAAACGTAACAGAATCAATGAATCATCTGGGACATTCAACCAGATTGCAGAAGACACCAGACTGTGCAAATACGAAAAGAAGAAACAATAATAATAAGTTAATAAGCAATAAAAATCGAGAACATGAGATGAAGAGTCCTTGAATATGAATCTTTTGGTTGGAGGAACATTTCAATAATGGGACAAATGAAGTTAAGTGAAATTATCCATATGGTTCTAGAGTCTGATGGTTGAGGGATAGTTTCTGTTCCTGAACTTGGTGGTAAGAGTCCTAAGGCCCTGTATGTTCTTTCTGAATGCAGCAACGAAAAGAAAGCATCTCTTGGATGGTAGGATGGTGGGAGTCCCTGATGATGGATGCTGATTTCCTGTGACAGCGTTTCGTGTCAATCTGCTCAATGCTTGGAAGGGTTTTAACCATGACAAATACAGCCATATCCACTACTTTTTTGTTGGATTTTTTTTTGTAAGATATAGTATTAAGGTGATCCTAGGTCATTAAGATCAGATGATATCAACATCATATCAACATTACAAGCAAAACAAAAAAAAAACAACCCTGCCAATCAGTTAAAGTTATCCGGCAAATCAGATAAAATCTATTCTCTTAAAATAAAGGTATTTCATATTCCGTAGTTTCTTTAAATAAAATGCATTTACAAAGTTTACTCTAACCTTGTAAACCAATTTGTTGATTATTAATAGAAATGAAAAATAGACCTATAAAATTACTTACCTCCATCAATTATCATTGATAGTTTTGATGGATGTTTCAGCAATTGAAATAAATTTGATATGTCAGTTGGCTGTGAAAAAGCCAGCAATAGTGAGGAGCAATAAGTTCAGTCGAATCAGCAATCTGAACAGGCAACATGCACCAGGAATGCATGTAGAGCACCTTGAAGCTGATGAAGATTGGACATCACTGGAAGAGAGAGCACTGGTATAGATTTCAAGCCAGATTAAAGCATCAAGGACTGAGAGCAGAAAATGAACCTATAAGCCCCACTACTCCTTGGCAGCCAAGATTCCCTACGAGCTCATTGATCATGTCTTCCTTTCTTCTCGCTACTACCGTTGTGTCTGAGGTGCAGGAGTCTTGGGTCCCACACAACCAGTTTAAGGAACAGAGCCCTGCAACCATTGGGCTCTTGAATTGGCTTCAGTCGCCTCAGAGCTGAACTGAATCCACAGCCTGTAGACTCACTTTCAGGGACTCTGCATTTGCAATGTAAAATACTGCCAGTCCGGTTCATTGGTTCAATGGTGAGAATGACAACAGAGGAAATACAGGGCCTCAGCTGTTGTGCAGGCAAGGCCCTCATGCCATGGCATTGTTTGTTGCAGCCAGCCAGGGAAGGAGACACCAAAGGTGGTGTGGGAGACAGTGGAGACAGTGGAGGTGTGGTGGGTACACTAGAATCCATGCAGGGTTGGGGCTGAACCCACCCATCGGTGCTACCCGCTAACGTTCACTTGGTGGAAGACAAGTTGGACTGCGTTCATCTGCAGCTGCACTAGCACATGAGGAGGAACTGCCACATACTTGTTCTGGCAGAAATGTGGCTCCAGGCCAACATCCCGAACACTGTCATTCTTCAGGCTCAGGGACTTGGGCTAATATTATTATTCTTTCTTTCTTCGGGACTGCATGTACTATCTTAACCATATTTGCTATGTGCTGTGTGTCATGTGTGACTGTAGGTACTATGTTTTGAACCTTAGACCCACTGATTCAGTTAACTGTTACATGTGTATGGTTGAATAACAATTAAACGTGAACATAATTATGTATGACTTTTCATGGATTCTATTGTATTTTTTTCTGCTGATGCCTGCAAGGAAATGAATGACAAGGTTGTATATGGCATATATACTTCAATAATAAATTCACTTCGACCATTGATCCACAGATAAATCACTTCTTAAGCAGGATTATAGCTCCCAGAATAGAGAGTGCAGGTCAGACTATGATAACTAATTTACCTTCAGTCATTATTTACAGGGAATCTGAATGCGGACATAAAACAGATATCTTTGTATTAATATTGTGCTGACAAAAGATAGGAAAGGGCTGCATCAGGATTGATCTTGTCTTCTTCATGTACTAGGGGGAATGCCATACTAGATCTATTACTAGGTAATGAACCGGGTCAGGTCACAGATTTCTCAGTGGGTGAGCATCTGGGGGACAGTGACCACCGCTCCCTGGCCTTTAGCATTATCATGGAAAAGGATAAAATCAGACAGGACAGGAAAATGTTTAATTGGGGAAGGGTAAATTTTGAGGCTATAAGGCTAGAACTTGCGGGTGTGAATTGGAATGATGTTTTTGCAGGGAAATGTACTATGGACATATGGTCGATGTTTAGAGATCTCTTGCAGGATGTTAGGGATAAATTTGTCCCACTGAGGAAGATAAAGAATGGTAGGGTGAAGGAACCATGGGTGACAAGTGAGGTGGAAAATCTAGTCAGGTGGAAGAAGGCAGCATACATGAGGTTTAGGAAGCAGGGATCAGGTCGGTCTATTGAGGAATATAGGGAAGCAAGAAAGGAGCTTAAGAAGGGGCTGAGAAGAGAAAGAAGGGGGCATGAGAATGCTTTGGTGAGTAGGGTAAAGGAAAACCCCAAGGCATTCTTCAATTATGTGAAGAAAAAAAGGATGACAGGAGTGAAGGTTGGACCGATTAGAGATAAAGGTGGGGAGATGTGTCTAGAGGCTGTGGAAGTGAGCGAGGTCCTCAATGAATACTTCTCTTCGGTATTCACCAATGAGAGGGAACTTGGTGATGGTGAGGACAAAATGAGTGAGGTTGATGTTCTGGAGCATGTTGATATTAAGGGAGAGGAGGTGTTGGAGTTGTTAAAATACATTAGGACGGATAATTCCCCGGGGCCTGACGGAATATTCCCCAGGCTGCTCCACGAGGCGAGGGAAGAGATTCCTGAGACTCTGGTTAGGATCTTTATGTCCTCGTTGTCCACAGGAATGGTACCGGAGGACTGGAGGGAGGCGAATGTTGTCCCCTTGTTCAAAAAAGGTAGTAGGGATAGTCTGGGTAATTATAGACCAGTGAGCCTTACGTCTGTGGTGGGAAAGCTGTTGGAAAAGATTCTTAGAGATAGGATCTCTGGGCATTTAGAGAATCATGATCTGATCAAGGACAGTCAGCATGGCTTTGTGAAGGGCAGATCGTGTCTAACAAGCCTGATAGAGTTCTTTGAGGAGGTGACCAGGCATATAGATGAGGGTAGTGCAGTGGATGTGATCTATATGGATTTTAGTAAGGCATTTGACAAGGTTCCACACGGTAGGCTTCTTCAGAAAGTTAGAAGGCATGGGATCCAGGGAAGTTTGGCCAGGTGGATTCAGAATTGGCTTGCCTGAAGAAGGCAGAGGGTGGTGGTGGAGGGAGTACATTCAGATTGGAGGATTGTGACTAGTGGTGTCCCACAAGGATCTGTTCTGGGACCTCTACTTTTCGTGATTTTTATTAACGACCCGGATGTGAGGGTAGAAGGGTGGGTTGGCAAGTTTGCAGACGACATGAAGGTTGGTGGTGTTGCAGATAGTGTAGAGGATTGTCAAAGATTGCAGAGAGACATTGATAGGATGCAGAAGTGGGCTGAGAAGTGGCAGATGGAGTTCAACCCGGAGAAATGTGAGGTGGTACACTTTGGAAGGACAAACTCCAAGGCAGAGTGCAAAGTAAATGGCAGGATACTTGGTAGGTTGGAGGAGCAGAGGGATCTGGGCGTATATGTCCACAGATCCCTGAAAGTTGCCTCACAGGTGGATAGGGTAGTTAAGAAAGCTTATGGGGTGTTAGCTTTCATAAGTCGAGGGATAGAGTTTAAGAGTCGCGATGTAATGATGCAGCTCTATAAAACTCTGGTTAGTCCACACTTGGAGTACTGTGTCCAGTTCTGGTTGCCTCACTATAGGAAGGATGTGGAAGCATTGGAAAGGGTACAGAGGAGATTTGCCAGGATGCTGCCTGGTTTAGAGAGTATGGATTATGAACAGAGTTTAAGGGAGCTCGGGCTTTACTCTCTGGAGAGAAGGAGGATGAGAGGAGACATGATAGAAATTACAAGATAATAAGAGGAATAGATAGAGTGGATAGCCAGCGCCTGTTCCCCAGGGCACCACTGCTCAATACAAGAGGACGGCTTTAAGGTAAGGTGTGGGAAGTTCAAGGGGGATATTAGAGAAAGATTTTTTACTTAGAGAGTGGTTGGAATGCACTGCCTGAGTCAGTGATGGAGGCAGATACACTAGTGAAGTTTAAGAGACTACTAGACAGGTATCTGTAGGAATTTAAGGTAGGGGCTTATATGGGAGGCAGGGTGTGAGGGTCGGCACAACATTGTGGGCCGAAGGGCCTATACTGTGCCGTACTTTTCTATGTTCTATGTACTTACTCTGCATTATAGCACTTACAATTTGTGAGTCTTAAGGATTTTGACTAAATTGAGAATTGATAAATATTTAATGATGGTGACATTTAATAGTTTATAATTCGTAGAAAAACATAGAGATGCTGAAAGGGTTGCAAGATTAGGTTAATACATCTGAACTCTTTCAATCTGTATGAGCTTCTCTTGGTGATGTGTTTTCCATCTGGGATGTCATGGAAGCTTTGGTGTTCCACAAAATAATGCAGTGTGGCAGTGTGACTACGTCTCATGTGGTAGATCACACCCTGCCCATGGACTGCCCTAATAGACTTTGGCAGCTTGTTTAATTAAAAAAAAAACATAAAATACATAAAATCTCTGTATTTATCTTTTCAATCAATGACAGTGACCTCTGAAATTGATGATTCAAATGGCACTGATACCAATTAACACTGTATGCGAATTGTACCAGGTTCCTCAGCTCAGCAGCACCCCATCCAACTTCTTGAGTTGGAGGAGAGGAGTGTAAAATCAGTTTAGCAACATCTAACCTTCAGCAAGTTCTTGACCTGCTCTGCAGTGCACAACTGCGCAAAGCAGTAGGAGCCTGACCCACATTGATTTTTCTGCATGAAACCGTTGGAAAAAATTGCACGAGTTTCAGATCATTATTCTCTTTTGTGAAGGTACAAGTAGTTCATTTTCATTATTTCATTATCCTTTTATTTACCACATTCTGTTCATCTCAGCAGCAGATAAAGCATGTCTCAGCCCTCCGCTAATAACACCCAGGCTCTCCCACAATGGTTTGTGCCAGTCCAGCTGTTAAATCAATTCTCTCAACTAATGTTGGAAAAGATCTTCCCTTCACCCACAGTTCTCCTAACAATACAGATAAGATTTGCAATGACTGCAGTGCTTTATTGCTGTGCTCTACCCAAATGCTGGCCACCAAATCTTACTGTTAGCACATAATCAAGACATTTATCTATACACTTCTGGTTTTGGCAATTCAGTTTCATAAAACTTGCCATGCAAAAAGGTGATCTGTATTCTTTGACAGTTACTTTGACAACTGTTCTGTATTGAAGTGTCCTCAGTTTATTCAATATATTAACAAGTTTAAGTGGCAGTTCAGTGACAGAGCATGCCAACTTTCTATATCTTACATGTGCAGTTTCTGGAAGATGAATCAATCGAAACTTGCACAGAGCATTTTTTTTTCAGATTGGGGTCTATGGGGAAGAAGCTCTACACTAAAGGTAAGCATGCAAGTGTAGCCTTTCAGCACTCTCCCAGGCACAGATCAGCATCTTGTACCATTTTTATTTCTGCTTGAAATGGATAATCGATTTCTCTGGTATTTTTGATGATTAGTATTAGTCAGGAAAATATGTCCAATGTGTTTTAGACTGAAAACGTCATCATCACGATCATAATACCAAAGAAATGTGGGATAAGTTTTGAAATCCTCATTTCTTGACTGAACTAATGGTTATGTTATTGGTCAAAGAGAAGGTTAGAGATATTTCAAAGATCAATTAAAATTATCTATTAGAAAATGATAGACTACTCCTGCCTAGATGTTATAAATAATAAATTTTGCTTAAGATAAATAGCTTTCAAATTTCATGAAGCTTCAAACGTTTTATGCGAATTGAGCACAAATTGTGATCGGAATAATGGGTTTCAAGTAGTTGTATTTCTAAACCAGGTAAGTTTTTAACTTAAGGTCACAATAAACACAAGAGAATGGTTCATCTGCTCCTCATTATGGACAGTAATGGAAAGAATTGACTCGCCCTGTATGACCTTGCAGCCTGCAAATAGCTGAGTTCTGAGAGGGTTGTGTAAAATGGAAAATTAGCGGCAGCAAAAACTTCCTCATGAAACCTCCAAGCTAAGCTACTGCTTTTCCTGCCCCACAGAAGAAATGTTAGCACTTACTCAAAGGAACATTTTGATGACAGAACAGCTGCTGAACTGGTTTGGGCTATTCCAAAAGTCTTGAGCATCTGTTGAGACCTAAGTTTTGAATGAATTGGGTTTGAATGCACTCAGACTGGGTTTGAAAGCTCCTTGTTTGAACATGTGTCAGAATTCACTTGGCTTGGATTCCTTTAGGTGACAAAAGGGGTTAATGGCAAGGACTGCAGAAAACTTTAGACATGAGATGGAAGGAGAAGGTGATGCAGTGTTTGTCATAATATCTATTCTTGGACAATTCTGGTTGCTTGGCAATAGAAATGTACCAGCGTCACCACCAGCAAGAATTTGTGTCAAACTAACATTGCCTTTCATGGGCATTTTCATTATTAACTTTTACAAGAAAAAGAAAGATTATTTCAGCAAATGTCAATAAAATTGGCAGCAAATGGAAATGAACAGAATGAAACCATCTGTTTTTATTGTTAATTATACAATTTCAATAAACATCTCTGTTTTCTTAATTTTCATAGCTCCATGAATAGACTTTAATACAGCCCCTTGATAAAATGCATTTGATCATTCCCTTAGCTTTTTAGTTCTGCTTATTTTGAACAAATATCTATTATTAGAGCCTTCTAACAAAAAAAACTTGTTATTTGTGATGTACTGCATATCCAGCTTGTTTTTGAAAAATCAATTGAAGAAATTTGCAGAAGTATTTTTTTCCAAAAACAACTTCACAGGGATAATTTTATGACTATACACTGAGAGTGGAAATTTTCACCTGCTGATAGTTCACATTGGAATTTTGCTCATGATTTTCTGAGTGCTTAAATAAGTAACAATCTGCTGCAACTACAAAGTTGTAAAATTGCCCCTTATGTGATTCCATTAGCTGAGAGAAGTACAGGAAACTGCTTGGGCAATAGTTAAAGTTAACTTTTTCATTGCTTTTGTTCTTTCTCAGGATAATCAACCGCTAGCTTGTAAAGAGAAATAAAAGCAGCATGAAGCAGTGTTACAAGTAGTACTGAGACTGCAATAAAACATCAGGGTAACATTAAATTAACATCATTCCATAAAGTAAGTGATGTAAAATAGTATCAATTTATATCTGCCATTGGATATGATACAGGCAGTTTCATTGAATTCAGAGACAAATGAGACTGGAGATGCTTCAAAATACAGTCTGCTAGAAGGACTCAGTGGCTCAAGCAGCATCTGTGTGGGGGAGAGGGGAGCTCATCATATTTGGCTGAAATCCTGCATTGGGACAGAAAGTGGAGAAAGATGAAAGCCTGTGTAAAGAGGAGAGGGGAGTGATGAGCTAGGAGCCTAAAGTGATTGGTGGACTGAGGGGTGAGGATGATGGGTAGGTTGAGTTAGGGAAGGGAGGGAAGGGGTGGCGATAGGAGATAGAGACAAGCAGACAATGTATGAAGGCTGTGAAAAGGCAGGAGAGTCGGATGGAGTGAGGTGAAGGAAGGTTGAAGCTGGAGGCTGGAGGGTGATAAGCAGGACTGCAAAGGCTAATGATAAGAAAGGGAGCTGATTATGGGGAAGATTAGTAGTGTGGTGAATGGCAGATGGAACCAGAATATGATGGGACAGCAGTTGGGAGGGTTGGGGTGATGGAGGTGGAAACTCGTGGTTGAACTCTGTGAGTAGGAGGTGGTGGTAGCTGGAGTTGAGGTAGGAAAGAGGACAGAAATAGGAGGACTAGAGGAGGACCAGAAAGAGAGAAGGAGAGGAGGGGAAAGGGGGAAATACGCTGGAGGGGAGGTTTACATGAAATTGAAAAACTCAGTTCTCATGCCTTTGGGGTTGCAGGCTGCCCTGGTGGAATATGAAGCACTTTTTCCTTTTGTTTGTGTTGGACACCCTTACTCTGGTAGTGGCTGGACAGGTCAACGTGGGAATGGAAAAAGCAAATGAAATGACATGCATGTGATAGCTTGGGAAGCACATTGTGGACAGGGCATAGATATTCAGCAAAATGATCGGCCAGTCTGTTCTTGGTCTTGTCAATGGAGAGAAAGCCACATCAGGAGCACTAAATGCAGTAGACAAGGTTGCAGAAGGTGCACATTAATCTTTTCCTCACTTGGAAGGTCTGTTTTTGCTCCTGGATGCCAGTGAGGACAGAGGTTAATTGGTCATTATAAGTTGTTCTGTGATTAGGCTCGGGTTAAATTGGTGGACTGCTGGACAGTGCAGCTCATTATAACTCTAAATAAATCATTCAATAAAAATGTTTTGCACCCCTGTGGTTGCAAGAGAAATTGCCAGGTGTGGGTGGGGATGGATAAATAGAGGGAGAGTTCCCTGCATGAAGTCAACAGGGTGGCGGTGGATCTTGATGCAGCTGACAGAAATAATGTGCTGAATGTGAGGATTAGTAGGGTGAAAGGGGAGGACTGGAAATCTACAGAACCCTGTCCCTGTTTGTTCTGGAGGGAAGAGAAGTTGAGCGCAGAAGTTTGAGAAAGGGAGATGTGATGTAGGCTGTGTGCTCAGCCTGCTGCTGTGCTCATTGCTGACACATAACCGTGTCGCAGGATCCAGCTCAACCCGTGTCATCAGGTTTGCGGATGACACAACAGTGGTTGGCCTCATCGAGAACGATGATGAGATGGAGTATAGAGAGGAAGTGGAACGGATGTTGGATTGGTGTAAGAAGAACAACCCAAGCCTGAATATGGAGAAGACAAAGGAAATCATTATGGACTTCAAGAAGATGCAAATGAACCATACCCTTCTCCGAACACATGGCTCCACATAGACAGAGTTAAGTGCATCAAGTTCCTGGGAGTTCACATCATGAGTGACCTCACCTGGTCCCTTAATATCATCTCCCTGAACAAGAAGGCCCAATAGTGCCTCCACTTCCTAAGAAGATTGAGGCAAGCAAGGCTCCCCTCCCCCATCTTACCTGCATTTTACAGAAGCATCCTGACAAGTTGAATCTCCATCTGGTATGGAAAGAGCCAAGCATCAGACTGGAAGTTACTACTAAGGACAGTGAGAACAGCTGAAAGGATCATAGGGGTCTCCCTATTAGTGAGAAACTCAGCTGGTCAAACAGCATTTGTGGAGGAGGATAAACAGTTGGCATTTTGGGCTGAGTCTCTTCGGCCGAACTTACTGACTGTTTATTCACCTCTACAGATGCTGCTTGGCCTGCAGAGTTTGTGCAGCATATCGTGTGTGCTGATGTGAGGGAGGGCTCCATCAGGGGCGGCGCTAAGATGGTACTAGCTGGTGCTATAGCCCCAGCAGAAATTGCAATAGCACCAGAGTAGCACCACCAAGAAATTAACTGAAATTTCACATACAAATTGCGGTTGCTTTGCTTTCTCTGTATAGTTTTGAATACAGCTTGTTTCTCCAGTTGATCTAGTGAAACAGTGCCCCCAATTACCATAGCACCCATGCGGCAATAAAGTTATAAACTCTGTCAGATCCACTCTACACTTCGTTCATTGTCAATGTGTTGCCGTTGCTGTCCTCAGATCAGTTAAGCTGATCTAAGATCACTTAAGGTGGTGATGTCACTCATTCTCACTCACACGAGTGATTGATAGTATACATCCAGGAGCAGATCCATGGTCTCGTGTCTCGCGTAACGGATGCCACACACACATTGTGCTTTTACAAGCTAGCGTCGGCCTGGCACGTGCATTATTTTGGCGGCGTGAAAAATGGATCGATTTTTAGTGAGAAAACGACCTCATCCAGAGGAATCTCAGCCTGTGGTGTCTCACCCTGAGCTTGTCTTAATTGAAAGCGATATGCAGAAAGAAATAAGTGGGGATGAGGATGACAGCAGTTCATCAAAGGAGTGTGAGGGCGAAGTAGCGGAACAAGAAATGGAGCGGGATTTGGAACAGAACGTGGATGAAGCTGCTCTTAGTGCTAGTGGGAATACTGTTAGCGAAGTTAGCCAGCAGCCTGAGGAAGGACCCTGTCAGCCAGCATTGAGAAAGTACCCTTCGCTGCTCGCAACAGTTTGGCAATCAGCAAAGGAGTTTTATTCGTGGCTGGTTTGACTGACTGGAATATTCGATCACGAAAGATACTACGTTCTGCTTCGCATGCAGGCATTTTCTGTGTGGAAGACATGGGTTCCATTCTGAATCTACCTTCACTGTCACCAGTTACCGCAACTGGCGGAAAGCTACAACAGCTTTCAAAATCCACCAAGTAAGTGCAGCTCATAAGTTTGCTACGGAGGCACGGGCTGAATTCGGATCAAGAAAACAAGATGGTTCAAGATTGGGAAATATGCTTGACAAAGGACATGCAAAGATTGTCCAAGAAAATCATGAATATATGAGAGCAGGAGTCTCTAGCAAGGACAGACAGTGAATGCACAGTGGAATTTCTAGCTCCAATGAGACCCTACCGCGATGCATTTATAGAATTATACTAACTAATCTGCATATCACTGACTCTACCTGTGACATTGGCATCATGCAAACGGAGTTTCTCTTGCCTCAGACGCCTCAAAAACTACCTAAGGAATAGCAGCGGCGATGCTCGGAACAGCAACTTGGCCCTGTTGGCCATAAAAAGCCGGAGGATCAAAGCACTTGACATCCAGAAAATCACTGATGCTTTCACCACCAATCACAATAACAGACGGATTGTGCTTCTCTGAAAATATCAATGGTGAGCGCAGTTGATTTTTTTTTAAATTTGGGCCAAGTCTAATGTTGATTATTATTATTATTTTGTGGTGGATACCCCATAGTCCTTATGTTTCCTGCAAATCCCAAACTTTCACATTTACTGCTATTAGGGTCTAGTGGTTTTGCTTAGACTACAAAGCGGTGATTCTGTTGATTTTTGTTTTAAATTCAGTAGACGAATTAATTGAGGTATTGCATGGTCAGAGTATGATTTGTCCAACTCCTGGTAAAGCCTTGCATCTGTTGTTTGCCTTATTTGACTTTAATAATGGTGTATCTGTTGGCATTTTCTGCCTATGTAATGTGAATAGCAGTAGACATTATGGGTCCCAACGAAGGGTCTCAGCCTGAAACGTCGACTGTACCTCTTCCTAGAGATGCTGCCTGGCCTGCTGCGTTCACCAGCAACTTTGATGTGTGTTGATTGTGGGTTACTGTTGTGTTTTTCAGTTGAAAAGTACGCATTTGACGCTGATTGAGGGATTAGTGTGTGATTCACGTTGTGCGCTGTGGGGCGGATGCTCTGTTGGTTTGTTTGTTTATGCTCTGTGTAGCCCAGGTTGCCTCCGATGCTGTTGACACTGTCACAGTTCACTTCTATATTGGAACTATCAATTGTTGTTGCTTGTGAATCAACAGAGGCATTTATAGTAGGCACATAATGCTTGAAACTGACTTTTGAATGCCACGCGTCTGGCCTTGCGAATACATATTACCATAGGGTACATCCCTCAGCACCATCACTGAATAACTCAGCCCCACTGTAGCACCAGCAAGAAAAAATCTCTGGTGCCCCCACTGGGCTCCATCAACCACAGTAAAAGTGAAACTATGTTACCTCAAAATAAAAAGGGCATTTCAGACATCCGGGTGTTGAAAGCCTTATCTTGAGAATGGAGACAGAGAAGTCAGGAGAAAGGGGCGCCATCCGTACCAGAGACAGCGTGGGAACAATGTAGTTTAAGTTACTATGAAAGCCAGTAGGTTTATTGTAAAATAATATTACTATAATTAGTTGTTTGGGATTCACTGCTTTTAAGCATACTCAAATTTGCCCCTAAAAATGGATAAATTGACAAATACGAAAAAGGTCTAAGTAAGAAAAATACACAGAGCAAGTTCAGCAAATTGCTAATTTCTGACTTTTTAATTTGACCAGTAATAATGTCAGGTGCAAATCTGTAATAGTATTGCATGGGACAGAAATATATTCTGCAGTTAGTATGATAACTTGAAGGTATCCAACCAAAACTTATATAACCAACAGCACAGAATGATGCATACTTGTTAAGTAGTATTCAAGCTTTATTTATGAAGATAATTTTGAATTTTAATAAATTTTTGCTTCAAAGTCAGTATCTTAATTCTCATGGCAAGCATTGAAGTTACATTTCACTTCTCATTGGTTTGCTTCTAAGCAATCCAAATATACTGGATTATTTTGAAATGAAATGGAGAAAGTCCACAGGGTTGCCACTATTACTTTCCCCAGTCATTGTCAAGAAACGAGAAGATCCAGTGAATTAACGGACCGCAACATAAACAACCTTACTTGCCTGATTGCTATTTCATTTCTCAGGATAGCTGACATATTTCCTCAAATAACAGTAGTCTGAGCAACCAATCATAGTAAGCTTATTATTGATGGTGTTTGCTGAGAGGAAATTTATGATTAGATTATCAGGAAAGCTTCTTGCTCTTTTTCTAAGTGACGACAAAGCAGCTAATAACCTGAAATCCGCTTTCCCTTTACAGTATATATTCAATTTGTTGTTGGTGGTGAGTATGGGAGGAGTCTGGGAATGACAAGGTGACATCAGAATTTCCAGAAGGTGACAGGTTGTTACAGGGAAGCAGATTAACAGATTTGGTTAGAGGGACAGAGACACTGATTGTGAGTAACCACATTAACTATTTATTCACAAGACAAATAGTGAAACACCCAACCAATCATCTAAGTCAAACAAGTACCTATCTAAGCCTCCTAAATTATAAGAATATGATACTAAATATTCAATAATCCTTCAAACTAAACTCAGTTCCAGATACTTATCTAAAGGGAGCGCCTGAAGTGGCAGGACAAAACAGATACTAAATATTCACACAGTGGAAATACACTTAACGAAAGTGTACCTGGGCTTTCTGCATTGTAACACACATACCACTGTCTACAGTTTCTGCAGAACCTATTATCTACCCGGTCTACAGTTACCCAAGAGTGAAATAGACTGCATGGATACCATACACTAGATTTAAATTCTACTGGTGCCATGATGTCATCACATAAATAGAAGCTATTGGGAGAGGCTGCAATGATCCTTACATGGCCAGTCTCCGTCTGCCACATCTTACCTGATGAGCAGGTAAGGTCAGACACTTACCACAACATTTCACCCCTCGAAAACAACAACGCCGTGATACTCACTCCACAAGTTAGTATAACCACAGACACTCCACGATGCTACACACAAAACACAATACAATAATAGCCAGAATGATGAGCCCACTAGTTACTACCCAGTGTATTACAGTGGTCCACTAGACCCCCAATGTCCCCAAGGACTAGCTCTGCCCTCCTGGATGTAGTAGTTATGGAGCTGGCCCTGACTACTGTATAGGATCAGTCAGGTGAGCAATGTTCCCAGACTTATTATGGATATAGGTGCAGCACTCCTGACCAATCACAGCACAGGTGCCATGTTTCTTTGCGGGCAGGTAGTCTAAGGCCATCCGATACTGCAGAGCAATTGTTTGAATAGCCACCATTTTGGCCGGCACTTGAGAGCGTTGGCTGTTCCTTCTGGGACTGCATAGCCGTACCACACAGGGGAAAGGCTATAATCCAGAACCTTTCTGGTTCTGTGATACACCTCTTACTGTGGCTGACCCTTACAGGCAGAGTGCTCATTCGGGCTATTGAGCAGGTGTAAGCATCCACAACTTTAACTTTCTAGAATGTAGGGAGACACAAACTCACTCCCTCCTAGTTGGCCACTGAGTATTTAGACATATCTTTCCCTGTTCCCCGGTAACACTACCCACTGCCTGCTCCTCAGTCCACGTACCACAATCTCCCCTCCCCCCCACCCCCGCTCCAGTGGCCCCTGTGGTTGCTACATCAAACCTTCCCCAATTCCTCTTCCAAGTCCACCTCCTCTAGCTTCACTAGTTCTTCTAACACTACTAAATATTGGGACATTGGGGACCCACCCTGACTCATTGACAGGCGATCACCATACTCTTGTCTTCTGTTTCCTTGGCCCAAGTCTGTGACAATCAGACAGCTTCCCCCATGGTGGTACAGCACTGGTGCAACACCTCCACCTCATTTTTGAGATTTAATACCTCCTGCTCTTTCTGCGCAATCGTCTCATGCTGGTGCTTTACAATGGCTGCTAGCAGCCAGGAAGCATCCCTCCAATTCCTTTTCCTCTTGGGGAACATTGCCTTATTTTTTTATTTCAAAATATACTTTATTCAAAAATAAAATTATATACAATAAACCATTCAATAACTTTCCATCCTTTACATACTTTTCCATTATGGTCTGTACATATCCATACTTTTGGCCACCCACGTGGCACTCCATTTGTTCACCTTACCACATCATTGTTGAGGGGTATACTCCCCGCCACCCGACCCCTCCCACTCCCGCGGGTGAAGAAACCTATACTGTGGTCCTTCCCCACCGGGCCCTTGCGGTGGCTGCACCAAGTTTCAGTGCGTCCCTCAGCACGTACTCCTGCAGCCGAGAATGTGCCAGTCGGCAGCATTCTCCCACGGACATCTCCATGTGCTGGTAGATCATCAAGTTTCGGGCCGACAAAAGAGCGTCTTTCACTGAGTTGATGATCTGCCAGCAGCACTGGATGTTGGTCTCCATGTGTGTCCCTGGGAGCAGCCCGTAGATCAGAGAGTCCTCTGTTATGCAGCTGCTGGGGATGAAACGTGACATTAGCCCGTCCATCCTCCTCCACACCGTCAGAGTGCAAAGAGGTGGGTCACAGACTCCTCCTCACTGCAGTCCCCCATGGGCAGTTGGGTGTGGAGATGACGTTCCGGGCGTACAGAAGGGATCTGACTGGGGGGCCCCTCTCACCACCAGCCAGGCGAGGTCCTGGTGCCTGTTGGTGAGATCTGGTGATGAGGCATTTTGCCAGGTGAATGACACAATGTAGTGTCTGATTTTCACCTCAAGGGATCCAACTTGTCTGACCAGTCTACCAGCATCCTATAGTCCAGCAGTAGATTGGCAAGACTCCCAAATCCCACACATCCGTGGAAAAGATCGGTCGACGTTTCGGGCCGGAACCCTTCGTCAGGACTGTAGGGGGAAGGGGTAGAGGCCCTATAAAGAAGGTGGGGGGGGGAGGGTGGGAAGGAGAAGGCTGGTAGGTTCCAGGTGAGAAACCGGTAAGGGGAAAGATAAAGGGGTGGGGGAAGGCAGGGTGGGAGGTGATAGGCAGGAAAGGTGAAGAAAGAATAGGGGAAAACACAATGGGTAGTAGAAGGAGGCGGAGCCATGACCGAGGTCATAGGCAGCTGGGGGAGGGGGCAGAGTGAAATAGAGATAGGCGAAGGGAGGGGGAGGGAATTACCGGAAGTTGGAGAATTCTATGTTCCCAACAAGGGGCTGGAAACTACCTAGACGGTATATGAGGTGTTGCTCCTCCAACCTGAGTTTAGCCTCATCATGGCAGTAGAGGAGGCGATGTATGGACGTATCTGAATGGGAGTGGGAAGCAGAGTAGAAGTGGGTGGCTACTGGGAGATCCTGTCTGTTTTGGTGGACAGAGCGGAGCTATTGGGACCAAGTTAGGTCCTCAGAAATCTCAACACCCAGGAACTTGAAACTGCTCACTCTCTCCACTTCTGATCCCTCTATGAGGATTGGTATGTGTTCCCTCATCTTACCCTTCCTGAAGTCAACAATCAGCTCTTTAATTTTACTGACATTGATTGCAAGGTTGTTGCTGTGACACCACTCAACTAGCTGGCATATCTCACTCCTGTATGCATTCTCATCTCTATCTGAGATTCTACCAACTCAGCTTGTATTATCAGCAAATTTATAGATGATATTTGAGCTGTAACATAACAACACAGTCATGGGTATAGAGGGAGTAGAGCAGTGGGCTAAGCGCGCACCCCTGAGGTGCATCAGTGTTCACTGTCAGTGAGGAGGCGATATTATCACCAACCTGCACTGATTGTGGTCTTCCGGTTATGAAGTTGAGGATCTAATTGCAGAGGGAGGTACAGAGGCCCAGGTTCTGTTGCTTATTGATTAGGACTTTAGGAATGATGGTGTTAAATGCTAAGCTATAGTCAACGGACAGCATCCTGACATAGATGTTTGCATTGTCTAGGTAATCTAAGGCTGTGTGAAGACCTATTGAGATTGTATCTGCTATAGATCTATTGTGGTGATAGGCAAATTGCAGTGGGTCCAGGTCCTTGCTGAGGCAGGAGTTCATTCTATCCTTGACCAACTTCTCAAAGCATTTCATCACTGTAGATGTGAGTGCTACTGGGTGAGAGTCATTAAGGCATCTTATATTGCTCCTCTTAGGCACTGGTATAATTGTTTCCTTTTTGAAGCTGGTGAGAACTTCCTACCATAGCAGTGAGGGGTTGAAATGTCCTTTAATACTGCTGCCAATTAGTTTTCAGAGCCTTACCAGGTACTCCATTGGGGTCTGCTGCCTTGCGAGGGATCACCCTCCTCAAAGACAACCTAGTGTTGGCCTCCAAGACAGAGATCACAGATTCACTGGGTGCTGCAGAGATTCTCCTATGTATAGTTATATTCTCCCTTTCAAAGGAGCATAGAAGACATTGAGCTCATCCGGTAGTGAAAAGTGGCTGCCATTCATGTTATTGTGTTTTGCGTTGTAAGAAACAATGTCCTGGATACTCTGCTAGAGTTGACATGCATTCTATGTCGTCTCCAACTGTGCTGGGAATTGTTTCTTCACTCTTCAAATAGCCTTCTGCTAGCCATACCTAGTTTTCTTCTACAGACCTGGATCACCACATTTCAATGCCACTGATCTAGTCCTCAGCAGAAACAAACCTCCTGGTTCATCTACAGCTTTTGGTTTGGGAATGTACAGCAAGTATTTGAAGACACACACTCATCCACACAGATTTTACTGAAGTCGGTAACAACTGCAGTATACTCTTCCAGATTCAGAGATGAATCCCTGACTACAGTCCAGTCCACCGATTCAAAGCAGACCTGTAAGTGCTCCTGTGCTTCCCTCGTCCATACCTTCTTGGTGCTGCAGACTCCAGTCTTTGCCTATACTTAGGGAGTAGAAGTACAGCCAGGTAATCAGACTTTCCGAAGTGTAGGCGTGGAATCGCAATGTAGGCCTCCTTGATGGTGGTGTGACAGTGGTCCAGTGGGTTGTTTCCTATGGTACTACAAGTGATTTGTTGATGATAATTATGTAGTGACTTTTGCAAGCAGACCTGGTTAAAATCCCCCCAAAATGATGGTGAAGGCATCAGGATGTGCTGTTTCACCCATCTTAATCCCATTGCTCAGATCATCAAGAGCCTGTTTGACATTGGCCTGAGCTGGAATGTACACCGCTACCAAAATGGTGAGTAGAGTTGGGACAATACTGATACATTTGTGCAACAAGAAGAGTTGATCATGAGGCATACTCCACCACCTCTGCTTTGAGAGACTTGAGATTCCTATTCTGATAATGTATAGTGAACCCGTCAATCTCAATCACTGCATCTGGTATGGAAGGGTTTTACCAGGATTCCGTGAAACAAAGGACACAGGAAGTCCTAATATCTCTATCACCTACCTGGTCCACTGCTACCGGAGAGGAAGAGAGACCACGTGGTTACCACACACTAACTTTCTACACTACAAATGGAAGATAGTAGGAAGGGCTGCAATGTTCCTTACATAGGTCAGTCCCCATCTCCAATGGGGGAGTGTGATTCAATGAGCAGGTAAGTTAAGACACTTACTGCAACACCTGTCCACCAATACTGTATATCTGCTGCATTATGTTTTATTAGAAATCCACATCTATTACACTGATTTAGATATAATTCATGTCATAGAAACAGTATTTACCCTCTGCACATGCCTTCCCTAATGTAGTTCATCCTAATTTATATATGTAGTCTGACCCACCAGAATTCTGTTTACTAAGCTCACAGCTCCCATTATTATTGTGACTATGGCTCTTTTTCTGCTAACTCAGGAAACCATTGTACCCTATCACTGATGGTAAAATTATTTTCAAAATTAGGGCAGGCTCTTTTCCCTGTTGGTTTGGAATCTAACCCCATTCAGGATCTTAGGTTCCCTTTATATCACATCATTGAATTGACACCACTGTGTTCAGATGTAGAATTAAGGAGGAAATTCACCCACATAAATCTGAAATAATTCCCAAGTGGATGCTGCAGTCCTAGTATATGCCTGCTGTGGACTTCTATGGCCAAAATGGCTGGGCAGTTCAAACTTCCACAGGTTTCCCAACTTATAGTTTATTAAATCTTCTTGTGAATTTAGGAATCTTCTTCTGAATTTAGCACTGAGTCTGACAACATTGACAGGAGAGATAGACTAAACACATTAAGTCACCAATTTTTACAACTAAAACTGAGGGTGTGGAAAGCTAAAACAAAATTTTTATTCTCCCTTCTTTTCAAAATATTCCTGACTTTCATTTGCATGGTCTTATGATGAAAATTCACACATATGAGATGAGGTGAGAAGAACTTTTCTCAGAAGTCGGTGATGGTGTGATGGATATTCACTGGTCAGGTCTAGAAGCCTTTTTGCTAAGGTCAGCTTTCTAACACCACAGTGGAGACTTCTAGAACTCAAAGTTGTTTTTGATTAAGTTACTTTAATCCAATATTCCTTGTTCAGCTTCTTATTGTAAATGGGAGCCAGTCTTCAGTTCTTAATGTAATAGGCAAGGAATAATCATTCTGAAGTTAAAAAGTAGCCTTGCAAACAAAGAGCACGGGATGTTGGCCCACTGCATGGAGCTGACTGGTTAAGAGATGCAGTGTAATACAATGGAATTATGTTAATTGGCCTATATCAAACCAAACAACACTGGCTAATTTTCTTAATTCAGGAAAGTTTACAGTCAAATTGATACAGTCATTTAGCACATCAAATAGCAGATCTATTGATAGTTGGAAGATATGTGTACTCAGGGAGTCAGCCTTCATAACATTAATTTTGGGTATCTGGGACCTCTGACCCTGAAGCTATCTGTGTGAAAATGAATATGAAAAATATCACATGCATGTAAGATCAACAAGTGGCACAAAAGCAGTATAAATGTTTGAGGACAGTCAGGCTTGTTAGGAACGGTCAGGGAAAAGCAAGAAGAATGACAGGATGACTGCAATCCATTTCTCTGCCTTTCATTTCTGAGACAGATGACTCGTTCATCTGCATCTCATTGGGTTATCGCTTTAGCTTATGGTAATTGTACCTGTGTTTTGAAATTATTTTCTGGTTTAGGAACTGTTTGTAATTTGGAATACTTCTGAAATTGAAAACCTCTGTGAGTTTTAAAACTGTTTTAAGAACTTTGTCTGGCTTTAAACATGTATCATTGAAAATAAATGAGCTGTGTTTAAAATAAAATGCATAATAAAATGAACAAATAGTTGGTGTTTCAGGCCAAGACTTGGCTTCAGGACTTTGGTTTTTCAGTACCTTCTTTGGTACTTTGTTAGATGGAAGTATTTCCTCCTTTGGAGTGAGTGGGCGGGGGGGGGGACCCACCACTTAAATTGTGGGCGTTGGCAGCTATATTCACCATGGAGGTTAGACAGGGAAATGGTCTAACTTTCTAAGAGGATGTGGCTAATGTATAACCTCCCTTCAGTGAGGATACCCATAGCTATCTATATCAGATAGGGCTCATGATGTTCGTTTGAGTTCAGAACTTCATGGGCAGCAAACCCAATGCCATTACAAATGTTTGTTCCCGAAAGCAGTGGATACTGAGGGATTGATTACAATCAAGACTGCTATAGCTAGATGCTTAACTGGGGTTTACCATACTCAGGTTCAGCAGACAGATTTTCCAGCCTGCAAATGGGAAGACTTGGGGAAGACTGTGTTGCCCCACTGGAGCCCACAGACATCCACCAGAGTTATACAGGATTGGTCAGAGCTGATAACAACAGTGTAGAATGTTACTTCCTCTTTAGTTCGATAACACCACTGTAAACCAGGACTCCCATGGAATTAAATCAATTAAATCTTTGTATAAATCCTGACAAGTACATTCAAATCTGACACCAATCAATTCTTGAATGATACTGAGATCATAGATAATGTGGATCAAGCAGGAAAGTGAAGTTGAAACTAAGCGATTATCTGATCAACCTTTATCTTATTGAATGGTGAAACAGGTTTGAGGGGTGGTTAATGAGTACTCTCTCTCCTCATTCTTATGTGTTTACTCTTTTGGTGTCAGCTGTTACCTCCTGCCAATCTGACTAGTTTTATCTCCTGCAAGTTCGCTGCCTCTTTACAATTGTTTTAAATAGGCAGGCACTGGGTGATATGCAGATAAAACCTGGAATTTAAGTACAATGAGCTTCAAATTTTGCATTTCTCTACCTCCCTGTCAATCAAATGCTTAAAATCTGCCACGTGTTAAAGACTACTGTTAAGAATTTTTTGTTTAAAAATAGCTGCTTTTGAAGTAGTTGTTTTTCATTTAGGGAGGGGGATAAATAGTGATGCTGTGCAGCTGTAACTACTAGGACATTTTTTATTGTACTTAATGACATAGTCATGGGTGTGCAGTGAAGAAATTCCAAATTTATGGTTGATACAGCTTAAAAGTGTGTTAAACATTGAGAAGGTCACTAATACATTTCACAAGTAATTTTATGAATCATGGAAAAGGCAATCTTAGACCAGGTGAAATGCAATGCAGAAGTATTTAGGATAAAACAGTATATCCTGGGTGGAAGAATGAGGAGCAAATATCACCGACATGATACAGTATATTTCAAAAGGAGATGTAAAGATTTGGGTCTATTTATGTACAAGTCCTTCAAAATGGAAGATCTGGTTAAGAAAGCACAAAGTTTTTAAAATCTGATTAATCCACAACTGGATAATGCATAAACTAGTTTTTAGTAAAAAAAAAGTAAAGGCCCAAGACAGATTAGGTGGCCGATTAGGAAAAGGGGAGGTGCAACGAGACCTGGGTGTCATTATACACCAGTCATTGAAAGTGGGCATGCAGGTACAGCAGGCGGTGAAAAAGGCGAACGGTATGCTGGCATTTATAGCGAGAGGATTCGAGTACAGGAGCAGGGAGGTACTACTGCAGTTGTACAAGGCCTTGGTGAGACCACACCTGGAGTATTGTGTGCAGTTTTGGTCCCCTAATCTGAGGAAAGACATCTTTGCCATAGAGGGAGTACAAAGAAGGTTCACCAGATTGATTCCTGGGATGGCAGGTCTTTCATATGAAGAAAGACTGGATGAACTGGGCTTGTACTCGTTGGAATTTAGAAGATTGAGGGGGGATCTGATTGAAACGTATAAGATCCTAAAGGGATTGGACAGGCTAGATGCAGGAAGATTGTTCCCGATGTTGGGGAGGTCTAGAACGAGGGGTCACAGTTTGAGGATAGAGGGGAAGCCTTTTAGGACCGAGGTTAGGAAAAACTTCTTCACACAGAGAGTGGTGAATCTGTGGAATTCTCTGCCACAGCAAACTGTTGAGGCCAGTTCATTAGCTATGTTTAAAAGGAAGTTAGATATGGCCCTTGTGGCTACAGGGGTCAGGGGGTATGGAGGGAAGGCTGGGTTCTGAGTTGGATGATCAGCCATGATCATAATAAATGGCGGTGCAGGCTCGAAGGGCCGAATGGCCTACTCCTGCACCTATTTTCTATGTTTCTATGTTTCTATATTAGAGAAAAGATGTACTAAGGTAATTTTAGAATTGCAGGATTACAAGTAAGTACAAAGATGTATTACAGAAACTTAGGCTATTCTCCATAGATCAGAGAAGTATATCAGAAGATTTCAGAAAATCACTTTGGACCTGGATAAAATTAGCAGGGAGAAACTATTCCAATCTACAAAGAGCCAGCACTGAATTGATGGGCTGAATAGACACCTTTTGCATTTAAATAGTTCTATGATGAAGGATACAGTTTCTCCTAATGAAATGAAGCTCAAAAACATAAGTTACATTTCGTCCTTTGAAGTGTCTGTGATGTGAAATATTAATTCTGTTTCTTTTCTCACAATTACTTCCTGACCTGCTGACTATTTTCAAAATTTTCTGTTTTTATTTTTGATTTCCAGCATCAGTACTTTCACTGCATTTCATCATAAATGGCAATAAACTGAGCAAATTTATTAGGCCAATCACGTAAATACCATGGAGAGCAGCACAGGTCAGAAGCTGCAATCACTTCTCTGGTTCTTTTCTGATTCCATATCCTTAATACACTCAATGGTAAAGTTACAGTTAATTTGCACCTTGAAATTACTTTGCTTTCTTTGTGATGAAGCATTACATTTTTTTTCCATTCTATTTAGATCAATCAAGTTGCACACAGAGGACGTGGCATGTTTTTTGTAATAATCCATTAACCAAAGTGAAAATGAAGTGACTTTCTTGGAACCATCCTATAAGTGTTAATGTTAACTACATCTTGCACGATATTTCCACTGAATATAATGCAGTACTTAGTGATTATTGCAAGCCTGCAATTTCCATACTCAATTTGCTCCAGCATTAAGAGATTAGAACATGACAAAAGACTAATGAAGCAAATTACTGGGAGGCAGATTTGATTAAATAAACCAGACGTGTATTTATTTTTTCATGGGGTGGGAATGGGGTTAAGTTTTAGTATTTTATGTTGGCCTTTATGCTATCTCATTCATTTTTTGTTTTTATTCACAAGGAAATGTCCTAATCTACGTAAATCAGTTGCTGTTCATATAATATGAGTGTTTCAGAATTTTTCAATATTTTGAATTTCTCAAAGTGACTGCGACTACAATACTTAGTCTACTGGAAGCTGTATTTTGTAGCCTGGAAACTAAACTCTGCCAATAGTTGATCCAGTCTGACTCTGACAGTAACCAAGGGAACAGCAATTGACTTAACCTGTGGAAATATGCTCAACTCAAGGCAGGCTCGTGAAAATTAATGTAAAAATATTGTTTTACTGGATCCATTCTGGGGGTACACAGGCAGGCAAACATTAACCATGAAGGATGTTTCTCAGCAATATGGAAAATGTTGTTAATCCGGGACTAGATTCAGTCTATGGTTTCCCTATTTACACACTCATAATCTTTGACTTAAAGTGGAATGGACTGGATAGATCATAGAATTACTTATTGTGTCAAAGTAAATGGTGCTTGGAGTACCTCTCTTTACTGGACCAAAAGGATGGATTGTTAGATTGAAAAAAAATGTCTTTTGGTGGGGATTTTGTGTGAGATTAGGTCTCAACTGGTTGCAAGACAAATTAGAATTGATGTAGTGACTTGCAGTGATTGCTGGAAGTATACTACATTAAGGTCCTACTCCAATCGTGCTTCTATTAGCAAATCATTTTGCTCCTTTGTGTGTTGCCTAGTGTATAAATGACACCCTACAACTGGATACACCCCTCTACAGCAGAAACTGATAAAAGTATGAAAGGATTCAACAACTTATTTTTTGGTACAGAGGTCAGAATTTGGAAGCCTCTTATTGGCAGCTTTTAATGTGGGCCACTTGCATCACTGGGGAAATAATCATCCATTTGGTGGAACCGATATTAGGATTGATATGCCATGCTCAGATAAAGATAGCAAGAAGTTTTATTGCAGCAACCAGAAGAGAGGAAGGAAAAAATTGTTTTCATTACCATGCTCCTACGATCTTCAAAATCGCTGACTACCAGGGTGTGAAAGAGCATATCTCAATGCATGTACTGTAGCAAGTTCAAACTATGCATTGACAATGCTATATTAAAAAAAAGATCATCAACCTTACAAAATATTGTGCATTGCAGAGAATTGAAATGTTTTAGACGAGAACTAATGTGGTCTGTTAAAACTCATCAAGTTTCACTAGGTTTCCTTAGCTCACTGTGTTTCACTGTGGACTTTAGACAACTTTTATGTTCAGCTTCAGAATGTAAAGAAAATGTTAGACCATTAATTATGCTGTCTCTCACTGTGAGGTAACTATTCTAGCCTTTTCATCGTTGAATCTGCCTTAGATTACAATAAAGACTGTAATAAAAGCTCTCATTGGATGGGATACTGTGGTCGAATGTAGAGATTGGTGACGTCTACAACAATGTCATTGTTGTGATGGGATCTGCAGTGGATAAATAAGTGTATTCAGAATTATAAAGGATTCCAGTGGAAGCCAGCTGAAGTAGGTAATTGGTAATATACTTAAAAATTTAACTGAATTGTACTTGTCTTCTCATGGTCTACATTATTGAATTAAAGTGTGTAAATGATTGCAATGCATGAGTGAGTGGGGTTTCCTGTATGTGCACAACATATATATACACACACATCTATATAATATGACACAGAATTGTGTGCTTCTATACATGTGACTATATATCTATGTATGTGTATGTATGTGAAAATCCAAACGATTCATTCTTTTACATTCAATTTACCGTTTTCACCTTTTAAAAGAAAGTGATTCAAGATTTTACATTATTTACAGATTTAATCTCTTCATAGTTTTTTTAAAAATTCCTTCAATCTTTTCAAATGAAGTTATGTTGTTGACATTGCATCTACTTCTTATTTTGAATAAGACGTCACACTCTTACGTAAAACAAGACAAACCTAATGTTTTTTTCGGTTTCAATTGGATGAACTTCAGGAATATATTCAATCACATAACTTTGATGTTTTTCCTTCTATACCTTCTGCAGAAATTAAATCATTGCATTTTCATTTCTACTAAACAAGACAACCCTTTATGATGCACATTTCTACTCTTACTCCAACAATCATTTCCAAAAGTCAGATTTGTTGGATAGGATTAATACAATAACTCTATCCTGTTATTTCAATGGTTTTTTATCTGTGACATGAGATACATTTAATTCCCATCTTCAATGCTTCTCTTCTACTGTCCACTCAGGACTTGGCTGAACTAAACTAAAGCACATTCTGAGCCATATTCATGTCATGGCTCCGTCTGTTTAAGTAGACAATGGATGTGCCCCTTGGGGCACAGACCTGGGCAATAAATATGGAGATCCTGGGCTTCCCAGACATCAAGATCCCCCTCTCGGCCTCGCAGATGTGGTCCAAAGGAATGCCAAGCAGTACATTTGGCGTCAGCTTGGCTGCAGGAGCTGCCGGAGCCTTATTAAAACAGTGGGATATCACCTGCGCAGAACTAAGGTTCATTTTGCAGTTTATCAAAGCATTTGCTAATCCAAGCCTCATTGTTATATTTGAGTACCTGTATAACACATGGTTAATAGTGCTTAAGTACTCAGTGATGCTGGATGGTATGATAAAATAAGTATATGCTTTACACCATTTACTTATCTAAATCACTTAGACAAAGCTAAATGAAAATAAAGACCGTTATCCATGCTTAGTTCTTTTGGTGAGCCATGTCATAGCAAAATGGATGCCAGTTCTTCAGTTGTACATCCTGCTGTTATACTAAACCGAACATGTTTGTTGTGTTTGATTTTGAGTGACATTTGAGTAATAATACATTACCAATTCTCTTTGAACAATACTCAATGCATATTTCTTGAAATAGAAAAGATAAAGGAGGAGACTGACGAAGCAATGAAAGTGAAGATGCACAAACCACCTCAGGTAAATTCTTCAAGAGAAAACCAGGCTAGATATAATAATTTGAGAGAACCTTCTATAAATTTGATGATGATACAACTTTTGTCAGCAGAATCTCAGATGAGATGAGGAAGTTTACAAGAGTGAGATAGGTCGGCTGGTTGAATGGTTTTGCAACAACAACCATGCACTCAATGTCAGTAAGGCCAAGGATTTGATGGTGGACTTCACAAAGGAGAAGTCAAGGGAACACATGCCAGTTCTCTTCAAGGCATCAACAGTGGATGCTGAATTCTGCCAATTTGGGCTATGTCAGCATTTAGTTGTGATGTGCACTTTCTCTTTTATGGGAATGCACACTTGCCCTGTTACGGGCATGCACATGAGGAGAGAGGAGGGTTGTGGGTAAGAAGATGGCAGCCTGTATGTAATAAATGCAGTCAGAGAAAGTAAAGTTGCTTAAAGAAAATAAAACCTTGTCTTTGTTGTTTAAGCGTTAACAGTAGTAGCAGAGTATGGTTTCCAGTTATAGGATCCCACTGCTATTCGATAAGAGCAAGCCTTGCAAAACCTTAAAAAATGAAATTGGAATATGGGTTCGTGTTATGGAGCTTGAAAAGAAGCAGCAGGCCCTTGCAGTTGTGCTGTTGCTTTCGGGAACAGCGAGAGAGACCATGAATGGAATTTCAATGGAAGACTCAAACAAAGATGACGGTATGAATATGCTAATAAATACACTTGACGCTGTTTTTCTGAAGGAAGAAAAGGATCGGATTTATGAAGCATATTCAGACTTAAACAAAATTTTCAGAGGCAGTTCTAGAAATTTGGTTGGTTATATTATTGATTTTGAATAAAAGTACGTACAAAATATATGCATAAATACAAAATGGAATTTCCTGATGATGAATCCTTTTTGAATACTACATATCTAGACATGAAGGGCAGACAGCTAGCATTAGCTGCATGTAAATAACTTGCATTTGCATCTATGAAATTGACACTGAAGGGGATTTTTGGAGAAAAGGCCACCAAAACAAAAGTCAGACTTAGTTTGAGTCAGGAAACAGCACACTTAATTGAGCAGAAGTGAGGGTGTAGCAAGTGTAGATCTCAGAGTGAACAGATGAGAGTACCATTACCTGGCACAAACCCACTAAACATGTGCAGCAGGAGATCAAAATGTGTGTTTGTCGAGGTATTTACCACTGGGCAAGAAACTGACTACACAACATCAAACAAGTGAGGCTGACTGAAGAAAATAACAAACCTGAAGTTGTAGAAGAGTGCCATATCACATTGTTTGCAAAAGAATCACTTACTAATGCAGAGACATCTGATGGAGAAATTTTTATGCTGGAGTCTCTAGGATCTACTGCTATTCAGCATGCACATGCACAGTGTGCAGAGAAAAATAGCTTGAAAGCTATGTAAGTCAGCTAAACCAGAATGAAGTGTATAAACTGGTGAACACAGATACACCCAGTTACAAAGCACTCAGATTTGGTGGTAGAAAGATTGTAGCACAGATGAGAAACGCAAAGTTTTACTCAAAATTCACAAGCGGTTGGACACGCTTCGACTGATTATGGTAGACTTCAGAAACTGCTCAGGAGTTCAAGAAATAAAGATGCAGAGTATTTTTCCAATCTAAAGCAGATAGCCTGCAACTGTGAGACATGCGAAAAGTTTGGAAAGCCCAAACACAAGCCTGCGGTTGGTTTGACACTAGCATCTGCGTAAAATGAAACTGTAGCAGTACGCCTACATGAACTAGTGCAATGAGTGCAGTATCTCTACACCATTGATGAGTTTACCTGTTTCAGTGCCAGTAGCATTCTAAATACAAAGAGAACCTCAGAGGTAATAAAAAACTTCATCCATTCCTGGATGGTGCATGGCCCACCTCTGAAAGTATTCAGTGATAGTGGTGGCAAATTTAACAATGATGAATTCAGAGAAAGGGCAGAGAACTTTAACATTCAAATAAAGACAACAACAGCATACAGACCTTGGAATAATGGACTTCTGGAGCGACCAAATCAAATTCTTCCTGAGATAAAGTTAAAGATAAAGCAAAGCAACGGCTGTGTCTGAGTCCTTATGGTGATGGATACCATGGACAATGAATGGCTATAGCCTGTATCAACTTGTGTTTGACCAGAATCTAAACCTTCCTTCTGTACTGGTTGACAGGTCACCTGCTCTAGAGGACATCACAAGGAGTAAATTGGTTGGGAAGCTTACTTCAGCACTGCATGCATCAAGGAAGACTTTCATCGAAACAGAGTTTTGGAGAGAATTTGAAGAGCACCGAGGGCACAGCTCCTTCCTACAGATGAGAAGAATGAGAAAGGAGGCAAAGTGTATTACCAAAGAGCAGACTGTACAGAATGGAAAGGTCCTGAAGTTGTCATAGTTCAGGATAGATTTGTGATATTCACAATGGAGGTACATATGTGAGAGTGCATCATTCCAGACTACGTAAAGCACAAAGTGAAGATGATCAGAACTCCATGGAGAATAACACAAAAAACAAAGAGCACTTACCTGATACACTTTCACACAGCACAGGCGGTGCTGAGGAGAGTGTAGCTGGGGACCCAATTGAGTTACTCAACAGTAGCACAGACAGTGGTGAAGAAAGTGCAACTGGGGACTCAATAAATTTGAAATCATCACAAATGCAAAGACAGCATGGAAGTTTCAGTCTTAAAACAGGACAAACTGAGATTTGTAGACCAAGAAGCTGAAGTCTTAGGAAGAGCATGTAAAGCCACTGGGAGAAACAAAGGTTGGTACAATTTGAGTTACCTAGAATCAGTCACTGGTTCTGGTTGCTGGCACTGCAGGGTCAGTCAACATGCCATGTGTAGACAGACTTCATGTTGAATCAAGTATAGATCAGGCTGGACCATCCGAAAAATGTCAAGATGAAAATGTCCTAGTAACTTAGGAGATATCACTTGAATCAAGAATCAATAAGGTATAAAGTATGATCTGCAAAGCAGGTTGAAATCAGTAGTTGGGGAAATAATGGATAGTTTGAGGAAGTCATAGACATTGGCCAAAAGACAGTGTCCCCAATATGGGTGTGCACACTGAAAGAAACCCCAAAAGGAATTACACCTTGGTGGCTAGAGGCTTTGAAGAACTGAAAATAAGGGAACTCCGAAAAGACCTACCAATGTGTGTACTCGAGTCTCTCTAACTACTTCTCTCAGTGAACTGTCGAAAGCATTTGAAACTCCATTCTATGGAAATAAAATCTGCATTCAAACAGGGAATGGAGCTGTCATGTGATATTTATATTCAACTCCTGGCTGAAGCCCAAAGTGAAGGAACACCAGAAACTCAAAAAGAGTGTGTATGGTCTAGCAGAAGTATCACTCTTCTGGTATAAACAGGCCAAGGAAATAATGTTGAAATCAAGTGGAAAGATGTTTTTTTACCAGCAAGGTTCAGAATACCATGTGACTGGAGTACATACCTGTCATGTAGGTGGCTTCATATGGGGAAGATCATAAAATGCTGCCACAATAGTCATTCCTTAGTCTTTCAGGTAGGACACGAGGAACGTGACACTTGACATCATGTTTGATGCCCAGCACAGTAAATGTCACAGTGCAAACATTACATGAGACAAGCAAGTTAGCGTGCACAATTTAATCTGCAAAAGTAGTCTTGAAGGTTCAACAGCTTGGAAAAGGTGGTTCTCTGAGGCTCGCTGTCTTCAGTGATGCCTCACTTGGAAATCTCCCTGATGGAGGTACTCTATTGTACTGATCAAGTCAAGTCACTTTTTATTGTCATTTCGACCATAACTGCTGGTACAGTACACAGTAAAAATGAGACTACGTTTTTCAGGACCATGGTGCTACATGAACAATGCAAAAACTACACTGAACTACGTAAAACAACACAAAACTACATTGGACTACAGACCTACCCAGAAGAAGAGAAGAGGGAAGATTTTCACCTCTCTGTTGGCAATCAGAAAGGATCCAAAGAGTTGTGTGGAGTGCATTAGCAGGAGAAACACTTGCAATGTCTGAAGATATTGACAATGCTGTTTATCAGGCCACACTCTATTCTGAGCTTGTTCGCGATGACCCAAAGAAGAACATTCTACAAATAACTTGTGTCATGGACTCTTTGGTTAATTTCATCACATCCACCAAGTCAGTTGCAGAGGAGAGGCTTCATCTAGAGATAAGCAGCATCAAGGAGCTTGTCTAAGCATAGAAAATTCATCTCACGCTGTGGTCAACTACAAAGGAACAACTAGTTGACTGTCTCACAAAGAAGGGAGCACCAGCTCTTTGTGCTGCTGAAGGCATTCAGCGAAGGCATTTGGTACCTTACGAATTGTATCAACATCAAGGGTTAAGTCTAATTCCCATATCCTAATGAACTGTCTTTTAATTTTTATCCAATATACATAAAAAGGATGGGAGATTGTTGAGTTCTCTTCATATGGGCTGTGTAAGCATTTAGTTGGGATTCGCACTTTCCCTATTATGGGCATGCACACGAGGGGGAGGGGGGATTGTGGGTAAGAAGATGGCATCCTTTATGTATTGAATGCATTCGGAGAAAGCAAAGTTGTCTTTGTTGCTGAAGCATTAACAGTGAAAAGGGTGAACAGTTTTAAGTTTCCGGGTGTCAACATTTGTGAAGATCTATCCTGTGTGCAACATTTGATGCACTTAAAAAAAGGCATATCAGTGGCTATATTTCATTCAGAGTTTGAGGAGATTTGGTATGTTCTGAAAGACTCTGGCAATTTTTTTACAGATGTACTGTGGAGAGCTTTCTAACTGATTGTTATATCATCTGGTATGGAGATCGGAAAAAGCTGAAGAAAGTTGTAAACTCTGTCAGCTCAATCATGGGCATTCACCTCTGCAGCACCCAAGGGACCTTCAAAAGGTAATACCTCAAAAAGGAAGTCAGTAAGGATCTCTATCACCCAGCCAATGCCAACTTTTATATATGCTGTATATAGTACTGTGTTACGTACCCTGTAACTGGGTTCCCAAACCAGCAGAAATGGACCACTCGTTGGAGTCTGGATTACTGGAAACTAATAAAGTTTTATTAAGGAAATAAGTAACACAGTACTCTAATCGTAAGGATATAAATGCAACAGGTTAGCAATGATAAAACACACATGTACACAGAACTAAGGTAACAGGAATCAACCAAGCTCTATCGCAGTCCAGGGGTAAAATGATCAGTCTTAAGTGTCGCAGAGTTCAGTTCAGCTTAGTACAGTTCGCAGTAATCACTGTTGTGCTGTTGGAGAGAGAGAGAGAGAGAGAGAGAGATGCAAATTTGATTCAGGCAGACCTTTGATGTTCTTTCCAGTTGGTTTCGGGCGGACCCTTTTATGTCTTCTATCCCGCTGTGGTCACCGACTGTGACCCCTCCGTTCCGGATACGACCGTTCTTCCATGGTGAACCCGGCACCCAGGCAAGGGCAGACACACACACCAGGTTCCCACCGATCGTACCTTTGCACCCTGTGCGTCTATGGTCGGTTCCCGCGAACCGGACTTCCAAATGCCCACCAACTTGTGGGGGCACACCGCTCTTCCATGGTCTCGTTATCTCGGGATCTCGTAGTGTGTGCCGTGCCTTAGCGAACCCGTTCTTTTTATCCTCCTGCTGGGGTATCGCCTGTCCATCAAACTTCAAGCAGTTCAGGTTTAAAGCAACCGGTCTGTCAATACTCTTAATTGTGTTTCTTTTCCATTATCTCTCTTGCCTCTCTCATTAACATTTTGAACGTTTCTCCATTGTCTCCCTTATCTCTCTCATTAGCATCAATCGTCTGATAACTTGGTTTGTAATCACACCCTTACCCTTCAAAGGATTTTTACTGGGGTAAAAATTATGGACATGAATGCATTATTAGATACACACTAATATACAGGGTCATCAGCTATTCGGCTAATACAGAGAACTTTAAGTTTTCAGCACCTTGACAGACAGTCAGCAATCACATTGTCCGTACCTTTTATATGTGTTATTTAAAATACCAAATTCCTGTAAGACCAGGCTCCAACCTAGCAACCTTTTGTTTTTATGCTTCATAGTGGTCAAGAACACTAATGGGTTGTGATCAGTGTAAATTATCAATGGTTTCCGTGCCGGACAAATATAACAAAGGTCGTCCCACACAAACTTCGCATTCTTTGGCAAGAGCTTAGTAAGAGGGAGGGTAATATCCGCAAAGTTTTTGCAAAACTTCCGATGGTATCCCACCATCCCCAAGAGCCTTCTCAGGGCTCTCTTGTCTGTTGGGGTGGGGACTTCAGAGACAGCCCGCACCTCAGCTTGCATCGGAGCCAGCTGCCCCTGTCCTACCACAAATCCCATATAAGTGACCTTTGAGTGGCCAAATTCACTTTTTGTGAGTTTCACTGTCAGGCTGGCTTCAAACAGCCATTTAAGCAGCTCCTCTACTGCCACAATGTGCCCCTCCCACGTGTCACTCCAGACCGCTAAATCGTCAATATACGCTTCTGCGTTCTTTAGCCCTTTTATCACTGAATTAATCATCCTATAGGGGTGTTGCTTACTAAGCTGACCTGATGTGACAACAACACCATGTACCGGCTCTTTGCATTGCCTTGGGACATCCGGACATATGTCTGTGTGCCGGTTAATTAGCTTTCTCAGCGGCTCGCTCTGTTCGGGGGTTAAAGGAGAGACCTTATCAGCAAAGTTGGCCAAAACAATAGAGTTCTCCCATTTGGTCGGCACCATACTTATCTTTTCAAAATGGGTTTTCCCCTTATCAGGTGGCACCTTAGCCTCATTAATTTTCGTGATAACACTGACTAGGTCTGCTCGCTTATCGTGGCAAGCTGTTAACATATTGATAGGTTGTGCCGGCTCATGTCTACAATACTCAATAATATCCTCCCTCATGCTCGGCCAGTAAAACTCTTTCATAATTCTATCGACTGGCTTCCTCACCCCAAAATGTCTACCAAGGGGTATCTTGTGGGCTAGGTTAAAAATCTCGCCCCTATAAATTTTTGGCACTACCACCTGGTGCACCACTCCCCACTCCTCATCTGCGGGCACAGTACTTGGTCTCCATTTCCTCCTTAATACTCCCTCCTTCACATAATAACCCACTGGCTCCCTTTTTAATTCTGCTTCAGAGACAGCTGTCTCCGTCAAAACCATCAGATCCTCGTCTCGTTCCTGTGCCTGTATAAATTCCTTCCTTGCTAATGATAAGTCTATCTCAACTCCCTCACTTCCTTCCGCTTCACTATGCTCCTTCTTCTCACTTTCTAACTCCTCCTGGTACAAGGCTGGTAAAAACGTCTCAGCTAAATCCACATTCGCTTCAGCAACCTTTCTCGACATGCACCGAGTTACTGCACAAACGGAATAAACCCGTGAGTCCATGGGCAGGGCCTCAATGCTGGCAGGCTGGCTTGTCAGTTTTATTGCTGAGTACACATTTCCGCCGGCGAGGTCATTATCGAGTAAGACCTCCACGTCATCCATCTATATTTCGGGCCTCACCCCTATCGTGACCGGTCCAGAGACCAAGTCGCTTTTTAGGTGTATCTGGTGCAAAGGTACTGCTTCAGTCCCTTTCTCAATGCCTTTTATCACCCTGACCTCCCCAGTCTGGGTCTCTGAACTAAAGTCTCACACACTCTTTAAGATCAATGAATGACAAGCTCCAGTGTCTCTCCAGATCTGTACTGGAACCGGGTTTAACCCTTCCTTCACCAACATCAATCCAGCCAAAATAAACTTCTCACGCCCTTCCTGAAATTTATCAGACCCTTTTCCCCTAGCGGTTTGTTTGCCAGCTCAACACAGCCAGTCGGAATCATCATTTTTCCTTTCCCTGTCTCCTTCTTTGGGGCAAAGCACCTGGACACAAAGTGACCGGCTTTCCCACAATTATAGCATATGACCCCAGGAGACTTCCTACCAAACTGCTCCCAGTCTTCCTTATCCTTCTCACTAGTCCCCGGCTTACTTTCTGGCTTTTCTGATGGACTCCCTTGGCCCTCTGGACTACCCTTCTGGTAGCTTTTACTCGGGGCAAACTTCGTTCCGTGTGTTAACGCGTACTCATCCGCTAACTTATCAGTTGCGGCTAAGGTTTCTGCCTCTTTCTCATCTAGATAGGGCCTCATACATTCAGGGACACAACCTTTAAACTGCTCAATCAGTATTAGCTGTAGCAGTCTGTCATAATCCCCATTGACTCCTTTCGAGGCACGCCAATGCTCACAATACATCTGCATCTCACGGGCAAACTCTAAATATGTGCGGTCCCACTGCTTCCTCACATTCCGGAACCTCTGCCGATATGCCTCCGGGACCAACTCATAAATCATGAGTATCGCCTCTTTCACCACATCATACCTCTGGGCATCTTCTGCGGACAATGTTGAGTAAGCTTGCTGAGCTTTTCCTTTAAGTACGCTCTGAAGCAAAACAGCCCACGTATCCCTCGGCCAGTCCTGACTTGCAGCAACTTTTTCAAAATGTAGAAAATGCCAATCAACATCGGCCTCCTCAAATAGGGGAACCAGCCTAACCTCCTGGGTCGCCCTGAACCCTCCACATTGGTTCGGCATTGGCCCCTGCGCTAGCGTCATCCTTAACTTCTCCAGCTCAAATTCCCTTTCCCTTTGTTTCTCTCTCTCTTCTCGTTCTAACTGCCTGTCCCTCTCTTCTCGTTCCAGCTGTTTTACCCGGAACTCGTGCTCGAATCTCAATTTTTCCATCTGCAGCTGTACTGCTTCTCCACCAGGTTTGCCCATAGATACCACCTCCAGCTCCCCTTGGGGAAACACACCTTTAGATACATAATGCTCAATGATAGCTCTGTGCATCTCCACTCTCCTCATTGTCGACTTCCCCTTAAAAAGATTCAACCGTTTGGCAACAGTCGCCAATTCTGATTTCCTGGCATCCTCTAATGCCTCCAAAGTTGGCGCCTTTAGAAATTCCTCAATCTCCATTTCTGCTGTTTGCCCTTTCTTTCTTTCAGGAATTTTAACCCAATCAATTTACCCAGTCCCAAATTTGGCGTTCAAAATCGCGGACGAGATCCCCACTTATGTTACGTACCCCGCAACTGGGTTGCCAAACCAGCAGAAATGGACCACTTGTTGGAGTCTGAATTACTAGAAACTAATGAAGTTTTATTAAGGAAATAAGTAACACAGTACTCTAATTGTAAGGATATAAATGCAACAGGTTAGCAATGATAAAACACACATGTACACAGAACTAGGGTAATAGGAATCAACCAAGCTCCATCGCAGTCCAGGGGTAAAATGATCAGTCTTATGTGACGCAGAGTTCAGTTCAGCTTAGTACAGTTCGCAGTAATCACTGTTGTGCTGTTGGAGAGAGAGAGAGAGAGAGAGATGCAAATTTGATTCAGGCAGACCTTTGATGTTCTTCGCAGTTGGTTTCGGGCGGACCATTTTATGTGTTCTATCCCGCTGTGGTCACCGACTGTGACCCTTCCGTTCCGGATACGACCATTCTTCCATGGTGAACCTGGCACCCAGGCAAGTGCGGACACACACACCAGGTTCCCACCAATCGTACCTTTGCACCCTGTGCGTCTATGGTTGGTTCCCGCGAACTGGACCTCCAAACTCACACCAACTTGTGGGGGCACACCGCTCTTCCAGGGTCTCGTTATCTCATGATCTCGTGGTTTGTGTCGTGCCTTAGGGAACCTGTTCTTTTTATCCCCCTGCTGGGGTATCACCTGTCCATCAAACTTCAGACAGTTCAGGTTCAAAGCAACCAGTCTGTCAATATTCTGAATTGTGTTTCTTTTCCATTATCCCTCTTGCCTCTCTCATTAACTTCTTGAACGTTTCTCCATTGTCTCCCTTAACTCTCTCATTAGCATCAATCGTCTGATAACTTGGTTTGTCGTCACAACTGTGAAAAAGTCTTGGGCACATATAAACAGCGAGGAAGCATAAAACTTTTGCAGAGTACTGTAGTGCTTTTATGTACTGTACTGCTGCCACAAAAAAAATCATAAAACATATGAGTGAAGATCAAGCTGATTCTGATATAGGTCTTTATTTTAGATGGAGAGTGGAAAGAGAGGAGGAACAGGAGAGTCATGGCTGGCAAAAGGGGAAGGGAGAGGAAAGAAAATGGGCAGCACAACAGAAATTTTCTGTAATGATCAATAAACTAGTTGTTTGCAATCAAATGATTTTGCCTAGTGTCTCAGGGCTGAGTGTGTCTGCACAAGAACACCTAGATCTCGTTGTTCTTCCCCTTTTCCTAACTTGACTCCATTTAGATAATAATCTGCCTTCCCGTTCTTACCACCAAAGTGGATAACCTCACATTTATCCACATTAAACTGCAGCTGCCATGCATCTGCCCACTCACCCAGCCTGTCCAAGTCATCCTGCATTCTCATAACATCTTCCTCACATTTCACACTGCCACCCAGCTTTGTGTCATCGGCAAGTTTGCTAATGTTACTTTTAATTCCCTCATCTAAATCATTAATATATATTGTAAACAGCTGTGGTCCCAGCACTGAACCCTGCGGTACCCCACTGGTCACCGCCTGCCATTCCGAAAGGGACCCGTTAATTGCTGCTTTGTTTTCTGTCAGCCAGCCAATTTTCAATCCATGTCAGTACTCTGCCCCCAATACCATGTGCCCTAATTAAAGAGTGTAATTGAGGTATGGCAGGCAAAATAAAGAATAAAGTGTTCTAGTTAGTGAAAGTGGAGGCACAAAGTGCAAGGCCATAACAAGATAGCCTGTGAGATCAAGAATCCAATATCAGAGGTACATCAGTCACTGAAAGCAAGCATGCAAGTACAGCAGGCAGTGAAGAAAGTTAATGGCATGCTGGCCTTCATAACAAGGGGAATTGAGTACAAGAACAAAGAGGTCCTTCTGCAGCTGTACAGGGCCCTGGTGAGACCACACCTGGAGTACTGTGGGCAGTTTTGGTCTCCAAATCTGAGGAAGGACATTCTTGCTATTGAGGGAGTGCAGCGTTGGTTCACAAGGTTAATTCCCGGGATGGCGGGACTGTCATATGTCGAAAGATTGGAGCGACTGGGCTTGTATACTCTGGAATTTAGAAGGCTGGGAGGGGATCTTATTGAAACATATAAGATTAAGGGATTGGACACGCGGCAGGCAGGAACCATGTTCCCGCTGATGGGTGAGTCCAGAACCAAAGGCCACAGTTTAAGAATTAGGGGTAGGCCATTTAGAACAGAGTTGAGGAAAAACTTTCACCCAGAGAGTGGTGGTTATATGGAATGCTCTGCCCCAGAAATGCTGTGGAGGCCAAGTCTCCGGATGCTTTCAAAAAAGAGTTGGATAGAGCTCTTAAAAATAGCGGAATCATAGGTTATGGGGATAAGGCAGGAACTGGATACCGATAGTGGATGATCAGCCATGATCACAGTGAATGGTGGTGCTGGCTCGAAGGGCCGAATGTCCTACTCCTGCACCTATTGTCTATTGTCTATTGTCTATTGTCACCCGTGCCACACTCCACCCCAGTATTCCTTCTCTGCCACCTGTCTCATGCCCCTCATGCGGCACTCCACCTTTGTCATTCTCAACATCCTTTACTCTCGCCAAATTTACAAACTTGCTCTCTGCTCCCCATTGACAAATACAATACTGTCCAAAAGTCTTAGGCACCCTGGCTATATACAGTATATCAGCTTAAGACTTTTGCACAGTACTGTTTATATAACTGTAATTTTCAGTTTCATTTTGTGTATTGTACTATACTGCTACCACAAAACAAATTTCATGACATATGACAATGATATTAAACCTGATTCTGTTTCTGTAAATAAAAATAATTAAGAGGAAATAGAAAGACAGAATGACTGTTAACTTTAAAGAGAAGCCAAAACATTTCTACCAGCGTGTTAATTCCAAGCATATTGCAAGAGGACTGCTGGGATATATTATATTAAAGGTAAAATAAAATGTAATTTAACATTTACGTCGGACCGGCTAGTTTCTTTTGCCCCCATCCCTTGTGATGCACTTTCAGTATGAGTGTTATATCACTATTTCTCTTTGTTTTTTTTATCTGATTTATTTTGTTTCTCATAATGCTATGTTGGCAATCAACTCAGATTAGTCCATGCATAAAAGGAAGATAATAAGAGATGAAGGACTTTCAGACATCCAATAAACTGTTAACTAACTGTTATTTATAAATTCAAAGACATTGCTTTTTCTGTTTGTTATATCCACCCTTGTTGCTGATTTGTATGTGCTTATGCATGTATTCCTCACTTCTAACACTGGCAGTGCACTACAAAAAGAGAAACACAATGACAGACAGTGAGCTACCAATATGTGCAATTAGTTCATTCCACCAACTAACATGAGCAAATACGTGTAAGTGCCAACAATTTCAGCATTGAGGCCCATTTTTCATAGTACAGGCTTTAAAACGCATGATACACAGATTCCAGTTAGGAATGGCATTAAGTGACATGGGCAAATAAAAAGAAGCTGAATTAATAATCAAACATGATGAAATAACGAGCTATTTTTTTCCCCTCTTGTAAAGACCTGATTTTCTTTGGAGCCAGAAAGCAATTAGTAACAGGTTGAAGTGCAATTTGCTGAAGAGATTTTATCTGGGACTACTTTCACAAAAAAAAAGCTCCCTGATAAAGTACGAGTTCAAACAATTCCACACCTGCTTAAAAAAATCACCAACAAAACTTTGCTACTCTAACAAATTTCATTAAAATGATTAATGCACCTGTCAACAATTTATGGCACTGTTATTTAAATCTGATAATAATTAAAACACAACTTCAATTTTTCTCAATACCCACTCAATGAAATGACAACAGAAGCTGAACGTCCTGCAGTCACTGACTCACCTCTTGATATCCCAAGGTTTTTTCCACCATCTACAAGGTAGGAGACAGGAACATGATGGAATGCCTTCCAATTGCTTGGATGAGTGTGGCTGCAATAATTCTCAGGAAGCTTGATATTATTCAGGACAAAACAGATCATTTGAGTGGCACATTATAAATCACCCTGAACTTTCATTTTCTCCACCACCAGCGCACAGCAGCTCTAGCATGTACCATCTGCGAAATGCACACCTAGACAACTCCATCAGCCTCTCACAAGCCCACAACACCTGCCAGCAAGCACAAAAAGAGAAGCACGCATATGGTATCATAAGTAAATGCAGCTTTGTTTCCATTTGATACACCATCCAGATTTGGAAATATATTGCTACTGGATCTAAACCTCAAGAGACCCTCCCCATCAACACTGTGGAAGTACATTCACTAGAAGGGCTGCAACTATTCAGAATGGTAGTTTACCAGCGACCTCCTCAAGGGCAATAAGGGTCAGGAATAGAATACATAGAATGCCCAGATTTTTTAAAAATTGTAAATACCTAATGAAGCAATGCAGCTTGAAGGTTGTTTCACTATTAGCTGCCCCTGTTGTTGAAAAAGTCCTAAAGTTTCTTACAGGTTGAGCAGAAAAGGCAAGAATTATAGAGAATACAACTTTGGTTTAGATCTTATGAGTAGCGATAAATCAGCTTTAATATTTCTGGTACTACATGTGCATGAAAACAAGAAGCTTGAAACTGTACCTAGATTTCAGAAAAAAAAAAGCTTTGGAACGCATTAGAAAAGTTAAAACTGAAGGATCAGCATTGGAAGGAAGAATAACCTGTAAGAAAAGAATAGGAAAGTATCAAAGACTGAACATCCATATAACCAGGTGAAAATGACTTCATGCCTAAGCAGAATTGTTTTGAAATGTACAAGCAAACCCAGAACAATGAAAACTAACAATCATACAGATATCAGCCAAATGTAATCAAAAGAAGTCAGGGAAGAGACATGATGTCAATAGAAGATGGCAGAGGAGAGTCAACATTTTTATTTAGAGAAATACAAGAATTTGATTAATTGTTAAAAGGGTAAATAGATCAAAAATGCATCATGACTTTATGTCCCATTAAACTAGTTCCTTTCATAAAATAAATGTTCAATAACATTGAATAAAATCATACAGTCAAGCAGAGAAACATGATGGAAAAAGCATTTCACCCAAATGACTTTGTGTTGACTACCAACTATACATTTACATTAATCCTGCGTGAATCAAGTTTCTTATTCTCACTGTCTTCTCTTTAACTCCTCCAGTTTTTCGACCAATACCTGCACACTGGGCGTAAAGTACAGGCAACAAGCCTGCCAACTCATATGTCTTTGTGATGTGGAAGGAAACCCGAGCATCCTGAGGAAATACATGTGATCAAAGAGAGAAGGTACATTCACAGCACTCTGAGACAGGCTCCGTGCTGATCATGGGCCATGATGGCTGTGCTGGTTCTTTGAACATTAATCCAAATCTATTTCTCATCATGGAAACTTCATTCCCAAGATACAGATTTATCCGAAAAAGTCAAACCAATAATGGTAAAACTAATTCTATTTTTGACCCATAGTATAATACTGTCTATAAACTGCAATGAACTAAAACGATTTTTTCAACTTACAATTCAGTCTGAAACATCGACTGTTTGCTCTTTCTCATAGATGCTGCCTGGCCTGCTGATTTCCTCCAGCATTTTGTATGTGTTCGTTAGATAGATCAACTGATCGAGTGGAGTTGCAATAACAACCTCACACTCAACATCAGCAAGACTAAAGAACCGATTGTGGACTTCAGTGAAGGGAAGGTGGGAGATACACACCAGTCCTTATTGAGGGGTCATTAGTGGAAAGGGTGAGTAGCTTCAAGTTCCTGGGCATCAGCATCTCAGATGATATACCTTGGGCCCCACATATCAATGAAATCATGAAGAAGGCACACCAGTGGCCCTACTTCATGAGGAGTTTGAGGAGATTTGGTGTGTCACCAATCACTCTTACAAACGTCTATAGATGCATATTGGAGAACATTCTGACTGCTTGTATCTTAGACTGATATGGAGTCTACAACGTACAGGATCACAACAGGCTGCAGAGGGTTATGGACACAGCCTGCTCCATCATGGACAAAACCATCCCCACCATCAAGGACATCTTCAAGAATCAGTGCCTCAAGAAAGTGGCATTCATCATAAGGACGATCGCTATTCAAGGTATGCCCTCTTCTTGCTCCTGTCATCAATGACTCAGGAACAGCTTCTTCCCGGATTTCTGAACAGACGTTTGTACATTCCAAATTTCACATCTCCATGAGTTTTGGTTCACAAGAAAGGAACTGGGAGGTTACCTAAAAGACATTCGTAAAGAATATTCATGTGTATTCTGTTCAGTGTAGGGAGCGATAGATTTCACAGGTCCTTGTGTCATCCATGGTTTTGGTTTACCTTTGAATGTCAAAAGAAGTCTTGACACAGATTGCATTGGTGGAATGGCACCTCATTTGAAAACAAGAAAGCAGTGTCAACTGGAAGCTTCTGATTTCCACTGAATACAATTCTTAGCAGCATAAGCACTTACACCAGTGAAAGCTTTCAGATGGTTATCTCATTGTTTCAGACCGTTAGAAATAACAAATTTTAGAAAATGCAACATTGTATCAATCATAAGATGAAGAAAGAAGCTCATTCAATATCATCATCAAGAACTGACTTTCTTTTTACAGCAGAAACAATTGCAAACAACCAAGAAGAAAAGAAAAATGCACTGCTGTCAAGTAACAGTGCAAATGGGGAAAAAAAATATTCTGAGCACACTGGCACATCTTCATTGAGAAGCCTTGATTTATTTTTGGGAATTTTGAAGTGCATCAGATTGGTTGAGACTTAGGGAAGATACTAGGTTTCTAGTAGTTATTATCTTCCAGAAGTATCATCCAATTTTAACTTTATATATCACGCTAGATGGTTTTAAACAGAAATCACGATCATGATCAGTTGGAATGGAGAGTGGTTCTGTCCACAGCACTTTGTAAGCTGCTTATATTTTCCATGAACTCTCCTCACTTAATAATTGAGAAATTATATCCACTGCAATTTGATTGACACCATTTGCCATTTTGATTGTACCATCTTAATCCTATTTGCCTGCTACGAGACCATGAACTGTCCAATATAGGAATGTGTGATGTCCAGCCATTCATGCAACAAAGATGTGTTGATGAAGGAAAAAGTTTGAGTTTATCAGCAGTCTAAAAAGTTGATGTGTTTACCTTTGATGCTTACTCTCTAAAATGTGTTTGAGGCAGACTTGAACACTTGGCCTACAGCCATCTTGTTACTTCTCCATCGGGCATAACTCTTGTTGGCATTCTCACACAGTGGGAGACGAAAGAAAAAGCTTGCATAAACATAAGCAAATTCTACAGGATTTCCATTCCACCTTACAGCCTATTTGAAATGTTCACTGGGGCGGCCACAGCATTCCATGGTAGGAATTCCAGTTAATTTTGGTTACAACGATCCTTGCATCCTTGTTGAATGTATGAAATACACAAAGTAACACTGACTGAAGAGGGATAGAATATAGAAGAAATGTACCAAATTGCTCTGAATTCAGATTATCAAGAAAATGCTGGAATACATGTTGATAACTCACTTGAGAACATCGTAATATGAATCATAATATGAATGGGAAGAGTCCTGCCAAAGGATTTTGGCCCAAAACATTGACTGTGCTTTTTTCCATAGATGCTGCCTGGCCTCCAGCATTTTAAGTGTGTTGATGGGAAGAGTTAAAGTGTTTTGTTAAAAGGGAACTTGGTTTATGAAATAAAAGGCTTATCAAATTTGGTGCAGGGTTGTTGAACTCAAATAGTGTTCAGGAGGATGGTCTACTTATTAAGGTCTAAGAATTTGAATGCCACGAAAGAAAATAAATCTAACATATTAAGGGGATAAAATATGTACTATCAGCAAAGGTGTCCATGAAACCGTGGCTTGTTATAAAAACTTATATGGTTAACTAATGATCATGAGGGAAAGTAGCATGCCACCTTTACGTGGAGTTAATCAATGTTTCTTGAATTAGCCTATCAAGTCATTCAGTTCAGGAACAATAATGGGCAATACTAGCTTAAACAAGTCAACTGATGGAATGCAAATAGTGAGAACACAGATACAGATGGAATAAATGAGTAGGAAAAATGATGGCATAATGTGAGAAAATGTGAAAATCGTAGCTCTGAGAATTTGCCAATATTACTTTGGGGCTCAATTTTTAAAATTGTTTTTCGGTATTTGAGTGTCGCTGGAAAAGCCAGACATTTATTACCCATGCTAATTACCCTGGAATAGAATGGCTTACAATGCCGAATAAGGCCAGATTAGTATTCATTCAAAAACCATCATTGTTGCCCCATTGGTCAAATGTGAGGGTGGAATGTTTCTGTTTAGGGCATAATGGCAAAATTACACACCATTGATACTCTAAAATGATGTTGGTTAGGCTATATTTCAAGTCTGTTTACCAATCACTTACATATTCATGAATCTAAACTCATCCATATATGTACTCAAGTGAACAGGTGGTGTAGTGGGACACAATTGTTTCAATTATTTTATTTCAATTACAATGATATACATTATGTTTTATTAATGCAACTGAAATGAGGGCTATTCACTTTGTTAAAAGGAACTTTGTAAGTTATAACAAATGAAAGTGTCTTAACAATTTGTAATGCACCATTATGTGCCATTTCTTCAATTGCCTATCTAACAGTTTGAGCACATTTCAGTTATATAACTCATGTACAGGTTGCATTACTCAATAGAATTTGTGGCCAGGTTTTCTCTTTCTCAGCTGATTTTCGTATCTTATCAAACTGTTTGTTCTAAGAAAAAGAAAGTTATTTGTTTTGTTTGTTGTTTGCTATAACTTACATCAGTGGTCTTAATGATCTATTTTGCAAAAGTTGTAAAATTTAAAACAGTAATATGAGAAATCCTGCAGATGCTGGAAACCCAAAGCAACATACATTTAATACTGGCTGAACTCAGCAGGAGGGGCAGCATCTCTGCAAATGAATAAATAATCAACATTTCAGGGTGAGGTCCTTCATTAGCCTTGGAAGGGAAGGAGAAGGAAGCCAGAATAAGAAGGTAGGGGAAAGGGGAGGAAGACAAGCTAGAAGGTGATTGATGAAGCCAGATGAATGAGGAAGATGGAATGAAGTCAGATGAATGAGGAAGAGGTGATGAAGTCAGGTGAATGAGGAAGAGGGGATGAAGTAAGAAGCTGGGAGGTGATGTCGATAAGGCAAAGGGCTGGAGAAGAAGAAATCTGATAGAAGAGGAAAATGGATTGTTGGAGAAAAGGAAGGAGAGGGGTACAAGGGAGAGTTGATAGGCAGATGAGGAGAAGAGTTAAAAGGCCAGAGTGGGGAAATGAAGAAGAGGGAAGTGGGAGGTGAACAGATATACTGGAAGTTGGAGAAATCCATTTTCATGCCATGGCTACGTGAATATGTGGTGTTGATCCTCTAGACTGAGAGTGGTCTCATCATGGCAGAAGAGGAGGTCATGGACCAACAAGTTGGAACAGGAATGGAGACAGCAATTGAAATGATTGGCTACGGAAAAATTTCATTTTCTGAAGGTGGAACTAAGATGCTTAACAGCGCGGTTCCCCAATCTACATCAGGTCTCACCAATGCAGAGCAGGCTGCAAAAGAAGTACTTACCACCTTTGAGTCTCTGCAACCAACACATCGTTCTCAGCAATGTCCACTATCTTCAACGGGACCCTATCATCAAACCTATCTTTACCTACCCCCACAATGTCTACCACAGGGATCACTCCCTCTATGATTCCCTTGTCCATTTGTTCCTCCCCACTAATTTCCCACCTAGTACCTATTCCTGCTATTCCCATTCACCTTTCCCTTACCTCTATCCAGGGCCCCAAACAGTTCTTCCAGGTGAGGCAATACTTCACATGTGAATCTCTTGGGATCATCTACTGTAGCTAGTGCCCCCAGTGTGGCCTTCTCTACATTGATGAGACCCAACGAAGACTGGGGGACCGCTATGTTGAGCACCTCAATTCCATCCACAAAAAGGGGGAATTTCCTGGTGGCCAACCATTTCAATTCCTATCCCCTTTCTCATTCCAAAATGTCAGTCCATGGCCGCCTCTTCTGCTATGATGACGCTACTCTCAGATTGAAGATAATAATATTCCATCTCTGTGTCCTCCAACCTGATGGCAAGTACATTGCTTTCTCTAACTTTCAGTAATCTTTCAACTCCCCCTTCCTTCTTAAGCAATTTCCCCACTCTGACTTCTTCTCATCACCTGCCTATCACCTCCCTCTGGTGCTGCTCCTGCTTCCTTTTCTTCCATGGTCTACTCCCATCTTCTATCAGATTTCTCTTCCTGTCCTTTGCCTTTTCTGTATCACCTCCCAGCTTCTTACTTCATCTCCCTCCCCCCACCCAAATGGCTTCACCTATCATCTTCTACCTTGCCCACCTCCCCCTCCACCCACCTTCTTAGTCTGGTTTCTTCCCTCTTCTTTTCCAGCCCCGATGAAGTGTCTCAGCCCAAAATATTGATTTCCACGGAGGCTGCATATCCTCCTGAGATCTGTTGGCATTTTGTGTGTGTTTCATTTAATACATATTCAGAAATCCCAAAACATCTTGAATAGCCTAGTAGCAATTTTTATGATATGATTATGAGGATACGCAGTCCCCTTTTATTATCATTTAGTAATGCATGCATTAAGAAATGATAAAAATGTTTTTCCAGAATGATATCATGAAAACACATGACAAACCGACTTAAAAACTGACAAAAACCACAGAATTATAACATATAGTTACAACAGTGCAAAGCAATACCGTAATTTGATAAGAGCAGACCATGGGCACAGTAAAAATCTCAGAGTCTCTTGAAAGTCCCATCATTTCATGGAGGCGGTGAACCTCCAACGCCATTAACTTGCCGATGCAGTATCCTGGATGCATCTGACCACAGTCCGACTCCGAGTCCATCCGAAAAACTCCGAGCTTCCGACCAGCTCTCCGACACCGATGCATCAAGCACCATCTCTGCCGAGCGCTTTGACCCCGGCCCCGGCAACAGGCGATACGCAAAGCCAAGGATTTGGGGCCTTCGTCTCCAGAAATTCTTGATCGCACAGTAGCAATGGCAGCAAAGCAGGCATTTCAGAAGTTTCTCCAGATGTTCCTCTGCGCTTCATGGCTGTCCCCATCAAATCCGAATTGATGCACGGCCCCTAGTTACACATATTGATATTCATTCGGAACAGCTGCGTGTGCTGCGTCATGCCGCCATCTTCTCCTCCCTTCATTTCCCTCCAATTTAATGGAGAAAGTGGGAGCTGGGAATTGCTTCTATTATACTGGTCATCTATAATAGGTTGAATGGATTCTCTGAAACAAGTCCTTCATATTTCTTTGCAAGTTTGCTGCAGCCTTCCAAGTTTGTTTTGTTTTGTTGTGGATAAGTCAATCAGTCAAATAGCATATCTAACATCTCCTATTCTCTCTTTGACTATTCCTACTTTCTGGAGAGTCCCAGTGTGCCAATGTTGGAGGATGTATGAATGAGTATTCGAGCCTCTTATCGTTCTGTTCTCTCTATCTCCTATCTTTCATTTTTGTACTTCATCAAATCTCTGCCTTGAAATATTTGCTTTGGTCTCCCTTGTCAATGTAAGAAGCAAATTTGTGTGTAAGATCCTTGTATGATCTGCATGCCACTTACACAATAAGTTTGGATGCACTGTTACATAACCATTGGATGCTTTGCAATCAACTTTCATCCACACTACTGTGATGCTGCACGTATTACAAAGCAAAGATTTCTTTTTTTCTCTCTTGAGGGAAATACGTAGCTAATGCTTGAAGCAAATCAGTAGAGCTACTAGGACTTGATGTTTCAATCCCTATGGTAAGTCAGCACTCTCAATGTTGGCAGTGGGCTTGGAGTTGTGACAAGGAGGGAGGGTAAGTACATCATCAGGGTCATCAGGTGGGCACCCTCCTTCTTTGACATTTCGTTGATAAGCCCATGACGTCTCCAGAGGGCTCAACGGTTCTACCTGGTGTCCCAGATACACCCCCCTCAGTTCCATACCCCCCTGTCATCATCTTGCAGCCCAGTTGTTGTCTTTCCTCTTAATCCAAATCTAATTGCTGCTTTCTTCTGCTGCATTTGACAAGGACTTGATTGCTTGTTGGAGGGAGTGACCCCTCACCCCCATTTTCCTCAATAGACTGGTCGTAGATGTAGCAACGAATCCCCTGCATCCCATTTCTACAGGGAAAATCTTGGTCTTCCAGCCATTCTGGGCAGCTTCAGTTGCCAGTTCAGAGTAGTTGGTCTTTTTCCTCTCATAAGCTTCTGAGACACCATCTTCCCATGGTACTGTCAATTCCATAACATAAGAAATGAGAAAGGATCTAAAAAGCGTGGATTGGGACAGGTTGTTCTCTGGCAAAGATGTGACTGGTAGGTGGGAAGCCTTCAAAGAGGAAATTTTGAGAGTGCAGAGTTTGTATGTTCCTGTCAGGATTAAAGGCAAATTGAATACGAATAAGGAACCTTGGTTCTCAAGGGATATTGCAACTCTGATAAAGAAGAAGAGGGAGTTGTATGAAATGTATACGAAACAGGGGGTAAATCAGGTGCTTGAGGAGTATAAGAAGTGCAAGAAAATACTTAAGAAAGAAATCAAGAGGGCTAAAAGAAGACATGAGGTTGCCTTGGCAGTCAAAGCGAAGGATAATCCAAAGAGCTTTTACAGGTATATTAAGAGCAAAAGGATTGTAAGGGGTAAAATTGATCCTCTTGAAGATCAGAGTGGTCGGCTTTGTGCGGAACCAAAGGAAATGGGGGAGATCTTAAATAGGTTTTTTGCATCTGTATTTACTAAGGAAGCTGGCATGAAATCTATGGAATTGAGGGAATCAAGTAGTGAGACCATGGAAACTGTACAGATTAAAAAGGAGGAGGTGCTTGCTGTCTTGAGCAAAATTAAAGTGGATAAATCCCTGGGACCTGACAGAGTGTTCCCTCGGACCTTGAAGGAGACTAGTGTTGAAATTGCGGGGGCCCTGGCAGAAATATTTAAAATGTCGCTGTCTACGGGTGAAGTGCCGGGGGATTGGAGAGTGGCTCATGTTGTTCCATTGTTTAAAAAAGGATCGAAAAGTAATCCGGGAAATTATAGGCCGGTGAGTTTAACGTCAGTAGTAGGTAAGTTATTGAAGGGAGTACTAAGAGACAGAATCTACAAGCATTTGGATAGACAGGGGCTTATTAGGGAGAGTCAACATGGCTTTGTGCGTGGTAGGTCATGTTTGACCAATCTGTTGGAGTTTTTTGAGGAGGTTACCAGGAAAGTGGATGAAGGGAAGGCAGTGGATATTGTCTACATGGACTTCAGTAAGGCCTTTGACAAGGTCCCGCATGGGAGGTTAGTTAGGAAAATTCAGTCGCTAAGTATACATGGAGAGGTGGTAAATTGGATTAGACATTGGCTCGATGGAAGAAGCCAGAGAGTGGTGGTAGAGAATTGCTTCTCTGAGTGGAGGCCTGTGACTAGTGGTGTGCCACAGGGATCAGTGCTGGGTCCATTGTTATTTGTCATCTATATCAATGATCTGGATGATAATGTGGTAAATTGGATCAGCAAGTTTGCTGATGATACAAAGATTGGAGGTGTAGTAGACAGTGAGGAAGGTTTTCAGAGCCTGCAGAGGGACTTGGACCAGCTGGAAAAATGGGCTGAAAAATAGCAGATGGAGATTAATACTGACAAGTGTGAGGTATTGCACGTTGGAAGGACAAATCAACGTAGAACATACAGGGTTAATGGTAAGGCACTGAGGAGTGCAGTGGAACAGAGGGATCTGGGAATACAGATACAAAATTCCCTAAAAGTGGCGTCACAGGTAGATAGAGTCGTAAAGAGAGCTTTTGGTACATTGGCCTTTATTAATCGAAGTATTGAGTATAAGAGCTGGAATGTTATGATGAGGTTGTATAAGGCATTGGTGAGGCCGAATCTGGAGTATTGTGTTCAGTTTTGGTCACCAAATTACAGGAAGGATATAAATAAGGTTGAAAGAGTACAGAGAAGGTTTAAAAGGATGTTGCCGGGACTTGAGAAACTCAGTTACACAGAAAGGTTGAATCGGTTAGGACTTTATTCCCTGGAGCGTAGAAGAATGAGGCGAGATTTGATAGAGGTATATAAAATTATGATGGGAATAGATAGAGTGAATGCAAGCAGGCTTTTTCCACTGAGGCAAGGGGAGAAAAAAACCAGAGGACATGGGTTAAGGGTGAGGGGGGAAAAGTTTAAAGGGAACATTAGTGGGGGCTTCTTCACACAGAGAGTGGTGGGAGTATGGAATGAGCTGCCAGACGAGGTGGCAAATGCGGGTTTATTTGTAACATTTAAGAATAAATTGGACAGATACATGGATGGGAGGTGTATGGAGGGATATGGTCCGTGTGCAGGTCAGTGGGACTAGGCAGAAAATGGTTTGGCACAGCCAAGAAGGGCCAAAAGGCCTGTTTCTGTGCTGTAGTTTCTATGGTTTCTATGGTTTCTATATGCCAGCTTGGCTGTTTTGGACCGCAGGACCATGTCTGGCCGGAGTGTTGTAGCCGCAATGTCGGGGGGGAAACACAAGCTTTTTTCCCAAGCCAACGTCCATTTACAAATCCCTAAGCAGTGTTGGTTCTCTTGTAATATTTTACAGTTTATCCAGAAGATGGACCCTAGATTGACTAGTTGATTGCATAGTTAGTAATAACAGGAGCAAACATAAAATATCTAACGAGAATAATAATATTAGTAAACACATCTTGTAAAAAGCTAAATGAAATTGAATCATTATTTGCTTAACAATTTTTTCTGTATCATATAATAGATTTCCTCTGTCATGTAACTTGTTTGAAATAGTTTAGGGTCGCTAAACTCTTGTGTTTCATTGGCATTTTCTTATATTATTTTAAAGCACAAAGATTATATATAAAAATGAAATAAGCAGAAGTCATTCAATTAAATCAGATATTATTTTAAATACAATATTAAACTAAGTATGGACTGTACTGTCCAAAGGCATGGAAAATACCCTTTACCTCGCAATTCACCCTTGGTTGATAGCACTTGGCATGTCATTTGGTAGCAGATATTCATTATACTCCACTTCTGAAATTTGGTTCTCCTTGAACCAAGGAGAACTGAAGTTCAGAAACAGAATTCAATCTACATGTGCCTATGTATTTCTTTGAGAAATCTGGTACCTCAGTGATGATGCCATTAATGCCTTTGGAAATTGATATAAAGTTCTTTTGTCATTATCTTGTAGTGTAGCCTATCAATGTATTTATCCAAGCCTACAGTATATGCTTGTTGCGTCTAACTCCAAGGCCTAATTCATATTAAAAAAATGGAATCCAATGCTATAAAATTAACAACTAACAGCCCGTCCCTTTATGATATTGGGAAGACCACTGTTGAAACAACTAATGAAAATGAAGCTGTATATATTGATGTTTAATGTGCATACCTGTTTCCTTGTCTAGTAAGACACAGCATTAGAAGGTTTTTCTTGTTTATCAGTAGCTTTAGATTTACTGTTTCTCAGGTTCCATAGGGTCTCATTCTTTTGAATGTTGTGTGGATGTCAAGGGGAGCTGCTCACCAGGTTTTCAGACAACGAGTCAGATCTACTTCAAAGCTGTGAAGGTTTGTGAAACTATAAGTAGTTCTCATAAAAGCTGAACTCACAACAACAAAACAGATTGTGGGTGGATAGACTTGATGACAGAGTCATTTAAAAGGAAAATAATGAGAGTTCAGGGCCAACGTACTTCCACAAGGAAATTTAAGGAACTATGGATGTCAATGGGTATTGAAGGCTGGATAAAGAAAAATATAAGGAAGAATACTGTAGATATAGAGAACCGAAAACAGGGGAGTTCTTTCACAAGTATAAAACTTGTAAAAGGCTACATAAAAAAGAAATTAGAAGAAAAGAGAGAACGTAAGATATTACTTTCCACATATTGACGGGGATTCCCATACTAAAGGACTAGATGGAATAGAGTTCATCAAATGTGTTCAGGAAAGTTTCCTTCATCAGTACGTAGAGATATCAATGAAAGAGTGTGTGATACTGGATTTACTGTTAGGGAATGAGACAAGGCAGGTGAGAGAAGCTTGTGTGGGGGAACACTTTGCATCTAGTGATCACAATGCCATTAGTTTCAAAAGAAATATGCAAAATGAGAGGTTTGGTCCAGGGAACACACATCAAAGTTGCTGGTGAACGCAGCAGGCCAGGTAGCTGCGTTCACCAGCAACTTTGATTATGTTGCGTGAATTTCCAGCATATGCAGAATTCCTCGTGTTTGCTGTTTGGTCCAGGGGTTGAAATTCTAAGTTGGAGAAAGGCCAATTTTGATGGTATCAGAAAGGATCAGGCAAATGTAGATTGGGACAGGCTGTTTTCTGGCAAAGGTGTACTTGGTAAGTGGGAGTCATTCAAAAGTGATGTTTTGGGAATACAAAGCTTGTATGGGCCTGTCAGATTAAAAGGTAAAGATAACAAGTGTAGGGTACCTTAGTTTTCAAAATATATTGAGGTCCTAGTTAAGTAAAATAAAGGAGGTGCATTGCAGGTATAGGCAGGCAGGAGCAGATGAGGTGCTTATTGAATATAGGAAGTGCAAGAGAACACTTAAGAAAGAAAACAGTAGGGCTAAAATAAGGCATGAGTTTGCCCTAGCAGACAAGGTGAAGGAGAATCCTATGGGATTCTACAGATATGTTAATAGTAAAAAGATTGTAAAGGACATAATTGGTTCTCTGGGAGATCAGAATGCCAAAAAAGATAGAGGAGATCTCAAATGAATTTTTTTGCATCAATATTTATTCAGGAGACAAACACAGAGTCTATAAAAGTAAGGCAAAGCAACATTGACTTCATGGATCCTATATAGCTTACAGAGGAGGAGGTGTTTGCTGTCTTGAGGCAAATTAGAGTGGATAATTCCCAAGGACCTGACAGGGTGTTCCCTCGAACGCTGCAGGAGGCAAGTGCAGCAAATGCAGGGACTCTAGCAGAGATGTTTAAATCATCCTTAGCAACAGGTGAGACACCAGGGGATGGGAGGTTCGCAAATGTTGTTCCACTTTTTTTAGAAACCAGGAAATTGTAGGCTGGTGATACTGAAGTTACCCTTCCAGTTAGATAGTGGTGCATCCAGTTGCAGTGGCTTCTACAGAATCAACAGAAGATGCTACTGTCCTATTTAAATGTATTTTTTATTATTGCAAGAATCCGTTATACATTAATAACTTAAAGTGCTCTAGGTCTACGCCATCAGAGAGTTACTCATAGGCGGAGAAAACAATGGAGCTGGGTATTGTGCTGATGCCTGAGAGAAGCAAGTCTAGGTCACTTTTCTTGTGATCGCAAGACCCTTTTGGACATTAATAATGTGCAGTGCCGTAAGTCTGATTCACTGAAAGCAGGGGTGGATGGCTATGGCCTCGGTTGTAGTGGAGACTAGGCTTCAAGCCACGGTGTCACCTGCTTACAGCTGCCAGGAGAGAGGCGTCAAAGCTGGTAAACTCTATCGCGGTCGGTGTGGTACAGTGTCCAGGCTGGAATCGGTGCTGCCTCCCAGTGTTTGCTTAGCAGAAGACAAGCTCTATTGCTGTTGACTGCAGATTTCTGCAGAATTCAAACGACACAGTATCTCAAGCTATGGTGTCACCTGTTTACAGCCACCAGGAGAGTGGTATCAGAGCTCGTGCACTCCACCTGCACGGTGTAGCGAGGCATCCAGGTTGGAGTCAGTGCTGCCCCCGCCGCCCGCCCAGTATTCGGTTGGCAAAAGACAAGCGCTATTGTGGTCGACTGCAGATTTCAGTGACATTGACGCTTGAGTCTGGACTCTTGTTACGTGGCTGTATCTTACTAGCACTTTTATGTGCTTGCTAAGTGCTATGTGTGCATTGTGCTGTGTGACTGTCGGTAATATGTTTTGCACCTTGTTTGGCAGTATTCATGGGTATCTATGCATGGTTGAAAAGCAATTAAACTCAAATTGAATTAATTGGATTATTGGAAGGTATTCTAAGGAACCGGATGTGTAAGTATCTGGATGGACATGAACTGAATAAGGGTTGTTAGCATGACTTTGTACAATGTAACTCATACCTAACCAATCTTATAAAGGTTTTTGAGGAAGTTACTCCGAAAATGGATGATGGCAGGGCAGTGGAAGTTGCCGACATGGACTTTAGCAAGGCATTTGACAAGTTCCCACATGGGAGGTTGGTCAAGAAGGTTCAGTCGCTTAACATTCAAGATGAGGCAGTGAATTGGATTAGACCATTGGCTTTGTAGGATAAGCCGGAGAGTGGTAGTAGATGGTTGCCTGTCTATCTTATGCTTGTGACTAGTGAAGTGTTACAGCGATCATTGTTGGGTCTGTTGTTGTTTGTCATCTATCTCAACGATGTGGATGATAATCTAGATAACTGGATCAGCAAATTTGCAGATGACACCAAGATTGGGGGTTTAGTGGACAGGAAGGAAGGCTATCATGGCTTACAATGGGATCTGGACCTGCTGGACAAAGGGCAGATATAACTTAACGCAGTCAAATGTGAGTTGTTGCACTTCAGTAGGACTAAGTAGGGTAGGTCTTGCACAGTGAATAAGAGTGCAAGGAGTGCAGTAGAACAAAGAGATCTGGAGATATAGGTCCATAACTGTCACAGGTCTATAAACAGGTAGATGGGATTGTAAAGAAAGATTTTGGCACATTGGCCTTCAGAAATCAAAGCATTGACTACAGGAGATGGGATGTTATGATGAAGTTGTATAAAACATTACTGAGGCCTAATTTGGAAAATTGTGTGAAATTTTGGTCACCTCCTGCAGGAAAGATGTAATAGGGTTGAAAGAGTGCAGAAAAAAATTACAAGGCTGTTGGCAGGACTTGAGAACCTGAGTTATAGTGAAATGTTGAATAGATTAGGACTTTATTCCTTGGAATGTAGAAAACTGAGGAGATTTGATAGAGGTACACAAAATTATGAAGGATATAGATAGAGTAAATGCAAGCAGGCTTTTTTTTTACTGAGGTTGGGCGGGGCTTCAACCAGTAATCATGGGTTAAGTGTGAAACATGAAAAGTTTAAGGGGATAATGAGGGGAAACTTCTTCACTCAGTGGGTTGTAATAATGAGGAATGACCTGCCAGCATAAGTCATGCATGTGAGCTTGATTTCAACAATTAAGGAACGCTTGGATAGGTACATGCATTGTAGGGGCATAGAGGGCTATGGTTCCTGGGAGTAGGCAGTTTAAATGGTTTAGCATGGATTAGATGGGCTAAAGGGCTGATTTCTGTACTGTACTTTTCTGTGACTTTATGACTCTAAAGGACAAGATTATTGAAAAGCCCAAAATAATTCATAAGTATTTTGAAGTCAAGACTGTAACCAAGGCTAAAATAGGGCCAAAATGGCTGTAATAATTTTGCAAACGACAGAAGAATCAGTAGAGTTGTTGATCATGAGGTTTTTAATTATGGGTTGTAGCTGGTAAGCTGAGCAAAACAATGTAAGCTAGCATTTAAGCCTGTTAAGTGCAAGGTGAGGAGCATTGGGTGACTTATATAGGTAGACATAGACAATGAATGGCAGAGCCCAATGAGAATTAAGGATAGAAGGACCTTAACTGGTGTAAAATTCTAAGAATCCCTGACCTGGATGGGGTAGTGAAAATGTTAAATGAGCAATTGGCTTCAAAAGGCAATACATAGAATGTAAGAGCAGGGAGGTTATAAAACTATCGTTTGGCCACAGCTGAAGTACTGTATACTGTTCTGGTCACCAAACTATATGAAAGATGTGACGGCACTGTAGAGGATGCAAAGAAGATTCACCATCGTTTCACTTATAAAGAGAGCCTGGACCATCTGAATTTGTTTTCCATAAGGCCATAAGACATAGGAGCAGAATTAGGCCATCTGGCCCATCAAGTCTGCTCCACCATTCAATCATGGCCGATCCTTTTTTTCCCTCCTCCTCAACCCCAGTTCCTGGCCTTCTCCCCATAACCTTTGATGCTATGTCCAATCAAGAACCTATTAATCTCTGCCTTAAATACACCCAACGACCTGGCCTCCACAGCTACATGCGGCAACAAATTCCACAAATTCACCACCCTTTGGCTAAAGAAATTTCTCCGCATCTCTATTTTGAAAGGGTGCCCCTCTAACTCCTGTCCATTCATTCCTCCTCACTGATTTCCCTCCTGGGACTTATCCTCGCAAATGGAACAAGTGCTATACCTGCACCTACACCTCCTCCCACACTACTATTCAGTACTCCAAACAGTTCTTCCAGGGAGCTAAGCCCTCTTGTCCTAGACTCTTCCACCATGGGAAACATCCTTTCCCCATCTACTCTGTCTAGGTCTTTCAACATTCGAAAGGTTTCAATGAGATCCCCCCTCATCCTTCTGAATTCCAGTGAGTACAGATCCAGAGCCATCAAACTTTCCTTGTATGATATCCTTTCATTTCCGGAATCATCCTCTGCAGTATTTAATGGGAGTTTAGTGTTACTCAGCATCAACTCTGGAAGCCAAACCCTGTACCATGTTGCATAGATTGAGAAGAAGGCAATTGAAGCCTTCTATTACAAATAAGAGAAAATATGCAGATGCTGGAACATAGAACACAGAACATAGAAATCTACAGCACATTACAGGCCCTTCAGCACATAATGCTGTGCCAACCATGTAACCTACTATAGAAACTGCCTGGAATTTCCTTACCTCATTGCCCTTTATTTTTCTAAGATCCATGTACCTATCTAAGAGCCGCTTAAAAGCATTGGAAATCCAAGATACACAGGATACTAGAGGAACTCAGCAGGCCACACAGCTTCTCTGGAAAAGAGTAAACAGTCAACATTTCAGGCCGAGACCCTTCATCAGGACTGGAAAAAAAAATGAGGAGTCAAAGTAAGAAAGTGGTGGGAGGGGTGGAAGAACCCCAAGGTGGTAGGTGAAACTGGGAGGAGGGTGGGGTAAATTAAAGAGCTGGAGAGTTGATTGGTGAACGAGATAAAGAGCTGGAGAAGAGGAATTCTGATTGGAGAGGACAGGTCCATGGAAGAAAGAAAAGGGGGAGGAGCACCAGAGGGGGGTGATAGGCAGGCAAGGAGACATGGTGCAAGAGGAAAATGGGAATGGAGAATGGTGAAGGGACAATGGTGAAGAGGGGGTGTTACCAGAAGTTTGAGAAGTTGAAGGCTTCTCAGACAGAAAATAAGGTGTTGCTCCTCCAACTAAACTATGGCCTCGTCGTGACAGTAGAGGAGGCCATTGAATGACATGTCCGGATGGGAATGGGAAGCCGAATTAAAATGAGTGGCCTCTGGAATATCTCCCTTTTTCTAGCAGACGATCTGTAGGTGCTCAACGAAGTTGTCTCCCAATCTACGTTGGGTCTCATCGATATAGAGGAGGTCACTCTGGGAGCACTGAACACAGTAGGTGACCCCAACAGACTCACAGGTGAAGTGTCACCTCACCTAGAAGAACTGTTTGGGGCCCTGTATGGTAGTGTGGGAGGAGGTGTAGGTACAGGAATAGCACTTGTTCCATTTGCAAGCATAAGCCCCAGGAGGGAAATCAGTGAGGAGAAATGAATGGACAGGGGAGTTGTGTAGGGAGCAATCCTTGCAGAAAGCAGAAAGTGAAGGGAAGGGAAAGATGTGCTTGCTGGTGGGATCCTGCTGGAGATGGTGTAAGTTATGGAGAATTATGTGCTGGACCCTTAATTCCCCTACTATGCAAAAATCTATCCAACCTTGTCTTAAATATATTTACTGAGATATCCTCCACTGGTTCATTGGGTAGAGAATTCTACAGATTCACCACTCTCTGGGAAAAGCAGTTCCTCCTCATCTCCATTCTAAATATACTCTCCCAAACCTTGAGTCTATGTCCCCTAGTTCTAGTCTCACCTACCAGTGGAAACAACTTTCTTGCTTCTATCTTATCTATCCCTTCCATAATTTTATATGTATCTATGAGATCTCCTCTCATTCTTCTGAATTCCAGTGAGAACAGCTCCAAGCAACTCAGTCTCTCCTCATAGTCTAACCCCCTCATCTCTTCTGCACCACCACCAAAGTCAGTATATCCTTCCTCAAGTAAAGAGACCAGAACTACACACAGTACTCCAGGTGTGGCCTCGCCAATACCTTGTACAGTTGCAGCATAACCTCTTTGTTCTTAAATTCAATCCCTCTGGCAAAGAAGGCCAACTTTCCATTTGCTTTCTTGATAGCCTGCTGCACCTATAAACTAACTTTCTTGTGATTCATGCACAAGCACTCCCAAGTCCCTCTGCACAGAAGCATGCTGCAATTTTTTACCATTTAAATAATAATCTGCTCGTTCATTTTCCCTTCCAAAGTGGATAATCTTGCATTTACCAACATTGTACTCCATCTGCTAGACTCTTGCCCACTCACTTAACCTATCTATATCTCTCTGCAAATTCTCCATATCTTCTGTACAATTTGCTTTTCCACTCAACCCATGATTGTGCCCATGGCTACACCTTTTGTTTGAAGGAAGTGGGAAGAGCCGAAGGAAGAACTATTAAGAGTGAGGACAAGTTCCGCCAGATAGAGGAGAGTAGTGGTAGAGGGGAACTTGTTGGGTCTGGTATCCCAGAAATAAATGGAGGTCCAGAAAGAAACCTTCTGTTGGTGTTGGACATGGCATCAAAGGTTACAGGGAGAAGGCTGGAAAGTGGGGTTGAGGAGCAGAAAGAAAAAATGGATCAACCATGATTGTGAATGCAGCAGGCCAGGCAGCATCTCTAGGGAGAGGTGCAGTCGACGTTTCAGGCCGAGACCCTTCGTCAGGACTAACTGAAGGAAGAGTGAGTAAGGGATTTGAAAGTTGGAGGGGGAGGGGGAGATCCAAAATGATAGGAGAAGACAGGAGGGGGAGGGATGGAGCCAAGAGCTGGACAGGTGATAGGCAAAAGGGATACGAGAGGATCATGGGACAGGAGGTCCGGGAAGAAAGACAAGGAGTGGGGGGGGGGACCCAGAGGATGGGCAAGGGGTATATTCAGAGGGACAGAGGGAGAAAAAGGAGAGTGAGAGAAAGAATGTGTGTATAAAAATAAGTAACAGATGGGGTACGAGGGGGAGGTGGGGCATTAGCAGAAGTTAGAGAAGTCAATGTTCATGCCATCAGGTTGGAGGCTACCCAGACGGAATATAAGGTGTTGTTCCTCCAACCTGAGTGTGGCTTCATCTTTACAGTAGAGGAGGCTGTGGATAGACATGTCAGAATGGGAATGGGATGTGGAATTAAAATGTGTGGCCACTGGGAGATCCTGCTTTCTCTGGCGGACAGAGCGTAGATGTTCAGCAAAGCGGTCTCCCAGTCTGCGTCGGGTCTCGCCAATATATAAAAGGCCACATTGGGAGTACCGGACGCAGTATATCACCCCAGCCAACTCACAGGTGAAGTGTTGCCTCACCTGGAAGGACTGTTTGGGGCCCTGAATGGTGGTAAGGGAGGAAGTGTAAGGGCATGTGTAGCACTTGTTCCGCTTACACGAATAAGTGCCAGGAGGGAGATCAGTGGGGAGGGATGGGGGGGACGAATGGACAAGGGAGTCGCGTAGGGAGTAATCCCTGCGGAATGCAGGGGGGGGGGGAGGGAAAGATGTGCTTAGTGGTGGGATCCCGTTGGAGGTGGCGGAAGTTACGGAGTATAATATGTTGGACCCGGAGGCTGGTGGGGTGGTAGGTGAGGACCAGGGGAACCCTATTCCTAGTGGGGTGGTGGGAGGATGGAGCCACACTCAGGTTGGAGGAACAACACCTTATATTCCGTCTGGGTAGCCTCCAACCTGATGGCATGAACATCGACTTCTCTAACTTCTGCTAATGCCCCACCTCCCCCTCGTACCCCATCTGTTACTTATTTTTATACACACTTTCTTTTCTCACTCTCCTTTTTCTCCCTCTGTCCCTCTGAATATACTCATTGCCCATTCTCTGGGTCCCCCCCCCCGTCTTTCTTCCCGGACCTCCTGTCCCATGATCCTCTCATATCCCTTTTGCCAATCACCTGTCCAGCTCTTGGCTCCATCCCTCCCCCTCCTGTCTTCTCCTATCATTTTGGATCTCCCCCTCCCCCTCCCACTTTCAAATCCCTTACTCACTCTTCCTTCAGTTAGTCCTGACGAAGGGTCTCGGCCTGAAACGTCGACTGCACCTCTTCCTAGAGATGCTGCCTGGCCTGCTGCGTTCACCAACAACTTTTATGTGTGTTGCTTGAATTTCCAGCATCTGCAGAATTCCTGTTGTTATCAACCATGATTGAATGGCAGAGCAGACTTGATGAGACAGATGGCTTAATTCTGCTCTTATGTCTTACAGTCTTATGATTCAGACATTAAGAGGAAAATGAAGTTTGTTAGTGGATGAGTGTGATTCTCTTTTTGTGATTGTATCAGGCTGTTGCCTAGCTTCTGAGATTTCAGCTCAGATATTACTCCTAAATGCAAATGTGAGAGATCTTCAATCTCTCCCGGCTACAGTCATAGGTTCCCAACTGCTTCTCAAGAATGTCAATCATACCAGAGCCCAAGAAGAGCAGGATCAGCTACCTCAACAACTATCACCCAGTTGCACTCACATCTACTGTGATGAAGTGCTTTGAGAGGTTGGTCATGGCCAGAGTCAACTTCTGCCTAAACAAGGATCTGGGCTTTATGCAATTTCACTATCACTACAATAGATGTACAGCGGATGCAATCTCACTGACTCTCTGGTTGAACTTGGATCACCTGGACAATAGCAATCCCTATGCCAGGCTGCTGTTTATTGATGACAGCTCAGCATTCAACACCATCATAACATCAGTACTAATCAACAAGATCCAAAACCTGAGCCTGTGTAGCTTCCTCTGCAACTGGATGCTAGACTTTCTCAAGAGGAGACCACATTCAATGCTGATTGGAAATAGTATCCACTCGCTGACAATCAACACCGGCTCACATCAAGAGTGCATGCTTAGACCACTGCTCTACTCTCTCCACACCCACGTCTGTGTGGCTAAGCATGAATTTCTGATGATGCAACTATCATTGACAGAATTTCACATGATGAGGAAGAAGCATACAGGATGAAGATAGATCAGCTTGTTGAGTCGTGTCAAAGACAGCACCTGTCATTAAGGACCCCCATCACCCAGGACATGCCCTCTTCCCATTTCTACCATCAAGGAGGAGGTAGAGGAGCCTGAAGACACACTCTAAATTTTAGGAAAGCCTTCTTTCCCACTTCTATCAAATTTCTAAATGGACAATGAATCTATGTACACTACCCCACTATACTTTGTTTTTGTTTCTTTTGCTTTCTTTTTGCACTATTCGTTTAATAAAATTATACATATATATTTCTTATTTTTTATTTTATATTACAATGTACTGCTGCGGCAAAATAACATATTTCATAACAGACCATATGTCAGTGCTATTAAATCTGATTCTGATTCTGATTCTACGGAGCTTAAGTCTGCAGAACTTAATAAGGAAAATTTTTCACTGCAGGCAAAGCCCACCAAGATAACTTGATGGAATATCTGCTAACATAATCTCATAATCAGTAACATAACAGCTACTTTACCTGTCCCTAGAGACAAGTAACAAGGTCTGGAAATTGGGACAACCTGTAGTCACACATCACTGCAGCTGGTGACGTACACAAGGAAGCATTCCCACTATATTCCTATTTTCAACCTTCTCCCATTATAGAAAGGGCTGACATTATATCCTACCAATGCAGAAAGATCAAAACCCCATGTGTTATGTTCAATGGACAGACTGCACAGCTCACATTTTATTTGGAGTCTACTGCAATGGCTGACATTCAGAAAGGGCTGGAGGTTAAAGTATAAAAGTTGTTTCAGTGTTACCTATTCTGTAAGAGGTTTGCAAGCCTGGGGAGAGATTTATTATATTTCTACATTAAAACAATGGATTTACTGGATAATGTGGTAAGTCTGAAAGTAATGTTTACTTGGGAAGAATGTTAGATCAATAACATAGCTGACTGCATAATCTATGGCTAAAACCTATAGTTAATCCCTGTATGCTCTTCCATAAAACTGTGCTTCCTACATTCAAGGAAAGAAGTAAAAGAATGAAGCAGTTATTGTGAAAATTTGTGTGAGATTTAGGGGAACTGAATGTTTCGATCTTATGATCATGTACGCACATCATAAGCGTGAAAGGATGCAAACTAAAGGAAAACTGATTCTTTTGCACAATTAATGCAGGGGGATTTCCAACCAGGGATCAGTAATTCAAGTGGAATCTATTCTGGAACAGTGATATTCCATAGGGATCTGTTCCAGGACTCCTACTTCTTGTGCTTTTTATAAATGACTCGGATGAAGAAATGGACGGGAATAGATAACATGTTTGCAGATGATATGGAATTTTGTTGTGTTGTGGATTGTGTAGAAGGTCACTATAGAGTACAACAAAAAATAGACTGGATGCAGAGTCTGGCAGAGAAGAGGCAGATGGACTTCAGTCCAGAAAAATACAAAATTATACACTCTGGAAAGTCAAACTTGAAGGTCGAGTGCAAGGTTAAAATAGAGAGATTTAGGAGTTAAGAAGGCTGGTTGTGTGTTGGTCTTCATTAGTCTGGAAACTGAGTCCAAGAGCCATGAGGTAATGTTGTGAATCAAAAAAACTAAGGTTAGACCAGTATTGTATTCAGTTCTGGTTGCCTAGTTATAGGAAAGATGGGGAGGCTTTTGGAATGGTGCAGAGGAGATTTACCAGGATGCTGCTTGGTTTAGAAAGGTACATGGGGAACGTTGAACAAGCTAGGCTTGATGGATAAGTGAAAAATGGTAAGTGGCATAGATAGAGTGGAAAGCCAGCACCTTTATGCCAGGCCAGCATGGCTTATACCATGCAACATCCTTCAATAGAAAGTGCGGGGAAGTTTAGGGGAGATGTCGGAGGTAGGTTTTACATAGAGAGTGATAAGTACCTGGAACGCACTGCCAGTGGTGGAGGTAGAGGGTGATATAGTAAAGACATTTAAGAGACATTTATACAGGCACTTTAAGAAAAATGAAGGGTTATGGGCTATATAGGAGGGAACTGTTAGATTGTTTGTGGAGTAGGTTAAAATATCAGAAAAATATCATAGGCTGAGGCCTGTACTGTACTGTTCTATGTTCTATGTTCTCTGCTCCCTGTTGCCACAATTGGAAATGATGAGGTTTCAAAAATGGGAATTTTAACCTTTGGGTAAAATTTTAAACTGGGTAGAGGGGAACTGATATGTGTTCCAGGGAGCAAGCATTATCAAAAGTGCACAAGATGAAATTTACATGTTTAGCAAAGCATTTGTGTTTCGGCATAGCCGAACACTGTCTTCAGCATGTGGCAAGGAACTATGAAACTGAATTCAGGTTCTGGTAGCGTCTTGACTGTCACCAAGAAAAAAAAGACTAGATGATGCCAAGAATCCAGCTGAATCATTTATGCTCTTCAGAGAAGGAATGTGTGACACTCTTTAACAGCCTGAGCTAGATACCACTCAAGCCACACACATTCTGCTTGGCTTTTAATGTCTCCTCAGTAAATGAGGTCTTCACATTATAACTCACAATTTTGGAGAGCTCTGACCTGCACTCACTGTTGTCACTTATGGGAAGTCAAGGTGTGGGACATGACCAAGCTGTTAGTTCTGTTCTGGATTTCAGCGTAACTATGAAATACCAGTGCATTCTGGATAGTTGTGAATCAAATTAAAACTGGGTGCAAATTTTTAATACATAGTTCAACTGCTTGTAAATTAAGTATATGATCTTATAGATTGTAATCAAAATTCATCTACAACTAATGACCATGAATGTGTTATTTAAAGAGGAAATATAACATGAGTGTTTATTTTATGACTGTGCTTAGCCAATTAACAGAACAAAATCATCACACCAAGATTCATGGGGATTAGCGAACAGAATAGGAGAGTTTATACTTCCCAAAAATAAATTGATAGAAGCTTGTTAGCTAGCCAAATCCCAGTTACTACTGCAAACTCAATCACTCACGCTCTCCTCCCATTCAGTCCCCTCCTGCTATTGTTTGCATATGCCCACCCATCTCCCACATTTAGTTCTAGGTTCCATCTTTCTCTCCTGTTAGGTTTCATCTTCTATAGCCCTCTGTTTCCTCTATCTATTTCCTCCCAGCCTCTGTCACAATTTCCACCCTTCTCTCTCCTGTCTGCCTATTACCTGGATCCACGACCGCTTGCTCCACCTCTTCCCCTCATCTCTCTTTACTGCTTACGTTACCTTCATTTTTCACTCCAGAGGGAAGGTCACGACCTGAAACATTGATTATCCATTTCCCTTCACAGATGTTGCCTGACTCATTGAGTTCTTTCAGCATTTTGCTGATTATTTTAATTGCTGTGTTATGGGAATTAGGAGTGCAATTTATACATTGTAAATTAATGGTTCTCTCTCCTACCAGATCCTTATGCAAGATTCAGCTGTGCTGGTAATGGTCAGGCAAGACACATGTCCACCCATTTGCCAGCTCTATTTATTGAAAGAGGAATTCAAAGGATCTCAATGGAGAAGGCTCCACTAAAGTTGCATTCTCTTCAATTTTCACTGCAACCAAGTGCCCATGCTATGACTATGCCGTGCCCAAGCAAAATGTATTGTAGCCAAATTCATAACTGTTCATAGTGATCCAGAAATTGAGATTGGTGCACACAATAAGATTATCATTAAATTGGGGTCATAATAAAGGCGACTGAACCTAAAAGTTATTGGTTTAGTGTGCAGAATTGGAACTAACAGAAGGGTATTCCTCCACAAGACTTTGTAGCTTTAGAGGGCAGACTGACACAGTAGGCAATGCCTGACAGGTGAAGTCCATACACAATAATAAGTATTCTCACTGAATCATACAGACTTGGAGATCTATATATATACTGATTTTTTTTCCAACTGCACAGATGAGATTTAGATTTTGCTTTCCAATCTATGAGTTGGAATTTTGAGTTGGTGCATCAAGTACCAAGGCACTTGTGTCGATGATGCAACTTTTGTGTTGGACACTCATGAAATGATGTTATTCATAGTGCAATATTTCTTTAAAAATCAGTACCATAGAAATAGGGTTGTGTTATTCAAGATATATGTTTATTTATCATGTGTACATCGAAACATACAGTGAAATACGTCATTTTTATCAACAAACAACACACCCAATAGTATGTTGGGGGCATCCACACAAGTGTTGCCACACATTTCGCTGCCAACATAGCATGCCTACAATGCTTGGCAGAACAATATAGAACACAACAAGTAACAAAACAACAGCAGAAAAACAAGCCCTGTTCCTAACTCCCACCCATGCACCTACACAGCCTTTTAACCCCAGGACTTGGGACTGCAGACATGAGACTTCAACCTGCCCAGTGTACTCACAGAGATTCCCAGACCCTACTCCAGCCAGCCAGTCTTGACATCCAGACTACGGATACTATTTTCGACATTGATTCCAGGGCACACCAATCAGCGAATCAAATTCCAGACCTTTGGTTTAATTTTTGGCATCAATTCCAGGGAACACCGATCATCACCACACTGCCTCGAACTTTGGCCTCATTGATAACAGTACCCTGGACATTCCGCCTGAAACTCTAGTCTCATCAATTTGCAAACAAATGGGTCATCAGAACTCATTTCTCCTGCTTACAATGGAACTCCAACTCAGAACTTGCTGACAACTCACTGACTGTTCATCCACTCTGTGCTGGTCGAACATCCAAACATAGCTGTTCCATGTCCGTGTTGCTAGTCTTCAAATGAGGACAACAGCTTGATCTCTAATTCTCCCACGTCACTGTCCCTAAACTCAAAACTGACCCCTAATTTCCCTCTCTGTTTGCAAACCATCTTTACAAACCTAGAAAAACAATTAAAAACAGCTAAATTTGAGCTGCTAAATTCTCCTATGTTCCGAGGAGTGCCAGCCATTAGGAATTCAGATTAAAGATTACCTTTCTTTGTCACATTGAAACATACAGTAAAATATGTTGTTTTGTTATATCAAATCAGCGAGAATGTACACCAAAGCTAATGAATAAGCTCATGACCTAGGCCTGACTACCTCCTAGAGCAACGAGATACTTGATTTCCTCACTTGCAGACCCCAATAAGTTTGGATTGGCAACAACATCGTCTCCACAATCTCCACCATGTGCCATAAGGCTGTGTGCTTTGCCCCCTGCTCTACTCACTTTACACCTATGACTGTGAAGCTAAGCACACCTCCAATGCCATATTTAGTAATTTTGCTGATGACATCACTGTCATAGGTGGTGATAAATCCCCATATAGGAGGGAGTTTGAAAATCTGACTGAGTTGTGCCACAACAATAACATCTCACTCTATGTCAGCAAAACCAATGAGCTGATTATTGACTTCAGGAGGAGGAAACTAGAAAATCATGAATCAATCCTCATTGGACAATCAGAGGTGGAAAGAGTCGGCAACTTTAAATTCCTTGGAGTGATAATTTCAAAGATCCTTTCCTAGGTCCAGCTCATAAGAGCCGTTATGAAGAAAGCATGACAGTGCCTCTAATTTCTTTGAATTTTGCAAAGATTCAGCATGTCATATAAAACAGTGGCCACTCTGGTGATGAATATCTGTTATCTGTTAAGTAGGATGCTGTGCACAATTCTGATTTGATGGAGGCAGACGTGAGTGCACGGAGGAACATTTGGTGAAACTTCTGAAATGCCAGTGTTGCTGCCGCTGCTACTGTGTGATCCGATATCTCCGGAGGGGAAGGCCCCGAGTCCTTGGCTTTGCTTGCTGCTCGGTGGCCGGGGCGGGGTCGAAGCGCTCGGCAGAGATGGTGCTCGGTGCTCGGTGTCGGAGGGCTGGTCGGAGGCTCGAAGTTTTCGGACTGACTCAGAGTCGGACTGTGGTTGGGTGCTTCCAGGATGCTGCATCGGCAAGTTTGCGGCGCTGGAGGCTCATGGCAGGGAGAGTTTCTCCCTTCTACCGTCTGCATGAGATGTTGGGGCTATCGGGACTTTGAGACTTTTTTTACCGTGCCCATGGTCTGTTCTTTATCAAATTACAGTATTGTTTTTCACTGTTGTAACTATATGTTATAAATACATGGTTTTTGTCAGTTTTAGTGGTGGTCTGTCCTGCGTTTCTGTGATATCATACTGGAGGAATATTGCATCATTTCTTAATGCATGCATTTCTAAATGACAATAAATGAGGACTGAGTATCCTCATAATCTAATTTAATCTAAACTTTGGCAAACTTCTGCGGTGGAGAGTATATTGATTGGTTGCATCATGGTTTGTCATGGAAACATCAATGCTGTTGAATGGAAAAGCCTCTGAAAACTAATGGCTACAGCTCATTCCATCATGGGAAAAGTCCTCCCCAACACTGAACACAGCTGCAAAGAGTGTTGTCGCAGGAAAGCAGCATACATTATCAAGGACCCCACACCCAGGTCACACTTTCTTCTTGCTGCTGCCATAGGAAAGTGTGCGTGAGCTTCAGGACTCACATCACCAGGTTCAGGAACAGTTATTACCCCTCGACTATCAGGCTCTTGAACCAGAAGGGATAACATCACTCACTTCCACTAACCCCATCACTGAACTGTCCCCACACTTATGGACTCTCTTTCAAGGGCTCTACCATTTATTTTCTCTATATTTATTGCATATTTATTTAACATTATTATTTTGTTTTTTTTCTCACTTTGTATTTGCACCTTGATTTGTTTGCCCATTGGGAGTGGTCTTTCATTGATTCTATTGAGTTTCTTGTAATTACTGTGAAGGCCTGCAAGAAAATGAATCTCAGTGTTGTATATGGTGATATATATGTACTTTGACAATAAATTACTTTGAACTTTGAAATTTGGACACAGCATGCCCTCAATTCACTAACCCTAACCCATTCAAATTGGGAATGTTGGAGGAAACGCAGACGAAACCCATTCGGTCGTGCGGAGAACATACAAACTCCTTACTGACGGCGGCAGGAATCGAACCCCAATCTTACAGCCGGCACTGCAATAGTCTTATGATAACTGCTACATTACCATGCCTCCCACATCTTCACATGTTATTCTCGGAACCACAGGGCTTTCATAGCACTGCTCATGAAGAGCTAGCAGCCCAAGACTGAAATAAATCCCCACACGCACCCTCTGTTCTGGGCCCCTGCACCAACTGATCTTTCTCCCTTATGTAAACTCAGCCCAGGAGATGTGCCAAATGCTGGACCTCTATGAACCTGGACTGACCCCATCTCTGACTTACCTCTTGCTTTCCTTCGGTCACTTGACAATGGGCATTCAGTTGAGTTTGCTTCCTCTGGCCTCCAGCACTGTTGATCCTTAAAGTGGTGTGTTAACAAATCAATCATTCATTCCAAATCTAGTCAATGTTCCTAAGTAGACTTCCCACAGTGAATGAATTTCTGACACAAACTGCTGAAGTCAGGAACTACTGTAAAATCTCAAATGACATGATGTGCCGAAAGCCAGAGGGGTTTGTGCAAGGTATGGTGATCTGTGGCACATTCCCAAGTCCCATCCTTACTTCAAGCCACCTCATTATCATTAGGTACATTAAAAATATGCACAAATACACATCCAAATGAACAAATGTGGTAGAATAGTGTTTAGGGTCAGAAAGCTTGTTCAGAAATGATGATCAATTTTAGCATGCTGGCACTCAGCTGTAACCATTTTCATCTTTGAGTTTGGAAGCCCTTGATTCAAGTTTCCACTTCAGACAATTCAGCACAAATATCTAAACTGCAACTGTAGATCAGAGAGAGTACTGCATAATCAGAGGTGTTTTTTCAGACTGAGATTTTAAAACAGGGGACCTATCTGCTTTCGTAGATAGATGTCAATGTTCCTAGCCCATAATTCGATTTTGTAGCACTAACTTGATAATGGGGTATTTTGACTTTTTCTAGAAAATTTTCCCAATATGAATTGCAGTTGAGTGGTAACATGATCTTGCATCAGACATGTACTGTCATATTCTATCTGGACCATTGTTGGCTATTACTGGACCAACTATGTTTTCATAATGACATTATGATACATTACGGAATTCTGGACAGGGACCAAACACAAAGGTAAGTCTGATTACTTACCGAGTATACTTCAGGATCCCTCTTCCCGAACCAGTAACATTAATCCTCTCCAGTGATCTCATAGAAATCGTCGATCAGAGAATACAGAACACTACAGCACAGAGCAGGTCCTTTGGCCCAAGATGCTGTACTGACCTTTTAACCTACTCCAAGATCAATCTAACCCTTCCCTTCTGCATTTCTCCATTCAAACTCTCCATTTATCTATCATCCATTAGCCTGTATAAGAAGTTCTTAAATACCCCTAATGTATCTGCCTCTATCACCACTCCTGGCAGGTTGTCCACACACTCACCGTTCTCTGGGTAAGATATTTACCTCTGTTGTTTCCCCCCCCCACCCCCATACTTTCTTCTAATCAAATTAAAGATATACCCTCTGGTATTTGCCATGATACCCCCAGATATCAACTCTTGGTTCACCCAGGCTCTAATCACTAGCCAACTTGTATAACCAAATACCAAAAGTGTTAATGGACAGGTAAAGCAAGGTCACACATCCAGTTCATTTCAGCACAAACTCTAACTGAGGATAGCATCACAGGTGAACTAGGTATCTGTGACAGTAATCTTCAAATCTACAAGTGCTTACTATTCCTGTGTGGGCAGAAGATGACATTGTCTATTTTATCCTGATATACACTCTACGATTATTATTATTGCGGAATGCAGCCCACTGAAGTCAAAATTTTTGGACAGGTGCTTTACAGATTTTTTATGCCTTTTTGTTGTACCTTCTCCAGGATGATTAACCTTCAAAAATTTAATGATTTCAAGCCTCCATTATAATAACAGAAGAACAGAATGTTCAAATGTGGCTGATCTGTGTATATATGCAAGGAGCATTTGTAACAAGGTGGATGAACTGAAAGTGCAGATTGTTATTAATGATTATGATATAGTTGGGATCACAGAGACATGGCTCCAGGGTGACCAAGGATGGGAGCTCAACATTCAGGGATATTCAATATTCAGGACTGATAGACATGAAAAAAAAGGAGGTGGGGTAGCGTTGCTGGTTAAAGATGAGATTAAGGCAATAGAAAGGAAGGACATAAGCCGGGAAGATGTGGAATCGAAATGGGTAGAGCTGCATAACACTAAGGGGCAGAAAACGCTGGTGGGAGTTGTGTACAGGCCACCTAACAGTAGTAGTGAGGTCGGAGATGGTATTAAACAGGAAATTAGAAATGTGTGCAATAAAGGAACAGCAGTTATAATGGCTGACTTCAATCTACATGTAGATTGGGTCAACCAAATTGGTAAAGGTGCTGAGGAAGAGGATTTCTTGGAATGTATGCGGGATGGTTTTTTGAACCAACATGTCGAGGAACCAACTAGAGAGCAGGCTATTCGAGACTGGGTTTTGAGCAATGAGGAAGGGTTAATTAGCAATCTTGTCGTGAGAGGCTCCTTGGGTAAGAGTGACCATAATATGGTGGAATTCTTCATTAAGATGGAGAGTGACATAGTTGATTCAGAAACAAAGGTTCTGAACTTAAAGAGGGGTAACTTTGAAGGTATGAGACGTGAATTAGCTGAGATAGACTGGCAAATGACACTTAAAGGATTGACGGTAGATATGCAATGGCAAGCATTTAAGGATTCCATGGATGAACTACAACAATTGTTCATCCCAGTTTGGCAAAAGAATAAATCAAGGAAGGTAGTGCATCCGTGGCTAACAAGAGAAATTAGGGATAGTATCAATTCCAAAGAAGAAGCATACAAATTAGCCAGAAAAAGTGTCTCACCTGAGGACTGGAAGAAATTCAGAGTTCAGCAGAGGAGGGCAAAGGGCTTAATTAGGAAGGGGAATAAAGATTATGAGAGAAAACTGGCAGGGAACATAAAAACTGACTGTAAAAGCTTTTATAGATATGTAAAAAGGAAAAGACTGGTAAAGACAAATGTAGGTCCCCTACAGACAGAAACAGATGAATTGATTATGGGGAGCAAGGACATGGCAGACCAATTGAATAATTATTTTGGTTCTGTCTTCACTAAGGAGGACATAAATAATCTTCCAGAAATAGTAGGGGACAGAGGGTCCAGTGAGATGGCGGAACTGAGCGAAATACATGTTAGTAGGGAAGTGGTGTTGGGTAAATTGAAGAGATTAAAGGCAGATAAATCCCCAGGGCCAGATGGTCTGCATCCCAAAGTGCTTAAGGAAGTAGCCCAAGAAATAGTGGATGCATTAGTGATAATTTTTCAAAACTCGTTAGATTCTGGACTAGTTCCTGAGGATTGGAGGGTGGCTAATGTAACCCCACTTTTTAAAAAAGGAGGGAGAGAGAAACCGGGGAATTATAGACCGGTTAGCCTAACATTGGTGGTGGGGAAACTGCTGGAGTCAGTTATCAAAGATGTGATAACAGCACATTTGGAAAGCGGTGAAATCATTGGACAAAGTCAGCATGGATTTGTGAAAGGAAAATCATGTCTGACGAATCTCATAGAATTTTTTGAGGATGTAACTAGTAGAGTGGATAGGGGAGAACCAGTGGATGTGGTATATTTGGATTTTCAAAAGGCTTTTGACAAGGTCCCACACAGGAGATTAGTGTGCAAACTTAAAGCACACGGTATTGGGGATAAGGTATTGATGTGGATAGAGAATTGGTTAGCAGACAGGAAGCAAAGAATGGGAATAAATGGGACCTTTTCAGAATGGCAGGCGGTGACTAGTGGGGTACCGCAAGGCTCAGTGCTGGGACCCCAGTTGTTTACAATATATATTAATGACTTGGATGAGGGACTTAAATGCAGCATCTCCAAGTTTGCGGATGACGCGAAGCTGGGCGGCAGTGTTAGCTGTGAGGAGGATGCTAAGAGGATGCAGGGTGACTTGGATAGGTTGGGCGTGAGTGGGCAAATTCATGGCAGATGCAATTTAATGTGGATAAATGTGAAGTTATCCACTTTGGTGGCAAAAATAGGAAAACAGATTATTATCTGAATGGTGGTCGATTAGAAAAAGGGGAGGTGCAACGAGACCTGGGTGTCATTATACACCAGTCATTGAAAGTGGGCATGCAGGTACAGCAGGCGGTGAAAAAGGCGAATGGTATGCTGGCATGTATAGCGAGAGGATTCGAGTACAGGAGCAGGGAGGTACTACTGCAGTTGTACAAGGCCTTGGTGAGACCACACCTGGAGTATTGTGTGCAGTTTTGGTCCCCTAATCTGAGGAAAGACATCCTTGCCATAGAGGGAGTACAAAGAAGGTTCACCAAATTGATTCCTGGGATGGCAGGACTTTCATATGAAGAAAGACTAGATGAACTGGGCTTGTACTTGTTGGAATTTAGAAGATTGAGGGGGGATCTGATCGAAACGTATAAAATCCTAAAGGGATTGGACAGGCTAGATGCAGGAAGATTGTTCCCGGTGTTGGGGAAGTTCAGAACGAGGGGTCACAGTTTGAGGATAAAGGGGAAGCCTTTTAGGACCGAGATTAGGAAAAACTTCTTCACACAGAGAGTGGTGAATCTGTGGAATTCTCTGCCACAGGAAACAGTTGAGGCCAGTTCATTGGCTATATTTAAGAGGGAGTTAGATATGGCCCTTGTGGCTACGGGGATCAGGGGATATGGAGGGAAGGCTGGTGCAGGGTTCTGAGTTGGATGAGCAGCCATGATCATAATAAATGGCGGTGCAGGCTCAAAGGGCCGAATGGCCTACTCCTGCACCTATTTTCTATGTTTCTATGTTTCTATATCACATTGGCATTGCCTATAGAAGCAGAAAATCACTCCAGTCATAAAATTGTACAGAGATACAGTGCAGTCACTGGCCTTTTAGTCCACTGACTCCATGCGAATCATAAAGAATCTATTTATGCCAACATCGATCATAATTTGTATATTCTTCCCACATTCTCATAATGTCCTGCTGGATTTCACCAATCACCAACACCAGTGATTCCTAACAGGGGCAGTTACATGTCTTAAGAGTACATTAGGGGAAATAGAAGTCACTTGGGGGTGTTCAAGATTCTTGGCAGGGGTGGTAAGTGGCACCCTAACCTGAAGCATGGGACCTGACCAGTTAATAGAGCAGGCACTTCCAAAAAAAAAGGATGAGGTTCTGGAACCCAGGAAGAACCATAGCTCTGTGGGTGGTGAGCACTCATCGTCAAAACGTGTCTAAAACTCAGCAATCTCACCTGACCTTACCAACTAAGCAGACGTTATTGGGGAAGCATACAACAGTTCCCCTTGACTTGTGGCATGGAAAAGTTCATGCAATTTAACATTAGGTAGGTCAAGTACACCCTCTCAACTTTCTCTACAGATCTGTGGAAAACAGATCTCGCAATGATATAGCGCTGCTTGGAACCAAACAGAGAAATAGAGGCAATCAGAGAACCTGCTGACCCTGAGGATTCCTCTTCAGGTGTTCAAAGTGACCTCGAATTCATATGTATGGTCAAGAACCATCTTTGGGATTTATGAGACCTTACGTGATTGGTCAATCGTGCTAACTGGAATAGTATAAAGGCAAACACCAACGCTATCCTGACTAATATTCATATTCCATGCTGAATCCTTGTCAATGTAATTTTCATTCTTGTGATTATCTTCATCTCTTGTGTGTCACCACCATCATTCCATTCATGTGAACTCGTTGCCATTGTCCACGTCCGATAGACATTCCCAGTTTGTGTTAATTTTTTATTTTAATTTAGCCCCGTTAATGATGGATTAATATGTACGGTGTGATCTCTATGAGTCTGAAGATGGTGAAGCCTTGAATTCTAATCCTGCTAAGAAACAGAATCTACAGAATGTGCGTCATTGCAATGTTACATACCTGGAGTATGGCTTTGTTCTGTTCCCATCAGATCAGTGACACCCCATGTGTCTTATTTATAATACTGATCTGCATAATGAAGCCATGAAACCATCAAGATTGCAGGATCACCTCCCTAAAAGACACCTTAAAAAGACTGCTTATGGCATTATCCAGTTCTAGAAAATAAAAGAAGCATTTGAAAAGCATTGCACACTCGAGTCATTTGCCGAGAAAGCTAAAAATGGCTTTGATGGTGGTCTCATTGCTTCTTATAACATTTCCTAAATTATAGGTAAGTGTGGAAAATCTCATACAATTGGTGTAAGATTAATTATATCTGCTGTATCAGAAGTGCTCACCACTGTTCTCAAAATGGATACCAGTATTTTAAAATCAATTCCACTGAGTGATAACTCTGTAGCTCATCATATTGTCATAATGAGTGAAGACATTGAGTATCAATTATGTACAGAGATACAAAAAACAGTATTTGGGTTACAACGATGAGTCAACTGTGTGAGGCAATGAAGCATTGCTAATGGCATATCTTAGGGTTTATCAAAAATGGAAAAGTTTATGAAGAAATTCTCTTTTGTAAAAAATTAATGTACCTTATAGCCTACAGTATAATTAGGGACCACTTTATGTTTTAGTAACACGTCATTGAATGCGCTATTAGGCGCGTATTGATCTGTAGGTGTGTGCCGAGTTCTGTTTCTGCCAGTAAAGTACCATGAATCTTAGCTCCTGTCTCCAGCATTTTTATTAATAGCATTATTGTGTAACCAGGTCACATACACAACAAATTGGCAACGAGGTTAATGAACCTACATCACATCGGAACGCCATGTTTTAATTGATAACGACACTCAGAAGAAGAGCGCAAGGAACGAGCCAAGGAGCGGGAGAAGGAGGCAAAGTGAGGCCGCGAGTCTGAAAGGAAGTGGGAGTACAGCCAGGGTCAGTTAAGTCGGGAGACGAAGAGACACAGTTGGAGCCGCAGCATGTCCAGCCAAGACCACAGCCAGCGCTGACCCCCAGGGGTTGAGGGTCTGCCTGCCCCAGAAGGGAGATAAAAAGGAGCGACACACACACACATCCAGATGGAGTGCACTTGTGGCGCTAGCAAAAAGGACACGTGAGTCAAAAAGGAAAATAAGAGGAAAATGGGGCTAAATTAACATAATAAAGATGGCGATGATTGGAACCATTACAGCATTTGATAGTGGCATTGAAGACTGGGCAACTTACATTGAAAGAGTGGAGCTATATAGTGAGGTTAACAGTGTTAAGGATGAAAAGAAAGCCAACGCCTTAGTTAGTATTATGGGAGCAAAAACATACAGCCTGCTACGGAGTTTGTTAACCCCTGAAAAGCCAGCTGACAAATGTGACGAGAGAGGGTTACAAAAAGTACACATAGACTAAGATGTTAACTGTCCTGTGCTGGCACCAGTGGGATCAACAGTTGATCTGCCCCCTGTCTTCAGGAGAAAGAGAGATAAGGAAGATAATGGAGCAGCATTTGGAAATGTTAATGAAGAGACGGGAGAGTTTAACGGAAGGAGACACCGGTCTGAGAGCTGTCAAGATCGGCTCCCTTTTTGAACCCTGAACTGTTTGAAGTGTGATGGACAGGCGATACCCCAGCAGGGGGATAAAAAGAGACAGGTTCGCTAAGGCAGGACACACACGATACCACGAGGTAACGAGACCCTGGAAGCGGTGCGCCTCCCACAAGTCGGTGGGAGTTTTTGGAGGGCTGGTCGCGGGACCAAGCCATAGACGCACAGGGTGGAAAGGTACGATCGGCGGGAACCTGGTGTGTGTCCGCCCTTGCCTGGGTGCCAGGTTCACTGCAGAGGAACGATCGTATCTGAAATGGAGGGGTCACAGTCAGTGACCTCAGAAGACATTACAAAGGGCTTGCCCGAAAGCTGACTGCGAGGAATATCGAAGGTCTGTGTGGAAGCCGTTTTGAATATTCATTCGCTTTCTCTCTCTCTCTCCCATGGCACTGATTACTGTGAACTGAACTGAACTCAATTGAACTGAACTTTGCGTCACTTTGAAACTGGTCATTTACCCCTAGACGACGATAGAGCTTGATTGATCCTATTATCCTAGTTCTGTGGACATGTGTGTTTATCATTGCTGAACTGTTGCATTTATTATTCTTTCGATTAGCGTACTGTGTTGCTTATTTCTTTAATAAAACTTTCTTAGTTCTAGTAATCCAGACTCCAACTGAGTGATCCATTTCTGCTGGTTTGGCAACCCAGTTACGGGGTACATAACACAAGACATTCAAGCAAATAGTAGACACCCTCTAACAGCATTTAAATCCCAAACCACTGGTCATTGCTAAAAGATTTAAATTTCACAATCGTTATCAGAGTAAAAATGAAAGCATTTCTGAATATTGTGCTGAATTGCACAAATTATGAGAACATTGTCAATATGGGGGGGGGACGTCACGTGATGACGTGGGATTGAGACGTGTAAGTCCAGCTGTCCTGTAAAAAATCAGCAAAATATTATTTAAACAAAGTAAAGTTAATAAATACTTTACGAAAACTTCTTATAAACTTCGTAAAACTACTCTACGATATGCCTCGTAAACCGCAACAGAAGTCTGTTGTTGTGAAGTTGCCGCGAGATGGGAAGAAAAAAGGGCCTACTGCAGTGATGGAGCCTAGGATTCAGGTTGGATCTCCTTCGGAGGAGACGTATTTTATCTCTGGCGTAGAAGAACAGGGAGCAATGGTGGCGGTAGCGGTCTCTTGGAAGAAGATGCCGGAATTGTGCATGCGCAAAGAAGTACGCATGTGCAAATCGACACAACTTAAACTACAAGAACTGACGGCCACGGCAACTGAAAGCGACTCAAAATCAGAATTGGATACCGCAGAGAATACAGATGAAGAAGAGGAGGAAGAACTGGAAGAGACTGGAAGTAAAGGAGATGACAGAGACATAAGAGAGGCTTTATTGCAATTAACGGCTGAACTAAGAAAATTAAGAACAGAGCTTAGAGACGTGAAGGTGTGTTATGATAAAGCTATGAAAAGACAGGATAAAATGGATAAGAAACTTCAGAAGATGGAAAGAACAATGGAGCATATTAACGATAGAGTGGAAAAAACAGAAAATGATGTGCTTGTCTGGAACACGGAAAGGAATCGACTCTTGGAGAAAGTGGTCGTGTTGGAAAATTTTAGTAGACGTAACAAAATTAAAATTGTAGGTCTTAAAGAAGGTATAGAGGGGGATAATCCAATAGAATTTTTTCAAAGATGGATCTCAAAAACCTTGCAAATGAAAGAGGAAGACCGATCAATTGAAATTGAGCGGGTACATTGAGCTCTAAGACCAAAACCACAAGATGACCAATATCCACGATCAATTTTAATAAAATTCTTAGGATTTCAAGACAAAGAAAGGATTCTACAGGCAGCTGCCCAAGCTGCCAAGAAGGAAAAAGGGCCACTGATGATAGAAGGGAAGAAATTTTTTTTTTACCCGGACATAAGTTACGAACTTTTGAAGAAAAGGAAGAAATTTATTTCAGTGAAAGAAGCCCTATGGGATCACGGTTAACAATTTATATTGCGTTATCCTGCAACCTTGAAGATTTTTTTGCCTGGTGGAGAAAAAAGATTTATTGACGATTACCAGAAAGCGGAAGAGTTTGTACGAGACTCTTTGAATATTCACCAGATATAAGAACAAACCCAGGGGACCGAGATGGATTGAAGATGAAGACTGGATCAAGGATTAGGCCTGTTGGATTTTTAGGCAGATGAATATATAAATATATTATTAATTATATGAGGGCGGGGAAGAAAGGTTAAAATTTGAGGAATATTAGCTGGGAGTAATGACATTAATTTTGTTTTATATATATACAATTTTTTGTTACGGGGGAGCTGGAAGAAACACTGACCAATCGCTACGTTATTCATGTGTGCAAGCATGGTAATAGCCACGACCCGCACAATGGAGGGGGGTAGTGTTGTGTATCTTTTCATTCACAACATTAGTGGGGGGGTATTTTGTTTTTTTTTGTATCTTATCTATCTTTTTTTTCTTTTTGCTTGGATGATTGGGAGGGAAACACATAGCAACATGGTGAAGTTCAAAGAGATTCCCCAGGGAACTATGAGAGTTGAGAAGCTAAGTAACGTTTTAGATTTTAAGAGATAAATATGAAACATCTTTGAATATTTGGAGCCCTTATTTACAGCTCCGATGATAAAGATCTTGGTTCCTTGGGGAAAGTAACAAATACATATTGTATTTATTTTTAATTCCATGGAGCATGTGCAAACCTTCCAACATTCAGGCAGTTCTCTTTCTTTTTTCTTCTTTTTTTTTTCTTTTCTCTTTAGGTAGGAGTATATATCGGGGGGGAAGGGTTAAGGGGAGGGAGGAGGGTAGATATTATTTTCTCATGTATTTACTTTGAAAACTCAGTAAAAATTATTAAAATAAAGAAGAAAAGAACATTGTCAATATGGAGCTGGTCTATCGGACGCATTGAGGGACAGGTTTGTGTGTGGCATGCACTGTGAAACCACACAGAAGAAGCTTCTGTGTGGAGGAAACCTTACATTCGAGAAAGCGCTAAACATTGCAATATCAATGGAAACAACAGCACGGGGTGCTTCGCAGATACAACAAAAATCTCTGGAATATGCCACAGCTAAAATGTCACTGAACAGGAATGAAGGAAAGAAATGTTACCGTTGTGGGAACGGGTCACTTGACCCCGATGACTGTTGGTTTAAAGACAAAGAATGCAGAAACTGTGGCAAACAGGGCCACATTGGCAGAGTATGCAAAGCTAGTCTACAGCAGAAAAAGGGCAAAATACAGGGAAACAAGAAACCCCAGAAAGGAACATACAACAATGTACACAAAATGGAAGAAGGCAGTTCTGATGAAATTGACTCTGATGAAAGAGAATTAGCTTGTTAATTACCAGTGGCAGGCGTAAGACTGAAAAAGGTGTTGGACACAGGCTCAGCCTTAACAGTGATCTCTGTACTTGACAACAAATGACTGTTTTCTCACATACCTCTGAAACGAACTAAACTACTGCTAAAGACTTACACAGAATCAAAGTGACAGTGACCTACGGAGACAAAACACAGCAGCTGAACCTCTATGTACTGAAAAATGGAGGACCACCATTGCTGGGACGTGAATGGCTTAGGAAAATCTAGTTGGATTGGCACACCATCAAAGCACTAGATGTGTCAACAAAGGAGGGCAGCTCGGTAGGGAAGATGTCTGTAGTTCTCCTCTCACCCATTGTTGGCTATTACAATGGCAAGGAGGAGCTAGACAGCGTCGACGATGAGGACAAATGCAGTATCCATGGCTGCGACTTGGATGAAGATACAGAGGATGCAAGGGAGACAGATATTGCCAACAAGCAGGATGATGAAGACTACCTGGAAGTGAAAGAACAGATGTACCAGGAGAAATTGACATCTCTCAAAAGACAGCTACAGCAGTTACAGGAAGACACTTTGCAGGAGTATCAGAAAAGGATGAAGAAACTAGATCAACAATAACAGGAAAAATATGAAATGCAGAGCTTTTTCTGCAACTGGAGACAAAAAAAGTGGAAAGGATTTATACTAAAGAGAAGAAAGCAGCAGTGAAGGTATTTGAAGATAAAAAGATTGAGTTAGAAGAAAAGAAAAAGATGATTAAGAATGAAAGGCTAACAATGGAACTCGCAGGAGATTCTATGGAGGGTAGGCCAATAATGACTAGGAAACTAAGGAGGAGACCTAATGACCCTGTTCCAATTACAGACGAAAGAAAAAAACCTGCACCTACGCAGTTAAATTACTTGTTAACAGATGAACAAGTAATGGAAGATCTGCGAACAATTAATAAAGTTAAATCTCCGAAAAGACCGGCATCTCCGTTTTCTCCTGAGCATTTTCCCAGCACTCCTGCTAAATCACCAGCTCAAAGATATGAAGCACGAATAGAAGATGGAAAGTTATATTATGATAAGAGATGGTATCATAAAGGTCAGGCTATCTATTTGGAACCTAAGGAGAATATGAAGATTGGCTGTGTAATTAGCTCAGCTGGAACAAATGAGATATGGGTAAGGAAGACAGGTGATAGCACAAAGATGAGTAAATATCTAGGACTGCTGCACAGAGGGGTCTTCATTATACAGAGGTGATCTGCTGCCTAGAACTCTTAGCAAGTTGGAGGTGCATACCTTCTTAACTTCTTATGCTCAGAGGTCAACTTTTCATGACTTTTAAATGGAAATCTGTATTAAAACAAACAAGTTTATTGACAGACGTTACCCGCAGAGGCAGCGAAGACCCCCCCCCAGAGATTTGAGTTATAAATGGGTCTCAGACCAAAAAAAAGGCTTGTTATAATTTGATATTATTATGTTACTTTGTTAAAATTTAATATTATTACATTACTTTGTTATAATTTCATATTATTAAGTTACTAAGTAAACAAATGGTAGGTGTTTGTATGTTAAGGGTAAACATATTTATTTAGCATAGTGCCCCAGTAAAAAAAACAGTTGATACACTATTGAAATAAAAGGGGAGGACTGAACCATATGGCCTACAGTGTAATAAGGGACTACATTATGTTTTAGTAACACGTCGTTAAATGCGCTATTAGGCACATATTGAGCATGTGCTATTAGGCATGTATTGATCGGTATGTGTGTGCTGAGTTCAGTTTCTGCCAGTAAAGAACTATGAACCTTAGCTTCCGTCACCAGCGTTTTTATTAATAGCATTGTTGCGTAACCAGGCCATATGCACAACAGTTAAAAACAAATGTCAACGGAGAATCAATTTACGACGAGCTCAAAATGTATATTGAAGATAAAAGTATTCCTATTAGGAATTAGGAATCTTGTGCAACAGGTGGAGCTCCATATATGACAGGTCGCCATACTGGTTTAGTGGTGTTTATGAAAAACCAATTCCATTGTCTGTTTGCAATCCATTATGTAATTCATCATCAACATCCTTTATTGAAAAATGAGGAATACGTTAGCGAAACATTGGGAGAAGAATGTTCTCAGTTTGTCTGCATGCAAAGTATGGCACTCTCTTTCACAGACAGTGACCTGCAAGGGTACAGCTTACACCTGAGACACTGAAGAAGGATTTTCAGAATTGATTCAAGGATTTGAATGATCTGGAAATTCTGGACTGTGCAAGTAACTCATTTCTTTGCAAGGTGAAAGAACAGAAAGAGAGCTTGCAAGAAGAAATTATTGAAATTCAGAATGATGAAGAAGCAAAAATGCTTTTCAAAAATGCCAACTTTTATGGTATGGTTTTCCTACACTGTCATATGAAGTTTCCTGGTCTTTGGAGAAGAGTCCAACTGCTCTTTGAAGTAAACCAGGCATTTCCATCTTCCTACCTTGTTGAAAGAGGCTTCTGTGCAGTGAACCACATACTGCTAAAAAATAGAAACCATTGGACATTGTTAGACATGGAAACTTAAGCCTTTTGCTGTCACAGCCTGAAACAGATATTTCAACTCTTGCTGAAAGCCATCGAACTCAAGGATCACATTGATATTGAAGTTGCTATACAGCGCACAGATACTGTTTACTGGGAATAAAGACAAATAAAAATTTGAAGCAGAATTATTTTTCTCATGTTAACGTATGGTAGAAATGTTTTTACACTCTGAGGGTGCCAGAAAGTATATTGTGCCTAGGAGTGGCATTGGCAAGTATGAAGGTGCTTTAGGTGGGCGTTGGGCAAAAAAAGTTTGGGAGACAATAACCTACACATTAGAGGCAATATACAGTGGCCAATTAATCTCCTGTGGAAGCTTATACACCTTTGGGATATATGAGGAAATCTGAGCACCCTTAAGAAATGCCTGTGGTAACAGTGACAGCATGCAAAAACCCATGGAGCTACCACTTCAATGAAACAAAAAATACATATTTTTTTCAGTAAAGATAAAATAACGTCTCTACTGTAAGAGATTCAGGCCAATATTGGAAATGGATATGTGTAGCATAATAGAAAGATATTTTCTACCTTTATAGAGATATATTACAATATTTTCATCTACAATAGCTTTTTTAAGCTCATTCATTTATTTTGTTAAATGTGAAAAAGAGGCAAATAAGCCACCCTCTTCCAAATATCTTCCCAAATAAAGTTACTAATTGTGGTGACTTGTGATATATTTTTTGTTTAAGATGTTCCTGACTATTCATTACTAATTAGGAGACTGACAGAATGTTTCTTTTTTTTCACCAAATGACATAATGTTTTTTATCGTTGAAAAACTAATGAAGAAACCAGAGGCAGAATAAATATATGAGAAATGCCTGGATATATGATGCTTGATCTTTAAGGTTAATCAGCACATCATTTTACTCACTGAATCCACTTAATGACCCTCAAATTACACATCACATATATTTTAAGTATTTAATAAAAACCTGAACCTATCAAAACAGTGTTCTTTGACCTATGACCTCTACAGAGTTATTACAAAGGCTTTGAGCAAAGTAAATTTTGATGTGGGAATGCATGCAGTGGAAGTGGAAATGACCACATTTAATGTATTGCAGCTCCCCCAGTGGTCTAGGGAGTAAGTGCAGTGTGTTCACGAGGAATTCTGCAGATGCTGGAAATTCAAGCAACACACATCAAAATTGCTGGTGAATGCAGCAGGCCAGGCATCATCTCTAGGACGAGGTACCGTCAATGTTTTGGGCTGAGCCCCTTCGTCAGGACAAACTAAAGGAAGAGCTAGTAAGAGATTTGAAAGTGGGAGGGGGAGGGGGAGATCCAAAATGATAGGAGAAGACAGGAGTGGGAGGGATGGAGCCAAGAGCTGGACAGGTGATTGGCAAAAGGGATATGAGAGGATCATGAGACAGGAGGCCCAGGGAGAAGGAAGAGGGGGAGGGAGGGAAAAAACCCAGAAGATGGGCAAGGGGTACAGTCAGAGGGACAGAGGGAGAAAAAGGAGAGAGAGAGAAAGAATGCGTATATATAAGTAAATAACGGATGGGTACGAGGGGGAGGTGGAGCAGTAGCGGAAGTTTGAGAAGTCAATGTTCATGCCATCAGGTTGGAGGCTACCCAGACGGAATATAAGGTGTTGTTCCTCCAACCTGAGTGTGGCTTCATCTTGACAGTAGAGGAGGCCGTGGATAGACATATCAGAATAGGAATGGGATGTGGAATCAAAATGTGTGGCCACTGGGAGATTCCGAATTAAGATGTGTGGCCACTGGGAGATCAGGGCCCCAGACAGTTCTTCCAGGTGAGGCGACACTTCACCTGTGAGTCGGCTGGGGTGATATACTGCGTCCGGTGCTCCCGATGTGGCCTTCTATATATTGGCAAGACCCGACGCAGACTGGGAGACCGTTTCGCTGAACACCTATGCTCTGTCTGCCAGAGAAAGCAGGATGTCCCAGTGGCTACACATTTTAATTCCACATCCTATTCCCATTCTGATATGTCTATCCACGGCCTCCTCTACCGTGAAGATGAAGCCACACTCAGGTTGGAGGAACAACACCTTATATTCCATCTGGGTAGCCTCCAACCTGATGGCATGAACATTGACTTCTCAAACTTCCGCTAATGCCCCACCTCCCCCTCGTATCCCATCCGTTATTTACTTATATACACACATTCTTTCTCTCTCTCTCTCCTTTTTCTCCCTTTGACTATACCCCTTGCCCATCCTGTGGGTTTTACCCCCTCCCCCTTTTCCTTCTCCCTGGGCCTCCTGTCCCATGATCCTCTCATATTCCTTTTGCCAATCAACTGTCCAGCTCTTGGCTCCATCCCTCCTCCTCCTGTCTTCTCCTATCATTTTGGATCTCCCCCTCCCCCTCCCCCTATAAAATCTCTTACTAGCTCTTCCTTCAGTTAGTCCTGACACAGGGTCTCGGCCCGCAACATCGACTGTACCTCTTCCTATAGATGCTGCCTGGCCTGCTGCGTTCACCAGCAACTTTGATGTGAGGTGCAGTGTGTTACAAGAGAGCTGCACTGATCAATGACCAGTGCTTCTTGCCCAAACACCAGATGGCTCCGCAGTGTAATAGCTGGCTAAAGCTTATTACTCAGGTCCACACCGATTCAGTGACAGCTTGGAGTGGGTCCGGGCAGCAGGTATAAATGCTTACTTCAGCATGGGCCAGTACTTTCAAGAGCAATAAAATAAAAAAAACAAAAAAACTATTCAATCTTAAATGGGTTGCAACTGTACTCCATGTTGTGGCTCAGAGTTAGATGACTATAAATTCAATTGGCATACATGCAGAATTCAGAAAGAAAAAATGGAAATGTTTCACTGCTACTTCTCAATCATAATAAGAGGGGAAGTTAAAGAGCTTGTTTTTAGTTGCGTGTAGGATGTGGATATTATGGGTAAGGCCTGCTGTCAGGGATTTATCTCATTGCTTCATATGAAACTACGTTACACTTTACCTGGTGAAAATGACAGAATTCTTTCCATGAAAAACATCAATGATCTTGATGTTTTTTTAAGACAATCCAATGTTTTCATTGCCACCATTATTGATTGTACTCGTTTTCTGTTCCAGATATATTTTCCTGGAAATCAAGTTCTCTGACTGCTTTGTTAAGACTTTAACATTTACCTTCAGTTCAATGGTGCAGGCCTTGGCATACTAACTTAATAACAATGATCCCATAAAACTGCAAAATGTGCACTATTAAATGGATAGCAAATCAATGCTTTTCTGAAGATGAGAGCCTAAAGTCTAATCTGAATTGGGTCTCTCAGTTATATGAGTCTCAAAATCATCATGCTACAGGCACAGATTAGATGCCCTCAAACAGCTTGCTCTTCTGTGGCTCATAAAGTTATGTTACTGTATATTAGGTTGGCATACATGTAGAATTCATTATAGCATTTGAATTGGAAAAAGAAGCAAATCTAAAGGTGGACGTCAGAATTAACAGCCTCCAGCTCAACAGAAAAAGGCAACAAAATTGCTCCTTAGCTTTCTGGAGGTTGTATCATTGAAGTTTCAGAACAACTTAATGGTTAATGCACATCACAAGCCCAGTCCTGATGAAGGGTCTCAGCCTGAAATTTCAACAGTATACTCTTTCCCATTGATGCTGCCTGGCTTGCTGAGTTCCTCCAGCAACTTGTGTGTATTATTTTAATTTCCAGCACTTGAATATTTTCTCTTTGTGATAAGCTGTAAGCAATTTTGCATCAAAACCCTAAATCTGTGTTAAACCCTCAATTTACACTTTCAAGGTCCTTTTCACATCATTATGTACAGGCACTGCTACTTTGGATATTGATCAGGTTCAAAAGATTCCAGAACATATGAATCTACCCAATATAGGAATGGGATCAGCCATCTCCAACATCTTTGTTGAGTATTACGATCAGAATTCTGAATGGTGAGAAGAACTTATGGTGTTTGTAATGAAATCAGCTCTTTTGGTTGAACTTCCTGTTTAAAAGCATCATATGTGGGAATATGCCCTTTATAAATTCATTGCTAATCTACCTCAATTCTATATTCCCACACTATTCCCAAATGCTTTAGTTTCTTCAAGGTACAAACCTCTGATTGGTGACAAATTTCTTGTGTAGAGAATTACAAAGTTTCACAATCTTCAAGGAAAAGAACTTCTCCCAATTTCGGTCCTAGGTAGTTAACTCCTTAGTCTAAGGACTGTGAACCTTAATCTTAGAACCATTAGGCAGCGGAAACATCCTCCCTATATATACTCTTATCAAGCCCCTTAAAATATTTCTGTTTCCCAATTTTGATTCATATGTTCTGAGGACTGGTGAGGGCACATGTGTGCAAGAGTTATGAAGTATATTCACATGACTTCAGATCAAAGAAAATTATATATGTTTTCATCATCAGTATTAACATATAGCAGTTTCCCAAAAAGAGTTTTCTTTGCAACAGTGTAGTGAATATTAAGAACAACATATTACTGCCACTACTACGTTGACTCAGGCCTAGGGGCCAGCGTCGGGCACGACGACGGACTCTCCACTTCTCCCTCTCCCTCATCAGTGTGTTCAGTTCATCTACATTAGCCACACCGCTGTCTTCTAGGAGTGTGTTGACCATAGTCTTGGGAGGGCACCCAGGGTTCATCCTCCCGTGTTTGGGCTCCCATATGATGACTAGGCTGGCAGGTAGCTCAGGGTGGCATAGACAGTGCCCCGCTAGTTGCAGTCTTCTTGACTCGATTTTAGTGGTGAGCATCAGTAGGTTGTTATAGAGCTTGACATTCGTTACGTGCTGTTGCCAACTCACGTCAAGAGCCATCCGGAGCATTCGTGTATAGCAACCATCTGGAGACTTTCGCATCGTCTTTGTGAGTGTCCACGTCTCGTATCCGTATGTGAGAATGGACTCTATGACTGCTATGAAAACCCTCTTTTTAAGCCCTCTGGTCAGGTTCGACTTCCAGATTTCCTTCATGTCGTTCATAGCTCTCCATGCCAGCACCTTCCATATCTTTATGTCCTTCTCCGAACTCATCATTCTTGACCCAAGGTACTTGTAGTCAAAGAATTTTTTAATGGTATCATTCTCTATGGTCTTGAGAGTACCTTCGTCGCAGTTAAATGCCATGTACTCTGTCTTTTTAGTGTTTAGGTGAAGTCCAACTTTATTGCACTCAATTTCCATTTCTGTCAGTAGCTGCTGTGCTTCCTCCATCTGGTCAGAGAGCAGGACTATGTCATCTGCAAAATCGCGATCAAGAGCAACATATTAATAGTGAACTAACGAGTATTGGACCTTCCACCACTTCAAGGAAAGTAAGATCTGTAGGACCTTTTTGAGAAAACTGCACATAATGAAGTTTTTGTCAAACTTAACCATTGAATGATTGTTCTGTTGTTATGGCTTCTCTGTGAAATATATAATTGGTGTTGAACAATAGTAGTAAGTTGAAATGAAAGGTGATTTGTATTCTGTTAAGGTAGTGTGTTGATAAGATGTACCAAAGAATTTAAAGATTTGTCTACATTCCTCAAACAGAGTTTTTCTATCGAGAATTGCTTTTTAGAAAGGATGATACATAAATTCGATAATGATAAATGAAGACATCAATTTCAATATCTTTTAGTAAAGAATTAGTCAAAAAATATTAAATTTTAAATCAAAATACAAGTCAAGAAATGTATATTCTCCAAACAAAAAGATACATTAATAAAGGACTGATCTGGCCTTTGCATAGTAGGGACTTCATTCAGCTCCAGGTGCTTACTATTATGTATAAAGTTCCCAAAAGAGAGTGCAAATGAGATGAAGGTGAAAGCAACAATATATTCAATTTTTATACCACCAACACTTGTAGATCCTTCTCATGTAAGTAATGGCATCAAATGGCATTTTTTCACCTGCTTGCAACTTGTCTCTGACAGATACTATTTGAAACCCATTTCACAAATTCCCCAAGGCAGAGAATGAAACAAGTGCTCTTTATCAATGCTGAGTTTATTAATAACTTGAAAATTGCCTGTAGTCATCCACCTATCCACGCACCTGTTAAGTATGTTGGCGACTACATTAAGAGAAAATCTTCCACTTGATGAATGAGCTGGTCTTGTAAGATGTCAAGAATATCATAGATAAGTGTGCCAGTTATGCTGGCAGTCCTCATGATTCATTTATCCCTGCCAATTGTGATCTAGGCTCGTTCCTTCAAAGAAGTTGACTGGTAAGTAATGTACTACCTCAGGATTATCATCCAATGAAGTTTATATCAGAAGCAGCAAATGAAAAAATGTAACCGTGCTGTTCATAAACTTTAAGGCCAAGGCTGATGTTCACTTCCTTTGTTCAGGAGTTACTTCTATAGGAAAGGATTGTTGATACGGCAAAACATACTAAAGAATAGATAACCATATAACAGAAGTAGATTTCAAATAATTTGCATAAAACTATTCGGCCAGACATTTACCCTCAAATACAACAATTTCCTCAAGTTGAATTTTGGCTTTTTTGGTCTCTCGGCTGTTTTAGCTTTACCAAGTGTTTATCTGTTTCTCTGTTGGTATGAATGATTATTATCTACTACATGTAAAATGTTGCATGATCAACTTTGTTCCCTGAGAGCGGCAGTACAGGTAGACAGGTTTGTGAATAAAGCATTTGGCAAGCTTCCTTCATCAGGCAGAGCACTGAATATGAGAATTGGGATGTCACGTTACAGCTGTACAAGATGCTGGTGAGACTGCATTTGGGCTATTATGTATGTTCTGGTTGCTTAACTAGAGGAAAGGGCCAAAGAAAAGTTTCACAAGGATATTGCTAAGGCTTATTTCTTGAGCATAGGAAGCTGAGGGGTGACCTTATAGGGTATATAAAATTAAAGGGGCCTAGATAAGTGTAGATAACTTTGATAAGGTTCCCATGGTAGGGTCACTTAGAAAGTGGGAAAGCATGAGATCCAAGGAAACTTGAGTGTGTGGGTATGGAATTGGCTTGCCTAGAGAAGACAGAGGATGGCTGCAGACTGGGCACATTCTGCCTGAAAGTCAGTAACAGTGATGTTGTCACAACCACAGATTCGGCAGCACAGTAGATATGGCAATTACGCTTGTGAATTTGCACGTGTCAGCTAATTATCATTTAATTGTGATAGTATTTAACTCCATACTTGTTGTCATAGTGCTTGTCGAGACTTGGATGGAGCAAAGCAACGCTTCGCTGCAGTTTGGCATTCGGCCTTCCCGGACATGTTGGACTTTCAAGTCAATTGACTTTGAAGACGAGCGGTATTTGTTTAATGTTTAGATGTTCTTTTCAGCTGCAGTGTAGGCTTCATTTTCCTTTTGAGAGTTTTAGTTAATGACCCTGTTTGGCCTAGTGTTTATTGTTTTATTTTCCGTTTAACACTGTTTGTTTTAAAGTCTGTGCAATATCGACCTGCTTCTGTATCTCTCACTCCACTTGGGCCATATCCAAACCTGGTAACAGCAAGTTTCGACCACACAAAGATGGCCCCAGCAGAGAGAAAGCAGCTGACCTTGGCCATGAGATTCATTGGGCAGGTAGGAGACAAGCTGCAGGCAATGGAATCTGTTCCCAGTGAAGTTATGGAAGCAATGAGGCAGACAACCTCATGCTGACAAGCCCAGTTGCACTTGGAGGAACAGGTATCGTCCCTAGCTGCAACTGTTCAACCGCTCACCACAGATAATCGGACTCAGATGTCTGCGATTTCCGTACTCATGGCCGCTGTCCATTAACTTACTGTGAACAGCCATTAACGTTCTTGCCAGCTCAATTCAGCAGCTTCAGGCCCCCTCAGTCCCATTCTAAACATCTCGCAGGTTCTCCTTTTCTGCTCTCAGGGAAATCTCTGCTACTAATGCTCCCGCTCCCGCTCCTGGACTAGAGCCGACTCCCACGACTGTTCAGGAACCGAGTATTTCACCACCAGGCAGATATTCTGGTGATCCCAATGGTTGCAGGAATTTTATTACCCGATGTGAGTTGACATTCCAAACCCAGCCTGGTTGTTTTGGTGATGATGTGTGAAAATTGGCGAACATGGTCAGTCTTCTTGATGGACCTCCTCTCAGCCCGTTCAACGCTTTACGGGAGCAAGGATACCCCGCAACCCAGTTGTTCCGACATTTCATGGCGAAGTTAAGGAGGGTTTTTGATCTTCCAGTACGGGGTCAGGAGGCTGCTCACCGACTCTCGGACTTGCACCAAGGCAGAGGAATGGTGAGAGCCGATGCAGTTAAATTCTGTACCCTTGCAGTAGATACAGGTTGGAATGAGAGATCTCTCATCACTGCTTTCCAGCAGGGACTGAATGCACGGGTCCAGCATGCGATTGTTGTCTGGGATGAGCAGGATAGTCTGGATGACCTGATTAATCTGGCTATTCGAGTTGACGACTGGGTAACCAAGTGGCACAGGGAAAGAATGTTTCAAACTTCCTACGTACCACCAGATTACCATCTTTCCTTGCCCTTTCCCCCTCCCTCATCTGATCCCTTTTGTTCCTCGCCCTCTGCCCCCCTCACCACACAGCACCCAGCCCACGGAGCAGCCTATGCAAGTGGGGCGCATGCGCCTGTCTCAGAAGGAATGAGAACGGCGCAAGGGAACAGGTTCATGCCTTTACTGCGGTGATCCAGGACACTTCCGGGTGACATGTTCCAAGAGTCCAGTGAAAGAGAATACCCGTCAGCAGGGAGGGGAATCCTGATGGGTCGGTTCTCCCTTCAGTCAGCTTCCCGTGTGACGAGAATACACATAAAATTAAGATGTTTGCTGGCCTGGGTTAGCATCAGTGACATCAGCAAGTGGTCTGCCACCTGCCCTCAGGGGAAGGAGAGATAAGGAACAATGGAGCAGCATCTGGAGATGTGTAATGAAGGGACGTGGGAGAGAGAGCTGTCTGGAGCGGCTCCCCCTTTGAACCCTGAACTGTTCGAAGTGGTGGACGGGCGATGCCCCAGCAGGGGGATAAAAAGGGACAGGTTCGCTAAGGAAGACACACACGCCACCCTAGGTAACGAGACCCTGGAAGCGGTGCGCCTCTCACGAGTGAGTGAGAAGTACCAGACAACGACCAGGGTGGAAAGGTACGATCAGCGGGAACCCGGTGTGTGTCCGCCCTTGCCTGGGTGCCGGGTTCACTGCAGAGGATCGACCGCCTCTGGAGGAGGGGTCACAGTCGGTGACCTCAGGTGACATCACTAAGGACCCGCCCAAAATCGCCGGTCTGTGAGTGAAGCCGTGCTGAATGATCAGTTGTTCCTGTTCTAGCTCTCTCTTCCCCCCCCCCACGTTGTCCATCGCCATGGCAACGATTACTGAACTGAACTACTAACTGGACTGAACTTTGAGTCACTTTGAAATTTGGTCATTTACCCCTAGACAACGATAGAGCTTGATTGATGCTGTTATCTTAATTCTGTGCACATGTGTGTTTATCATCGCTGAACTGTTGCATTTATTATCCTTTCGATTACTGTGTTGCTTGTTTCTTTAATAAAACTTTCTTAGTTCTAGTACTCCAGACTCCAGCTGAGTGATCCATTTCTGCTGGTTTGGCAACCCAGTTACGGGGTACGTAACACCCGTAATTCTGTAATGCTCACAGCTTCCTTGTCATGGAGGTCTCAGACCCATGAACTTAAGGTGTTTATTGACTCTGGTGCAGCCGGGAATCTTATGGACATCTCTCTCACTCAAAGGTGGGGAGTTCCAACTCAGGAATTAAGAGAGAAGTTCATCGTCAAGGGGCTGGACGGTCGACCTCTGGGAACTGGCTAGATCTACCTTTCCACCCAGTCCCTCCAACTGGTGCTCGAAGGCAACCATCATGCAGAAATATCTTTCTATCTCGTTCATTCACCTGAACTGCCACTGGTACTTGGTCCCCTCGGTTATCCCAACATAACCCACGGATCGATTGGTCTCTGAAGGTAATCCAAGAGTGGGGACGGGCATGCCTGTCTACCTGTCTGGGTCCAGCTCAAGCTCCATTCCATGAATCCCCTCCTGTGTCAGCTAAGGATGTGAACCTGTCTGGGATTCTAGCTGAATGTGGATCTCCTTGAGGTTTTCAGTAAAAGAAAGGCCATCACCCTATCCCCATACCAGCCATACTACTGTGCCATAGACCTCCTACCTGGCACTAGTTCTCTTCTTTCTCTCATCCTGAAACAGTGGCCATGAAGGAGTACATTAAGGAGGCATTGGGCACAGGGTTTATCTGTCCGTTAACCTCACCGGCAGGAGCTGGCTTCTTTTTTGTGAGCAAGAAATATTGCAAGCTCCGTCCCTGCATTGATTATCGGCCCCTGAACAACATCACCGTGAAGAACTGCTACCCTCTTCCCCTGCTGGCGTCTGCGGTTGAACATCTCCAGGGAGCGACAATATTTTCCAAAATTGATCCGTGCAATGCTTGCAATCTGATTTGCATAAGAGAAGGGAATGAGTGGAAAACAGCTTTCAGCACCTCTAATGGCCACTATGAATACCTGGTGATGCCTTTTGGTCTGGCTGTAATCCAGGCCTTGGTTAACAACGTGCTCAGGGACATGTTGAACCAGTTTGTGTTTGTGTATTTAGGTGACATCCTTATCTATTCCTGCTCTCATCAGGAGCACACCCAGCATGTCTGGAGAGTACTCAGATGCCTTCTTGAAAATAACCTGTATGCCAAGCCTAAAAAATGTGATTTCCATAAAGAGCAGGTCGTTTTTGGGCTATATATTTACCCCACCCAGTGTGCAAATGGACCTTAGTAAAGTTCAGGCATTTGCAGAGTGGCCCAAACCATCTACAGTCAAACAGGTATGGCGCTTCATGAGGTTTACAAACTTTTATTGCTGCTTCATTGGGAATTTCGGCTCTTTCGCAGCTCCAATTAATGCACTCACCAAGAAGACCTCGGCAGGATTTCACTGGATGTACGATGCCAACCAAGCATTTTCAGAGCTAGAGCAATGTTTCACCACTGCCCCGCTTCTGCAACACCCAGACCCATCTCAGCCATTCATTGTCGAGGTGGATGCATCTGATGTAGGCATTGGAGCTGTCCTCTCTCAGCGCTCGTCTGCGGATAGCCGGCTGCACCCTCGTGCCTTTCCTTCCCATTGCTTGACTCCGCCCAAGAGGAATTACGACATTGGGAACCAGGAGCTTCAGGCTGTCAAGGAGGCCCTGGAGGAATGGTGACACTGGCTGGAGGGGGCAGAGCATCCATTTTTGGTCTGGACAGATCACAAGAACTGTGTGTTTGTCCCTGCTGCAGTACGTTCCAAAGTGTTGGAATGAGGTCACTCCTCCCATCTGGCTCGACATCCAGGAATTCAACGGACTCAGGAGTTTATAAAGAGACAATTTTGGTGGCCATCTATGTCCCAGGATATCCATGACTTTGTATCTGCCTGTCCCACCTACGCTCGGAACAAGACATCACGCCAGCGTCCTGCGGGTCTGTTATGTACACCGCCTGTGCCCTACCACCCCTGGTCCCACCTATCAGTAGATTTCATCACTGGTCTGTCCCCTTCTAATGGAAACACCACTATTCTGGTCGTTGTGGATCGATTTTCCAAGGCTGCCCACTTCATTGCCCTCCCCAAGCTCCCATCGGCTCGTGAGACTGCCACACTCATGGTTCAATATGCATTCAGTCTCTATGGCTTTCCTCAAGACATAGTGGCTGATTTTGGACCATAGTTCACTTCATGTTTTTGGAAGGCTTTCTGCTGTCTTGTAGGAGCCACAGCCAGCCTCTCGTCTAGCTTCCATCTCCAATCTAATGACCAGACCGAGAGAGTGAACCAGGAGTTGGAGACAAACCTGCGCTGTCTTGCCTCTTCCAACCCCACTTCCTGGAGCTCCAACTGTGCAGAGATAACCTCCAGCAGTCCTCCACCGGTATGTCTTCCTTTGAATGCCAGAAGGGATTCCAGCCCCCACTCTTCCCTGATCAGTAGATTGACGTAGGAGTTCCTGCTGCTGAACAGTTGATCCAGTGCTACAAGCGCATCTGGAGATGAGACAGGGCTTCTCTGCTGCTCGCCCAGAAGCAGCATTCCCAGCAGGCTGATTGGCTCCATCGACAGGTAAGGCCATTCAAGCCAGGAGAGGAGGTCTGGTTGGCATCAAGGGATCTTCTCCTGAAAGTCGAGAACCAGAAATTGGCACCATGCTACGTGGGACTGTTTGTCGTGGAAAAGGCTGTCAACAAGTTGTCCTATAGATTGCGTCTACCAGCATCACTGAAGATACACCCAGTATTCCAGGTTTCCCAGCTCAAGCCGGTTACAACCTACCAGCCTTCTCCTTCCCACCCTCCCCCCACCTTCTTTATAGGGCCTCTGCCCCTACCCTCTTCAGTCTTGATGAAGGGTTCCAGCCCGAAACATTGACTGACCGTTTCCACGGATGCTGCCCAACCCGCTGAGTTCCTCTAGCATGTTGTGAGTTTTAGTTACCACCTCTCCCCTGGCCCCAGTCACCACACCTCCCCCTCCTCCCCACCTGGTAGATGGTTCCCTTGTCTATACTGTGCGGCGCCTCCTGGCATCTCGCCAGGTACATGGTAAGCTCCAGTACCTTGTGGACTGGAAAGGGTATGGCCTAGAAGAATGTACTTGGATCCCAGCAAAGGACATCTTGGACAAGTCGCTGATTGGGACTTCCAGTGGACACAGATCTGTGGTGCCTCAGAGGCTGAGCCTAGAGAGGGGGGCCCTGTTACAACCACGGATTCGGCAGTGCAGTAGATACGGCAATTGCGCTTGTGAATTTGCATGTGTCAGCTAATTATTATTTAATCGTGATAGTATTTAACTCCATACTTGTCATTGTAGTGCTTGTTGAGACTTGGACAGAGCACAGCAATGCTTCGCTGCTGTTTGACATTTGGCTTTCACTGATATATTGGACTTTCAAGTCAACTGGCTCTGAAGACTAGCAGTATTCTTTTAACGTTTAAATATTCTTTTCAGCCGCAGTGTAGGCTTTGTTTTCCTTTTGAGAGTTTTAGTTAATGGCCCTGTTTGGCCTAGCGTTTATTGTTTTATTTTGCCTTTAACACTGTTTGCATTAATGTCTGTGAACTATCAACCTGCTTCAGTGTCTGTCACTCCACACTTGGGCCATGTCCAAACCTGATAACAGATGTTCCATAGAGATCTGTTCCAGGACTCATACTTCTTGTGATTTATATAGATGAGGAAGTGGAAGGCTGAGTTAGTATGCTTGTAGATGTCAGTAAGGTTGTAGGAGTTGTGGGTAGTGTGGAGGATTGTCCAATGTTGCAATGGGACATTAACAGGATGCAGAGCTGGGCCAAGAGGTGGCAGATGGAGTTCAATCCAGAAAAGTGTGAAGTGTTAGTGGCAAGATTCTTAACAGTGTGGAGGAACAAAAGGATCTTGTGGTTTATATCCATAGATCCCTCCAAGATGGAGCACAAGTTGATAGGGTTGTTAAGAAAGCATATGTGTGTTGCAGTTCTTTATTAAAGAGATTGAGTTGAACAGCTGCAAGTTAATGTTGCAATTTTATAAATCCCCGGTTAGATACAATTTGTAGAATTGTGTGAAGTTCTGTTTGTCTCATGATCTGAAGGATATGGAAGCTTTAGAGAGGATGCAGAGGAGACTTACCAGGATGCTTCCTGGATTAGAAAGCATGTCTTATAGAGCTAGATTGAGTGATCTAGGGCTTTTCTCTTTGCAGCAAAGGAGGATGAGAGATTAGTTGATAGAGTTGTACAAGATGATAAATGGCATAGATTGAGTGGATAATCAGAGATATTTCTCAGGATGGAAATGGCTAATATGAGGGGCCTAATTTTAGGGTGATTGGAGGAAAGCATAGGTGGGATGTCAAAGGTAAGATTTTTACACAGAGTGCATGGAATGCCCTATCAAGAATGCTGTTAGAAGCAAATACATCAGGGGTATTTAAGAAACTCTTAGAAAGACACATGATTGAAAGAAAAATGAAGGTCTATTTAGGAGAGAAGGGTTAGATTGATCTTAGAGTAGGTTAAAGGTTCATCACAACATCATAGGCCAAATTACCTGCACTATTCTATGATGTTCTATGTTCTAGATAAGGTAAATGGTTATAGTCTTTCTTAGGGGAGTTTAAAACTAGATGTCATTGTTTTAGAGGAAAGTTTTAATGGGGACCTCAGAGGAAATGTTTTCATACAGAAAATGGTGGGTATGTGGAAGTGATAGATATGAATACAATTGCAATTTTTAAAATATATTTCTCCCAATACATGAATTGGAAAAATTTAGAGTGCTAAGGGTCAGAGGCAGGCAAATGGTATGAGCTCAGGAAGGTACTTTGATTGCCATTGACAAGTTGGACCAAAGGATATGTTTTTGTAGTATATAAATGTATAAATCTATTAAAAAAACTAATATTTCAGGATCAGAATGGATCTGGCCAGATCAACATTTTTCACTCATCCCTAACTACCCTTGAGAATACAATGGAGAATTACCTTAAACTGTTGCAAACTTTTCTGGTGAAAATAACCCTACCATTCTCTTGAGTAGGCAGTTCTAAGACCTATGTCCAGTGACTATGAAGAGACATTAATATATTTCCACAGTATGCAGCTTGGAGGAAAATCTGCCTATGGTGGGGTACTTAGCAGTATAAAGCACAGCTTAGATGAGTGACTGCAATACACTTTGCATCCACTACGCAGTGACAATAAAGAAAATGAGTATTTGTTGTGATCATTGAGGTACCAATCAAACAAATTGATTTGTCTTGGATGGCGTTGAGCTTCTTTCGAGTTTTTGATTCTACTTATCTAAGTATGTGGGGTGCTTTCATCATAGATAATTATCAGAAGTGTATCACATGCACAGGGTACCCAGTTTCTGATGAACGCAGCAGGCCAGGCAGCATCTCTAGGAAGAGGTACAGTCGACATTTCAGGCCGAGAACGTCGACTGTACCTCTTCCTGGAGATGCTGCCTGGCCTGCTGCGTTCACCAGCAACCTTGATGTGTGTTGCTTGAATTTTCAGCATCTGCAGAATTCCTCGTGTTGACCCAGTTTCTGAGTTGCTTATGTAGTTACAATATTTATAAGTTGGTACATTTGAGCTTCTGTTCAATAGTGACCCCTTAGAATATTGACGGTGAGACATTTGGTGATTCTTATTGAATGTTAAGGATATGAGCTTATACACTGTCTTGTTCAGATTATTGTTTGGCATTTCTATAGCACAATATTACTTGCCAATTATTTGCCCACATCTGAATGATGTCTGGGCCTTTCACCATTATACAGTTAGTGGTGAACATCCTTATTCCTGACCTTAAAATGGAAGGAATGTCATTGACAAAATAGTTGAAGATGATTAGCCTTGGTATATTCTTGAATAGGTTTGGTTTTCTTAAGATTTGTTACTTCTTTACTCATCCATGCAGGTATTGACTCTTCTGACTTGTAAATTGTAGGAATAGAAAATATTTATTGAAGTAGTCATGCGGTGAGTCTCACAAAAGGATATCCAGCCTGCTCTTACAACTACAATATTTATGTGGCTTACCTAATTAAGTTTTGGATCAATGGTTTTTGCAGAACATTGATAAAGTTTTGATAAGTCTCATCTTTGAATGTTAAGGTGATTGAACTCTTTTGATTATGGTTGCACATTGCTGACACCTAAGTGACATTCATGCTATTTGCCAGCTATCCACTTTTGCATGAAAAATTTTACAGGTTTTACTACATGAAGACACAAAATGCTTTATTACATGAGGAATTGCAAAATGAATTTAACATTGTATAATCAGCAGTGAATATTTCATTTCTGTTAGGAATGATTATAGGAAAGTCATTGATGAAGGTGCAGAAATTATTAAACTTAGGATACTGTGGTAAAGATCTCTCTCAGCAATGTCTGGACTGAGATGATTAACCTCCAAAAATATGGCCATTTTCCTTTGTGTTAGGCACAAATCTAATTGGTTAAGTTATTTTTCTCTCATCCTAGTTAATGTTCTATTTTCCTTACAGTCACACTCTGTCAAATGCTGACTTGATGCCAAAAGTATTCCCACCAGCATCAACTCTGAAATTCATCTTTTTTTGCCTATTTTTTTAATCAATGTGGTAATAAGGGACAAAACTGGATGGTTCTAGCTAAGCAACATTATTTGATAGCACAGTCATTCTCTCTAGCAGCAATTTGTTCATGACTGAGTGTAGGCTGACGGGGTGGTGAAAGGGCAGATTGGGTTCATAGACAGGCATTTCAGGCCCGTGTTGTAGCTGTCTAGAGCCTACTAGTTTTGGAGCACAAGTCTTCAGCACTACAGCCAAATGTTATTGGGATTGTCAACCATCACTGATTCCAGCTCCGTCAGTCATTTATCCCGTCTTCATAAGTTAGCTTTCAGATTCTGAATATGTTGGAGTAGTTGGGATATGGGGAAGAGGCAATACTGTGAGATGAAGCGGGTACCACTATTAGTAGAATCAAGAGTAGGTATCATTGAAAAAACTGAGTAAAGTAAAATGTAAAAAATGAAAACAACGTCAGCAAGTATTATGGTGATGTGGAGGAAGCCAGATCATAGCTTGAAACGTAGGAGAATGTCCTTCAAAGTTGTCATAATTTTAAACAATCTGAAGAGTCTGTGAACACAGATGTATCCATTTTGCATGTTTGGGCATTGGAATTCTATCAACCTACAGCAGAATCAGGGTGGGGATGAGGAGGGAAGCATGGTGATTGTTGCTACAGGTTTCACGGGTAAACATACTTTGTTACTTAAGTTAGTCCACGATGATCTATCCTGAGTAGAGTAAGCACATTTATCACAGAATAATATCTGCTAGGATATCTTGCAGACATATCTGCAAAGAATTTACTGCCTTCTTCAGCAGCAGTTAATTTTGAATCAGGACGTTGTAGTCATCTGTTGACTGCACATAGTGTTACTAGGTATTAGTTCATGCAATTAAGGTTAATAGGTTTCCTTGGCTGAAATATGCTAAAAATGAGCTTGAATTTCTATTCCACTTCTTCAAGTTAAAAATGAAAATTATGATGCCTTATTCTGATTATGATGCTGGGACCCCAGTTGTTTATTGATGACTTGGATGAGGGAATTAAATGCAGCATCTCCAAGTTTGCGGATGACACAAAGCTGGGTGGCAGTGTTAGCTGTGAGGAGGATGCTAAGAGGATGCAGAGTGACTTGGATAGGTTGGGTAAGTGGGCAAATTCATGGCAGATGCAATTTAATGTGGATAAATGTGAAGTTATCCACTTTGGTGGCAAAAATAGGAAAACAGATTATTATCTGAATGGTGGCCGATTAGGAAAAGGGGAGGTGCAACGAGACCTGGGTGTCATTATACACCAGTCATTGAAAGTGGGCATGCAGGTACAGCAGGCGGTGAAAAAGGCGAATGGTATGCTGGCATTCATAGCAAGAGGATTCGAGTACAGGAGCAGGGAGGTACTACTGCAGTTGTACAAGGCCTTGGTGAGACCATACCTGGAGTATTGTGTGCAGTTTTGGTCCCCTAATCTGAGGAAAGACATCCTTGCCATAGAGGGAGTACAAAGAAGGTTCACCAGATTGATTCCTGGGATGGCAGGACTTTCATATGAAGAAAGATTGGATGAACTGGGGTTGTACTCGTTGGAATTTAGAAGATTGAGGGGGGATCTGATTGAAACGTATAAAATCCTAAAGGGATTGGACAGGCTAGATGCAGGAAGATTGTTCCCGGTGTTGGGGAAGTTCAGAACGAGGGGTCACAGTTTGAGGATAAAGGGGAAGCCTTTTAGGACCGAGATTAGGAAAAACTTCTTCACACAGAGAGTGGTGAATCTGTGGAATTCTCTGCCACAGGAAACAGTTGAGGCCAGTTCATTGGCTATATTTAAGAGGGAGTTAGATATGGCCCTTGTGGCTATGGGGATCAGGGGGTATGGAGGGAAGGCTGGGACGGGGTTCTGAGTTGGATGATCAGCCATGATCATAATAAATGGCGGTGCAGGCTCGAAGGGCCGAATGGCCTACTCCTGCACCTATTTTCTATGTTTCTATGTTTCTATTCTGGATAGGAGCAATCTATATGATTGTAAAATGCATTGAAAACTCAAAATTAATATTGGGAATGATTTAGTGCACAGATTTATTGTCTGCCATTCAATATTTATATGAGGTAACCATATCAAATATTTCCAAAATTCTTCCATATCAAAGGTTGGAGGTGTTGTGAATATTGTGGAGGGCTGTCAGAGGTTACAGCAGGACATTGATAGGATGCAAAACTGGGCTGAGAAGTGGCAGATGGAGTTCAACCCAGATAAGTGTGAAGTGGTTCATTTTGGTAGGTCAAATATGATGGCAGAATGTAGTAAGACTCTTGGCAGTGTGGAGGATCAGAGGGATCTTGTGGTCCGAGGACTCTCAAAGTAGCTGCACAGGTTGGCTCTGTGGTTAAGAAGGCATAGAATGTATTGGCCTTCACCAATCGTGGGATTGAATTTCGGAGCCGAGAGGTAATGTTGCAGCTACATAGGACCCTGGTCAGACCCCACTTGGAGTACTGTGCTCATTTCTGGTCGCCTCACTACAGGAAGGATGTGGAAACCATAGAAAGTGTGCAGAGGAGATTTACAAGTATGTTGCCTGGATTGGGGAGCATGCCTTTTGAAAACAGGTTGAGTGAACTTGGCCTTTTCGCCTTGAAGCGACGGAGGATGAGAGGCGACCTGATAGAGGTGTATAAGATGATGAGAGTCATTGATCGTGTGGATAGTCAGAGGCTTTTTCCCAGGGCTGAAATGGTTGCCACAAGAGGACACAGGTTTAAGGTGCTGGAGAGTAGGTACAGTGGAGATGTCAGGGTTAAGTTTTTTATGCAAAGAGTGGTGATTGTGTGGAATGGGCTACTGACAATGGTGGTGGAGGCGGATATGATAGAATCTTTTAAGAGACTTTTGGATAGGTACATGGAGCTTGGAAAGATAGAGCGCTATGGGTAAGCCTAGTAATTTCTAAGGTAGGGACATGTTTGGCATAACTTTGTGAGCCGAAGGGCCTGTATTGTGCTGCAGGTTTTCTATGTTTCTATCATCTGAACTCTAAAGTTGATTCTAGTAGTCAGGGAGACTACTTTGAAGATTATTCTCCATGAGAAGACATTCAATCTGTGTTTTCTCAAGAATGATAAACCTCTATTACACCTAAGTACAGTAGTTCCTCCTTTACTATATCAGTATCCTTATCAACTGAATAAATTATAAATAATCAATAAGGCAAAAATGTATTTTGAAAGCATTTTGACCCAGAGGGGATAACAGATAAAAAGCCCGTATAGGCAAACCAATTGTATTGATTTTTGTAAAAAAAAGAAGTTACAAATAGCGGTATTCCCTAAAGGATTAATTATTTTCAATCCTACATCAATCTTGTATTTCAATCCCAAATTGTTCCACTGGCTGATGTCCAAGAATGAAAAACGTGGTATTCCCCTTATTGTTTTAAAATGTTATTGTCATTGATTTTGAAATGCTAAAGTATTGCCCCTCTACGTTCACGGTGAAACAAACAAGGCATTCAATCTTTGCATCAGACTGCATAGAACAAGACATACTTTACAGTGAATACACCAAATGCCTAACGTGGCCTTTGAAAGCATTGTTTCAGGGGAAAAAAATGATATAGCTATGCAATAAAAAAAGTTTGCAAAATTTTACTGTGCTTTCCATCAAAAGAGTAGAGCACTGATGTATGTTCTTAGGATAGCTGGAATGTTGGATCAAAATGTGATTCTCAATCTTGCCACTGAATCAGCTATGGAAGTTCATTTTGAATACATTATCTGCTCAGTTTAAATAAAGGAATGTATCAACTTGGATAAATGTTTTAAGTGTTTACATGCTAAATTTTAGTATAGGAAAATCTTAAGTTTTAAATATTGATACAGGATGCTTTAATGTGAATGTGCATTTGACTTATGTTGTGGGTGTGAGCCAGTCAGTGGGAAGTTGAGTCCGTGTTTAATTGCAGCAATGTTCTTTGAGAGAAAACCCTTTTAGACTGCAAATGCTTAGATACCTTTAGAGTATTCTGACTTATGGTGCCAGAGATTTTCACAATAAATTTCAAGATAATTACAGGGTGTCGAGAGCAGAAGCGAGAGCTGAGTTTGCTTATTCTCTGCAATGGTCACCTCCATGGCACTGAGGCTATGAAGACCGATCCGGTGCTGTGCTCTGTGCCCATTAATATGATAAACTGATAAGCAAGGATACGGACCTACTCCAGGGTTCGGATCTGAGGACTCAATTTTGGTTCGGAATGCTGTTGTTCACTTCAATTATTTGCATAGTTTGTATTTTTTTCTCTTGTGCATGCAGTGTTGGTCTTTTATTTTTATTTTTATTCTTTTTTCTTCTTTAATTGGGTTCTTTTGGGTTTCTTGCTTTGTGGCTACCTGTGAGCAAGCAAATATCAAGGTTGTATAACTCATACATGAATCTTGAATCTTGAATCTTGAAAATAAAACATTTAAGGGAAGTTATTGATCCAGTTCTATATGCTTTGTCAATATTATCAAAAACTGGATTTCATCTTTTTTGATTGACTAAGTATAGACCGCATGTCATGCTAATAAGAATAGCATTGCAGATGATACAGGAATCGATGGCATCTTGGATAATGTAGAAGGCTGCCAAAGGATGGAGTGGGATATAGATCAGTTTCTCAGTTTCAGAAGTATGCAGAGAAATGGTTGTTAGAGTTTAATCCGGGGAAGTGTAAGATACTGCATTTTGGGAGGTCAAATGTAAAGACATAGTACACAGTACACAGTTAATGGCAGGAATCTTTATGACATGAATATGGGCGGGGGGCAGATTTAGTCCTTAAAATTCCTGAAAGTGGCCACACAAATTGGGAGGGTGAGAATAAGGCATATGGCAAGCTTACCATTTTTAGTTGAGCAGTGAGTTTGTCAGGTGAGCAGCAACAATGAATAAAGAAATGAGTCAGGTTTTATAAACAAATAAACATTTGTTAAACTCTGCTCGATATTATTAACAAGATAAACAAAAGAAAACCTTAACCGGAAGTAAACTGCTATGCGGCCATTTACCTCTTTACTTTCAGATACATGAAGTATAAAAGAGAGACGAGAGTGGAATAAGGACCACTGGAAAATGATGCTGGAGAGGTAGTATTGGGGGACAAGGAAACGGTGGACAAACTGAGTAAATATTTTGCATCAGTCTTCATGGTGCAAGACATTGGCAGTATGGTGGAGGGATTATGAAGTGTGTGAAGTTACCATAACTAAAGAGAAGGTTCAGGATAAACTGAAAGATCTGAAGATAGATAAGTCACCTGGACCAGCTGGTGTACAAACCAGGGTTCTGAAAGAGGTGGCTGAAGAGATTGTGGAGGCATTAGTAGTGATCTTTCAAGAATCACTAGATTCTGTAGTGGTTCCAAAAGACTGGAGAATTGCTAATGTCACTCCACTCTTCAAGAAGGGAGAGGGGCAGAAGAAAGGAAATTATATGTCTGCTCATTGGAATTCAGAAGAATGAAGCACAACCTAATTGAAACCTATTGAATGGTGGAAGGCCTTGATAGAGTGGATGTGGAGACAATGTTTCCTACAGTAGGAGAGTCTATAACCAGAGAACACAGCCTTGGAATAGTGGGGCATTCTTTTAGAATGGAGAGAAGGAGGAATTTCTTTAGCCAGAGAGTGGTGAATCTGTGGAATTTGCTACCACAGGCAGCTGTAGAGGCCAAGTCTTTATGTATATTTAAGGGAGAGGTTGATAGATTCTTGATTGTTCAGGACATGAAGGGATATGAGGAAAAGGAAGGAGATTAGGGCTGAGAGGGAAAATGGATCAGCAATAAATCAGCAGTAGAGCAGACTTGATGGGCAAAATGGCCTAATCCTGCTCCTATATCTTATGGTCTTATAATGTAGGAAGAAGTGATTAGTGCAATCAGGCATCATTAGCTTGATTAGTTCAACACATTTTTGGTGGAAGCGCTATGTTCCTGTGCTGTACTGCTCATTGATCTATGGCTCCCAGGAAAAAAAAACAGTGGATTCTGTTTAATTGGGATACATTGGGACCAATACATTTTGGCCCAATTAAGCAGGCTGCCCTATTAGCTGAATTTTCATTGAAATAGTTAAAAAGTCATAAAAATTGATCAACTATTGCCAATACCATTACAGTAATATAAAACTGTATTCGTTTCTAATATTTATTGATGGAGGAATTCATATAGTGTACACAACCATGTTATTTTGATTAACCGTAGATGAACAAAATCAGTGCAGTCTGCAAGTGCAGATAATGGACTGTCTTCATATAATGATTCTGATGATTGCATTCTCCAAATCTTCAGTTTTATTGTAACATTCAAGATGATGTAGATTCCTTCTAATTATTCATAGTTCCTAACTTACTGAAGTGTAGAAATCATTTCATTTTCACTCCTGGCCATTTCTGGCATCTCCAAGCCTGAATGTTTGAAACTGCTGTGAGCAAAACCGTTTTGAATTGATTTATTGCTTACTTCTTACCAACTACCAGTGACAAAACCAGTAGCACTGCTTTTTGAACTCAAACATATTCAACCAACTCTATTTAACAACTGTTCTCTCGAAGCACAGCGTAGTGTCTGACAGCCATGCCAGCACATGCAACTGACATTCGTTAGAACCTATTAATCAACACTCTCCTGTCCCAGTTAAGCAGCAGAGTGTCCCAAGTAAATGAGGGAAATCCTGGCTATTTTCTCAACTAAATTGTTCTTTAAGAGTTGTCCTAAACAATCGACTGCCTCTTTAACCATGGCACTTACCTGGAGTCCACTCTATTGTGAAAATTGCCAAATATACATTCAAACCTGTGGTTAATAATAAGAATCATTACCAAAATGTGACTTGCCTACTCACAATGGAAGATGGCATGTGAAGCTCCTGCCTTTGATCACTGGGATGGGCATGAGAACGTAATGGACCCCTCCTCGAGGCATTGCAGAACTGTTGCATTAAAGCTGTCATGGAGTCGAGGATATGTCATATTATACCAAGGAAGTGGTAATTTTCGGTGTGCTGCATTCCATACAGTCAGTGTTCTGCTTTGAAAGAATTACATGCTTGAATAGCCCAGATTTCCGTGACGTGCAAAATGATCAATGAGGTAGAGATGGCAGCACGAAACTTTGATGCAATTAGTGCAAAAAGGCTGCATCAGTGAAGGAACAACCAGGGATGAAGTGCAAAACCTCCTGAGTGTCTGAAACTAAAGCAGAGTGCGAAATATGGATGTCAGAGTAGATATCCTTTAATTGACAACCCTTTGCCAATCTCAGCACGATATACTAATTTTTCCTTGAGCTTTGAGCAAGGGCTAAGGGTTACACTTTAAGTTCCAGTTTATGCTAACTAGGGAGAAAACATACAGATGCTGCTTATGTTATCATTAGAAGTGCAATAAGTTCAGGAAAATGTTTGCTCTGCAAGGTGAATTGATCACAGATGACCTAGGCTAATTTTCTAATGGGTGCAGTTTCACCCAGGTCCAATTGCTAGCACAGTCTCACAATCTCATGTCACTTCTGTGCATATTTTGTGCATAAAAAAGCAAGTGCTAATGGATCCACTTTCAAGACCTTAATGTTTTCACACTTATACATCAGAGAATCAAAGTTGTTACCTTTCATTTTTAAAGATCACTCACACATATGAGATTCCTGCCTGTCGAGATGAGATGTGTCAACGTTGGGAATAAAGCAGTTTCTCTATTCAAGGTCGGGTGCTGTACAGTGCTGCTTCTGTTGCTTTAGGAGCACACATTGCAGGATCCTCAGAAGAAATTCCCCTGCTGTGCTTGTGCAAATTTTAATTTCCCACATCATCTGTTCCGACAGCTTCTTTGAGTGAGGTCGCCCAATTAGTGCCTGTTGTAATTAGTGCAAAATTATATGTAGCTTCACGCTGGAGCTTTGTATGTATTGGGAATTGTATAGATGATAGCAAAATTTCATTATCCTAGCATCAGCAAAAATATGTTTGTATCCTATTTGGATTTGATTTGAATATCGTGTTATAAGGGTGATTTTAAAACTAGTTTGGCTTCCTTCTTTATTTTTCTGTTTTTATCTACCTTGCTTCCTATTCATTCAATGCAATCTTTAATGGTGCCAAAAGGAAAAATTGCAATTTTAATTCCAAACAGCTGACAAAGAACAGACCACGTAAACCCAGAGGTAACTAGCAACATGATCATTTCAAGCCACTCCCATTTTTATACCGCAGTTACCTTCAGGGAATGAAAAGTCCATCTGAAGTAATTAGAGGTCTAAAGATGTTACAGACATTCGGTCAAGTGCTCTGCAGCTCTGGGATCACTGCACACTGCTCCTGGACCGTTCTGGTTTGAATAATGTGGTTCCAGCCCTGGTCTTCTACCAGCAATCTGGCATTCAAAGTGTCTGAGAAGCTGGTTCAGGGACTTGCAGCAGATCTAGCCAGCTGTAATGAATGACTGTCTTTGGTACCTGCCCCAGACTCATCAGCTATTGAAGTAATCAAATACTGAATACATAGAAACTTGCCTTTAGGCTGTGTAATTGTGTGACCTTAAGTTGAGCCTGACAGAGGAAACAAACTCATAAATCCAACAAAATAAAGAAAATCCCCAAAAAAATAGCCCAAAGCATTTTACACTCAGGTAAGAGTCTTTTTAAAATACTGTACTTTATTGCATTATCACTGGTATGATGTTGGAAATTCAACAGCCAACAATTGTACAGAGTCTCTGCCCAAAGTGTCAACTGTTTATTTCCCTCCATAGATACTACATGATTTGCTGAGTTCCTCTAGTATTTATTTGTGTTTCTCAAGATTTCCAGCAATATCTGTGTATAAAATTTATTTCAGTAATGTAAACTAAGATACAAACATTCCAGTTTAAGATGTGCTGGTGATGCCCAGCGACTTCTTATCAGTGGCGAAAAACAAAACAAAGAAAATTACTAAATACCTTATGAATATCACTTTATTAATAATGATCACCACTAACATTGGAAAGATGAGTGATGGCGGCAGCAGAAGCGGAGGTGCAGGGAAGGCATAGTCAAGGCAAGTGAAGGTAGAGACTGAGTCAAAACAAAGTCAAGGCAGAGCCGTGGCATCCCCAACAGCATAGAATGTCCTGATGTCTGATCCATTTAAGTGCCAGGCTGCATAGGAAAGGTCAGGTAAGGGACAAATCGTGGCAACAGGATTCCTGCACAGAGCAGTTCAAGATCAACGAATAACCCAAAGTTTGGACAATTTAAGCACCGGGGCCAAATAGAAAAGGTCAGAGTGTCAGGACCCGATGGTCACTTCTGCATGGTTCTGCCCAGTTCTGCTTAATTTTGCTCACTGTTCTGCAAAATTTACTCAGCTCCTCACTGAACTGAGGCTGTGGTCTGCTTTGGCTGCAGTGATGCCTAGCTTCACATCTGTGGCCTTGCAACGTTTATTGGCTTTGCGATGAACTGAGGCTGTGGTCTTATCCAGCTTCAGTGATGCCTGGCTTCATCTCTTTTGTAAAACTTCAATTCTGAAGCTGTTTGCATGATTTTTTTTTCTCTCTCTCTGCGCATTGAGTATTGACAGTCTTTTTTTAATGGGTTCTTTTGAGGTTTCTTTGTTTTGTGGCTACTTGTAAGGAGATGAATCTCAAGGTTGTATAATGTAAACATACTTTGATAATAAATGTACTTCGAACTTTGAAATTGGCAATATTGGACGGAACAACATGGATCAGTCCACAGCCTCTATATCTGAGTGACAATATATCAACTTTGGGAAGAGGTTGGAGTCCATCATTCAGGATGAGTTTTTGGGATACTTGGAGGCACATGATAAAATAGGCCAAAATCAGTAGGGTTTATTTAGGCAGAGATCATGCATGATAGAATATAATGTAAGGAAGTGTATTATTATGCACTTTGTAGAAAGAATAAAGGTATAGACACTTTTCTAAATGGGGAGAAAATTCAGAAATTGGAAGTGCAAAAGGACTTAGGAGTAGTAATGCAGGATACCCTGAAGATTAACTTTCAAGTTGAGTCAATGGTATGGGAGACAGATGTAATGTTAACATTCATTTTGAGAGAACAAGAATATAAAAGAAAGGATGTAATGTTTTATAATTAATTTATTATGTTAATTATAAATTATTTATTATAATTTTTAAAAATATTTATCTATTTATTTAATTGTTTTATTTTGCTGTACAGCAAGGAGTAGGACCTTACGGCTCTTCAAGCCACACTGCCCCAGTGACCCCTGATAAACTCGATTAACTTAATCACAGGACAACATACAATGACCAATTAACCTGGTACATGTTTGGACTGTGGGAGGAAACTAGAGTACTTGGGGTAAACCCATGCATTCCACAGAGAGGATGTACAGACTCCTTACAGGTGGCACCAGAATTGAACTCTGAACTCCAGAATGCCCTGAGCTGTAATAACGTTGCTCTAACTGCTAAGCTACTGTGCTGCCAAGACATTGGTCAGACTGCACTTGGAGTCTTGTAATTAGTCTTGAAACTCTTTCCTCAGAAAAGATTTGATGGCATTAAGTTCACAAAAATTATTCTAGGAATGAAGAGTTAATGTATGAGGAGTGTTTGGTGGTTCTGGGCCTAATTTTGCTGCAGTTTAGAAGAATGAGGGAGGTTAATGTTAAAAGTTCAAAGCACATATATGTCACCATATAAAACCCTGAGATTCATTTTCTCAATACCCAGTAAATCCAAAATAGAATAATAACCATAACAGAATCAATGAATGACCACACCAACTTCAGCATTCAACCAGTAGCAATGATGGTAATGCTGTAGCAGACTCAATAGGTCAAAAGACGTAATTCTACACCTCTGTGTTATGGTCTTATAATCTAGCTCAGAATAGCAATCAATTTAGAAGACTGACTATCAAAATTGCAGAACACCCTCAAGTTACACCAAGGAATCAGCCTATAACTTTGCAATTAACGTAATAAAGTCATCCTCAAATCCACTTTATTCCAACTGAAACAACACACAAAATGCTGGTGGAATGCAGCAGGGCAGACAGCATCCATAAGAAGAAGTACAGTTGACGTTTCGAGTCGAGACCCTTCATCAGGACTAACTGAAAGAAAAGACAGTAAGAGATAGTATCCGTCCTCCACTTTTCCTTCACTACATCGACAACTGCATTGGTGCTGCTTCTTGCATGCATGCTGAGCTCGTTGACTTCATTAACTTTGCCTCCAAATTCCACCCTGCCCTCAAATTTACCTGGTCCATTTCCAACACCTCCCTCCCCTTTTTTGATCTTTCTGTCTCTATCTCTAGAGACAGCTTATCTACTGATGTCTACTATAAGCCTACGGACTCTCACAGCTACCTGGACTATTCCTCTTCCCACCCTGTCTCTTGCAAAAATGGCATCCCCTTCTCGCAATTCCTCTGTCTCTGCCGCATCTGCTCTCAGGAGGAGGCCTTTTATTCCAGGACAAAGGAAATGTCTTCCTTTTTTAAAGAAAGGGGCTTCCCTTCCTCCACCATCAACTCTGCTCTCAAACGCATCTCTCCCATTTCACGCACATCTGCTCTCACCCCATCCTCCCGCCACTCCACCAGGGAAAGGGTTCCCTTTGTCCTCACCTACCACCCCACCAGCCTCCGGGTCCAACATATAATTCTCCGTAACTTCCGCCACCTCCAACGGGATCCCACCACTAAGCAACTAAGCATATCTATCCCTCCCTCCCCCCGCTTTCCACAGGGATCACTCCCTAGGCGTCTCCCTTATCCATTCCCCCATCCCTTCCCATCGATCTCCCTCCCGGCACTTATCCTTGTAAGTGGAATAAGTGCTACACATGCCCTTACACTTCCTCCTTCAACACCAGACAGTCCTTCCAGGTGAGATGACACTTCACCTGTGAGTTGGCTGGTGTGATATACTACGTCCAGTGCTCCTGGTGTGGCCTTCTATATATTGATGAGACCCGACGCAGACTGGGAGACTGTTTCGCTGAACACCTACACTCTGTCCGCTAGAGAAAGCAGGATCTCCCATTGGCCACACATTTTAATTCCTCATCCCATTCCCATTCTGACATGTCTATCCATGGCATCCTCTACTGTAAAGATGAAGCCACACTCAGGTTGGAGGAACAACACCTTATATTCCGTCTGGGTAGCCTCCAACTTGATGGCATGAACATTGACTTCTCTAACTTCCATTAATGCCCCTCCTCCCCTTCGTACCCCATCCCATATTTATTTATTTATTTACTTACTTATTTTTTTATTTTTCCTTGTTTTTCTCTCTCTCCTGTTTCTCTCTCTGTTACTCTCACAATAACTCTTTGCCTGCTCTCCATCTTCCTCTGACGCTCCCCTCCCCCTTTTTTTCTTCCTAGGCCTCCCATCCCATGATCCTCTCCCTTTTCCAGCCTTGTATTCCTTTTGCCAATCAATTTTCCAGCTCTTAGCTCTATCCCACCCCCTCCTGTCTTCTCCTATCATTTCAGATCTCCCCCTCCCCCTCCCACTTTCCAATCTCTTACTATCTCTTCTTTCAGTCAGTCTTGACGAAGGGTCTCGGCCCAAAATGTTGACTCTGCTTCTTCCTATGGATGCTGTCTGGCCTGCTGAGTTCCACCAGCATTTTGTGTGTGTGTTCCTTGAACTTCCAGCATCTGCAGAGTTCCTCATGTTTGCGTTTTTCCAACTTAAATCCCTTGATTCACAGCTAGTAGCTAGAAAGCTTAGTTTTGTACATAAAGCAGTAGGAATTCTCGGCCACACACACAGTGAAAGCTCTTGTCTTCATATCCCTGATTCTCATAGAGTCATGGAACACTACAGCACAGGTTCTATTCCTTTTTGGCATCAAACTACAACTCTCTCTCTCTCTGTTATTTACTTTATACTCAGGAAGAATTGGTCTTGGTAGTTCTTAATAATTATTTCAGACCAAAGGTGACATAGTAGTTCCATCATTAACTGAAATGGTCTAGCATTCAATAAAAATTACTGCCAAATTTGGGGTTGAAAACCAAAAGCCTTCACATTATCTTTACCTATCTACTTAGCCCAGATGTATTTGTTCATAATACTATTGATAACAACTTCTACGCAGAATTTATTGATAAGAATTCTCATCTTGATAACGAGAATGACTTCCATCATGCTTCATGTCATGAAATGTGGAGTGAAATGGGAAGGAGCCTTAAAAGATATGAGCCTTAAAAGGTGTGAGCAGAATTATCTGCAGCTTAATGTGAAAAAGACTAAGGAGCTGGTGGTAGACCTGAGGAGAGCTAAGGTACCGGTGACCCCTGTTTCCATCCAGGGGGGTCAGTGTGGACATGGTGGAGGATTATAAATACCTGGGGATAGGAATTGAAAATAAACTGGACTGGACTGTCTACAAGAAGGGTTAGAGCCGTCTCTATTTCCTGAGGAGTCTGAGGTCCATTAACATCTGCCGGATGATGCTGAGGATGTTCTACGAGTCTGTGGTGGCCAGTGCTATCATGTTTGCTGTTGTGTGCTGGGACAGCAAGCTGAGGTAGCAGACACCAACAGAATCAACAAACTCATCCGTAAGGCCAGTGATGCTGTGGGGATGGAACTCGACTCTCTCACGGTGGTGTCTGAAAAGAGGATGTTGTCTAAGTCGTATGCAATCTTGGTCAATGTTTCCCATTCACTACATAATGTATTGGGTGGGCACAGGAGTACATTCAGCCAGAGACTCATTCCACCAAGAAGCGGCACAGAGCGTCATAGGAAGTCATTCCTGCCTGTGGCCATCAAACTTTACAACTCCTCCCTTGGAGGGTCAGACACCCTGAGCCAATAGGCTGGTCCTGGACTTATTTCATAATTTACTGGCATAATTTATTTACTCTATTTAACTATTTATAGTTCTATTACCATTTATTATTTATGGTGCAACTGTAATGAAAACCAATTTCCCCCGGGATCAATAAAGTATGACTATGTCTATGATTATGACTATGACTAAGATATAGCAATTCAAAACTGGACAACTAGGAGATTCTGTAGGTCTTCAGCTGAGCTTCATTATTCTACCAAAATTATGGACACATAGCTTGGCACATTTCTCTGACCAACTCTTCCATCAAACTAGAGGATATACGCAGGCTGAATAATGAGTTTAGAAAAGCATATCAGAAACAGTATCATTACCAACAGGGCTACCTTACCCCCTCTGCCTACCTGCCTGTCCTTTCGATACAGTGTGTCTCTTGTATGTTAAGCTCCAAACTATGATTTTCTTTGAGCCATGATTTGGTGATGCTTACAACATTATACCTATGAATTTCTAACCAGGCTACAAGGTCATCTCCCTCATTTTATGTACTGTGTGCATTCAGGTGTAACACCTTCGGTCTTGTGTTCATCACTTTTTAATATTTTGTCTTAATGTTACAGTAAGACAGTTGTCTTTGTATTTATTCTGGAAATTGTTTAGTTGAAGGCAAACAACATTATTTGTAAATTCAAATAACCGAAGCCTAGAAGTTAACCCAATAAAATCTGTTTTGCAGGCACACTGTTCTGAATTAAAATGTTATTCTTTGTAATTTGTTGTGGCATTTTTCTTCAAATGCAATTATTGTTCCCTTTAAGCTGTGTGGATGTGTAGCTGCACAGTAACTGAAATGCTCACGTGCACATAGCCTTCATTGCTGTGCAGCTGGACTAAAGACAGATGAGAAAAATTAACAAAACCTGGAAGTTTCTTTTGTTTTACTATATTTCATTACCCCCTGCAATTAATAAATAAAATCAAAAGTATGTGATTTTTCAATTTTCTTTCCAAATATCAATTGCATGTATATTACAAAACAACACTGGGTTTCAATAAACATTTAAAAAATATTCAGGCCATGTAAAAATTTCCTGCTCAGAGAAATATCTGGTTTGCGCAGCTGTGAAAATAAATAGAAGGAACATTGTATGCAACGTATTAGTCCAGAGTCTTTGGTTATCTAGATGAATACAAGAACTATTTTGTACTATGTATGGTATTCCAAACAGCAATGATCCAGATAGCCAGTTGATCTGCACAATGTTTCTCGTAGATTAAGGGGGACCTATTGAATATTTCAAAGTAATATTTATATTTTTTATAAAGTCTAAAATAAGCCCATAAAATGTTACATGACATTCCATGACATTGGGTGTACCTAATATAGCAAATGAGCCACAAAAGACAGATCTCTGCGTTTTTAGCAGTTCAAGTGTCTCAAGGGATTTCACAAAATGAAGTAGCTTTTGTAGTATAATAATCATTCTTATAATGGTAATGGGATATTTTTCCATCGCCTAATCTCCTGAGATAAACAAATAACTACAGCAAAAATTCTGGAGAGTTACGTAATTGCCACAATAGTCACTTTAAATTTTAATACACTGTTAATAAAAAAAGCTGTGCTCTGTTGTATGTATTTCAACAAGAAACTTGTACCAGAGGACCAGAGATGATTAAGTATATATGTTAGCATGTAACCTTTTTAAAGAATATTGCTTGTACTCTGGGAATTTAAGCTAATAAATATCCGGTAAACAGTGTATTAGTAAACCTATTTAGTTATTGCAAGGTTGCAAATATAACTTGACATCTTTGCAGTGTATGGATTTTACTGCACATCATAGAGAAAAATGGAGTGTTATCGCAGGTCTCTATCAATCCTAGAACACCTAAGCCCTGTAGTACTTTAATGCCATTGCTAATTAATTTTAAATCTGTAAATACTTATAAATTAATAAAATTCAAAAGTAATGTGATGGAGATTTGAAATGACAGATCACTGTTAAATGCATTTATTTTGCAATTTGGTATCTTGTACACAACTGTTATCTGGATCAAGTTTTCAAAGATGATTCTGAAAATGAAGTGGTCCCGCAAGTAAATCAGTTCAAATACTTCTTTTTTTGAGATTGCAGGAGTATGGATGGCAGAATTGAGTATAGAGGTCAGCATTGCCAATTCACCAGCGATCCTGGCTCTCTTCATTAAAATTAAAGACCGGAAAATTGAGGAAGCTGCAAATCAGGTGTGACCTGCGTAACCCTGTTTCCATCAAGTGAAGTTCATGCAAGAATTACAAACACCACTATTCAGCAGTTCAGATTTTTGAACAGGCAAAGTTGTTAGGACTTCTGAAGGAAAATCCGTGGTTGTTACTCCCTTTGAATGATTCTCTTTTGACCTTGTTGTGCTAATATAAGAGAGCTCTTCATCCTACATTGTAGTTTTGCTGCTTCATGACCTTTCTCTATCACAGAAAGGTTTCATTTATAATGCTGAGGAAGTGCCTTAGAACTGGAGCTGTATACAAAGAACTGCAAGCACCTGGTGCTTTTCTATCAACACTGCTACTTCTGAGGTTTAATCCCAGTGGCAACAAACATAATGCTGTTGATTACTCGCATGTGACGATTCTGATTAGCTAATGCAGTGAGAGTTTGGCTGCACACTGCAGCATCTTGATAGCAACTGGGGCATTTTGGCACCTGACAATTGTTCATAAGCAGGTGGGGAATCAGGCGTGCTCTCATCAAGTGACATGGAAACACAGCACGAATTTCTCCCACAGTATCTCTGCTTGTCTCATGGGCTGCATCTTTACATTGGTACTGCACTACTTAAAAATCAGGAGTGACTCTGATGCTGTTTTCTCTGCTATCTTTAACACTCAGGAAGCCGGAAGAATCCAGGTTCTAATCAACTGTAGACAACTCTATCATAAAAATTATAAGAGTTCTCACTGTTGGGTCCATAACTAGGGCTCTGTGCAGGGAAGATCTTATTTTAATATGGATTATATTGATTTAATTCCTTGGATTATGAGCTCAAAGGGTATAGGTAAAATTTTTGAATGCACTGGGTCCCAGGTGACTTTATTATTTTATTGAATGGTATTGTACATAGGGTGTTGGAACGCTGTCCAATATATCAAGCAACAGGCAGAGTGCTCCAGCATGTTTGTAAGATTTGCCTTTGGAGTACTGCATTTAAATTATAAATCATAAATAGAAAATAGAAAAGGGAAAAGTAAGGTAGTGCAAGAAAACCGAGAGGCAGGTCTGGATATTTGGAGGGTACGGCCCAGATCTGGGTCAGGATCCGTTCAGCAGTCTTATCACAGATGGAAAGAAGCTGTTCCCAAATCTGGCAGTATGAGTCTTCAAGCTCCTGAGCCTTCTCCCAGAGGGAAGAGGGACGAAAAGTGTGTTGGCTGGGTGGGTTGTGTCCTTGATTATCCTGGCAGCACTGCTCCGACAGTGTGCAGTGTAAAGTGAGTCCAAGGATGGAAGGTTGGTTTGTGTGATGTGCTGCACCTTGTTCACGATCTTCTGCAGCTTCTTCTGGTCTTGGACAGAACAACTTCCATACCAGGTTGTGATGCACCCTAGAAGAATGCTTTCTACAGTGCATCTATAAAAATTAGTGAGGGTTTTAGGGGACAGGCCAAATTTCTTCAGCTTCCTCAGGAAGTAAAGGTTCTGGTGGGCCTTCTTGGCAGTGGACTCTGCTTGGTTGGACCAAGTCAGGTCATTTGTGATATTGACCCCAAGGAACTTAAAGCTTTTGACCTGTTCCACTTGCGCACCACCGATGTAAATAGGGTTGTGTGGTCCGCTACTCCTTCTGAAGTCAACAACCAATTCTTTCGTCTTGTTGACGTTGAGGGATAGGTTATTGTCTTCGCACCATGCCACCAGGTTCTTAATTTCCTCTCTGTACTCAAAATCGTCATTACCTGAGATACGGCCTACTTATCTCCCTCCACCTGGGTCCTTACTAACTTACAGAATTCTAAACCAATTAAACTCCAACGTGGAACCAGACAAGGATTTCCACTGAGCCCTTTGCTTTTTGATTTGGTATTAGAATCTTTACCAATTGCCTTTCGAGAATCTAAAGATATCACTGGTATCTTAAGGAAAGGTACTATTCATAAAGTTTCGCTTCATTCTGATGACCTATTGCTTTTTATATCTAATGTTACAACTTCTTTACCCTCTCTGTTTCTTTTACTGACTAATTTTAGTCAGTTTTCAGGGTATAAATTGAATTTACATAAGAGTGAATTGTTTCCTTTAAATAATTTGATACCAACTGATATTAACCTTCCTTTTAAAACGGTAAGAAAACAATTTACATATTTGGGTGCAACAATCACTAAGAATTATAAAGATCTATTCAAGAAAAAATTCTAACCTTAATGAATTATCTGATGTGTCGCCTCTCTCTTTATCATAGATTGGTCGAATTAATTCTATTGAAATGAATATTTTACCTAAATTTATATACCTTTTTCAAGCCGTACCTGTTTTTATTCCTGTCTTTTTTTGATTCTTTACATTCGATTCTTTTTTCCTGTATACAGAAGAACAGAAAACCCCGATTAAATAAAGCCCACTTTCAAAAAATTAAAAAGAACGGAGGCCTTGCTCTACCCAATTTTAGGTTATACTATTGGGCAATTAAAATATGAAATCTTACATTCTGGTTATACTATATTAACCGTGAGGATTGTCCAATATGGGTCTTTTTGGAAGCCAACTCTGTTAGGAAATACTCTATTATTTCTCTTCTTGGATCCTCTTTTCCTTTATCTTTTAATAAATAAACTGACAGTTTGGTGGTCAAACACACTTTGAGGATCTGGCCTAGTGCTCAGTGATCGGTGCATTCTGGGAATGATGCCGAAAATCAAAGCTTGAGGGTCAAGTTGGAAGTTCAGAAGTCGAGACCCATTTCCTGGAGCAGAGTCTATGAGTCTTTTGTGAGTCCACTGGCTAAGTCAAAAACCAATGGCTGAAAGACCAAATCTAAGTCCAAGTTTGCTGGAGGCTGAAGATAGCCTGTCGTGGGGTTAAAGGTCTGTGTATGTACTGTGGAGGTATGCGGGAGGAAAGAATTAAGTTGTTCTGCTGCTGTTGTTTTGTTACTTGTTGTGTTCAGTGTCGTTGTGTTGAGCATGGTAGGCATGCTATGTTGGCACAGCTACGTATGCTGACACTTGCAATCAACCTTCTATCAGTGAAGGACAGCGGACTCTGGCGAGCTGCTGTTGGTAGCTTGTGTCCCAATAGGAGTGATGGGCTTAAGTAATTAATTAAGTTGAATCTTGAATCATGAATCTAAGAGCTTTAACTCTCCCAGTTTAATTGAATTCAATTTGTCACCTTAGTGTCTGTTATTTGCTAGAGAAAATTTGACTGATATTTTCTACCTCTGATCAATCAAGTCCCTGAATTTTACATGACCTGTTACAGAAACAATGCAGTAGAATAAATAAATGTATTTTAGAATCAGATAAATGTCCAATGTTTTTTTTTAAATGTGCTCCTTTCCCTGAATCCTCACATATTTATTATGGAATGCTGGTAGTGTAATAATTAAGTAGTTGCAGTCATGATTACAGGTCAGAAAGTCTTGTGATCAAGTCTCATTGCAGAGGTTCCAGTATATAATCTAGGCTGACACTTCAGTATATTACAATTGCATCATTGGAATACATCAGAAAAGACTTTAAATGAAGACACTATCAGCACAGACAGATGGTTTCAAAGTTCCTGTGATACCCAAGAAGAATAGAGGGATTGAACCACAGGTGATACAAGGCTAAATAGAAAAGAACAAAGTCACTGGAGAGAGATGTAGGTTTAATTAATTTGGCATGAAGATGGCAGCTGACGTATTATCCATTTTGGTAGGAAGAAAATGAAAAAAGAACCTTTAAGCGGGAAAAGACCAACAAATATTATTGGTATTTAAATACCTTTAAATATGTGAGGGATCATACATTTGAGTTACATGAATTATAAAGTTATTTTGCTCTTACAACAAGCAACTGGGAAGGCCAATGATAAATTAGTAATGAGGTGTGGGGAAAGATAAGAGTAATCAAAGGTTTGTTAAATTTATTTCTGGTTTGGAAAAGATTGCAATAATAATTCCACTGATCCATAAGCAAATTAAAAGGCTGTTGTGATATGCAGTTGAGTTCTTTGCCAAGGTACGTCCAGAGACATGATCTTTACAGTAAGAAACACTTACAGTGGGGCCATCGGATACGGGTTATGTTACAATAAAAGTATGCTTTTCCAAATAAATGTTGCCGCTTTGTAAATTCCTCTCTTGTTGCATTGTGGAATTTGTTTGCCATTTAATCCCACAGTTGTTCTGATGAAAGTAATCAGGCCACAAAAGCTAGACAGAAAGTATGCTGGGAAAGGTGGATCCCATGATTTGTACAAGTCCCTGTGTCAAGACAGTGCGGGATAGCTCCTCACCCTTAAATACTCTGGCCAGGTTTCTTGCAAACTTCTCAAGCCAGCTTATAAAAGTTTTGATCTCTGTACTTTCTGCTGGCACTAGTGTGTGACCTTCCCCTCGAAAAAAGTATTGCCTTTGCCTGGGATGATTCTTGCCCATGTGCTTAGTTTTTCATCTACAAAATCATCTCTATCTTATTGAATAATACATAAGAACATAAAAAATGAAGCAGAAGTACCCTATCCATTCCCTTGTGTCCGCTTTGCTTTCAACAGTATCATGGCTGATCTTCTAATTTTGCTTCACCTTCCTATACTAACCGCATGTACTCAATTTGCTTAATTTCTCTAAATCTGTTGACCTTTGTCTCAGATTTACACAGCCACTAAACCTTCACAGTCCTCTTGGGCAGAGAATTCTAAATGTCATCTCCCATAGAGTGACTATTTTATATATCGCAGTCTTGAATAGCTGAATCCTTATCCTAAGACTCATACATTTGGTTCTTTATTTCTTTTATTTATTGAGATACAGCACAGAATAGGCTCTTCAAGCCCTTCGATCCACGCTGCTCAGCAACCATGTTATTTATTCCTAGCCTAATCACAGGATGATTTACAATGACCAAGTAACCTACCAACTGGTATATCTTTGGGCTATGGAAGGGAATCAGAATACCCAAAGAAAATCCATGTTGTCATGGGGAGAGTGCATGCACTCCTTGCTGCAGCAGTGAGAATTGAACCCAGGTTGTTGGTACTGTAAAGTGTTGCGCTCACTATGCCACGTGCTGTGGTAGCTGCATCCATCATTAAGGACATACCATCTTCTTATCGCTACCATCAATTGAATTGAATTGACTTTATTACTTACATCCTTCATATACATGAGGATGTTTACATTACGTCTCCATATAAATGTGCAATTTATAGTAATTTATAATAAATAGTATGTAAACAGGACAGTCAATATAACATAGAAATACAATTGAATCAGCATGAATTAATCAGTCTGATGGCCTGGTGGAAGAAGGTGTCCCAGAGCCTGCTAGAGCGGCTTTTATGCAGCGGTACCATTTCCCAGATGTTAGTAGCTGGAACAGTTTGTGGTTGTAATGACTTGGGTTCCCAGTGATCCTTTGGGTCCTTTTTACACACTCATCTTTGTAAATGGCCTAAATAGTGGGAAGTTCACATCTACAGATGCGCTGGGCTGTCCGCACTACTCTCTGCAGAGGTCTGTGTTTGAGGGAAGTACAGTTCCCATACCAGGCAGTATCTGCCTCCAGCCAGTCAGGATGCTTGCAATTGTGCCCCTGTATAAAGTTCTTAGTATTTGGGGGCCCATACCAAACTTCCTGAACCGTCTGAGGTGAAAGAGACGCTGCTGTGTCTTTTTCACCACACATCTGATATGTACAGACCACGTGAGATCCTTGGTGATGTGTATGCCGAGGAACTTAAAGCTGTTCACTCTCTCAACCCCAGATCAATTGATGTCAATAGGAGTTAACCTGTCTCCAGTCCTCCTGTAGTGCACAACAAGCTCCTTTGTTTTTGTGACATTGAGGGAGAGGTTGTTTTGTTGACACCACTGTGTCAGGGTGATGACTTCCTCTCTGTAGGCTGCCTCATTATTATTTGAGATTAGGCCAATCAGTGTAGTGTTGTCAGCAAATTTAATTAGCAGATTGGAGCTGTGGGTGGCGACACAGTCATGGGTACACAGAGAGTAAAGGAGGGGTTTTAGTACACAGCCCTGAGGGGCACCTGTGTTGAGGGTCAGAGGGGCAGAGATGAGGGAGCTCACTCTTACCACCTGCTGGAGATGTGACAGAAAGTCCGGGATCCAGCTACACAAGGCAGGGTGAAGGCCAAGGTCTCTGAGCTTCTTGTCAAGCCTGGATGGAATTATGGTGTTGAATGCTGAACTGTAGTCCAAGAACAGCATTCTCACATAAGCATCCATCTTCTCCAGATATGTAAGGATGGTGTGTAGAGCTGCGGCTATTGCGTCATCTGACAATCGGTTTTGTCAGTAAGTGATTTGTAGGGAGTCCAGTGTGGGGAGGTACAGGAGCCTGAAGGCACACTGTCAGTGTTTTAAGAACAGCTTCTTTCCCTCCACAATCAGATTTCTGAATGAACAATGAGTCCTTGTACATTACCTCACTATCTTTTTTTCTCGTTCTCTTTTTGCACTACTTATTTAATTTAAGTAATTATTTCTTGCTGTAACTTATAGTTTTCTTTCATTATCATGTATTGCTGCCACAAAATAACACATTTCATGACTTATGCCAGTGATATTAAACCTGATTCTGATTCTGATTCTGAACTTTGCAACTTCCATATCACATCCTAAAAGAAATTTGGAAGCGCTCAAAAATTCAATGATCCCAACTCTCATTCTACTAAAATGAAGCACTCTCAGGTTCATTCTGCTGAATCATTCTTTATAGGATAACTTCTACCTTCAATCTCTCATCTTTTATGCCACCTCAGCTCTCCCTCTGCTGTTCCGGGAATCTATCAAGTAAATGTTTCATTGCACTCTATCTATTCATGTATATTATCCCTTACTTGAGGACATCAGATCTGAACACAATATTCCAGGTTTTGTCTCACCAGAACTTTGCATACTGTAAATGCAATAAGATGCTTTTATTTCTGCATGTAAATGCTCTTAAAATATAGACCAATAATCTATCTTAGTAAATCATGTGCAAAGCATTTTGATTCCATTGAACACCACCATTTTTCAACTTCTCACAATATACGTACATTCTCTTATCTCTGTTTGTAATGTGCCATATTTGCTCTCATTATTCCTTTTCTTTTACATCCCTCCAGAAGATCTTACTGCCTTTTTTCTATCTCTCATGTTTTTTTCCTTTCCTTAACACTATTTCTTTTGTTTTTTGCTTTGTTGAGTTCTGAAATATTCCCATTCCGCAGGTCTGCTATTCTGGCTCCCTTCAGTTTAGTATTATCTGTAGTCTCACCAGTCAGCTATGGACCAATCACTTTTCATGCTGAGTTTATGGGTTTTATCTGCATATTATGTTTGTCCTTTGAATGCCAGTCACTAGCTGGTCATCATCTTAGCTTTGAAATCCAGTCACTTGGCTTCAGCTCTGCATTGATTCCTTCAGCTAACTTAAAAATCCTGGTTGTAGGTGAACTAAATCATGCTGCGATATTAGTGTCTCTATGCCAGCAATTCCTAAGCTGGGGTCCACAAACCCCTTGGTTAATGGTAAGGGTCCATAGTATAAAAAAAGTTGGGAACACCCTGCTCTATGTTAACAAAACTTTACAACAAGATTATTAATCAATCTTTTCTCATTTTGTAATATTACATCTAGAATAATCTTTCCGTAATTATTTCCCAGGTACTGATCTATAAAATCATCATCAAGTTCAAGTGCATTGTCGCTTCAACCAAATATACCACCAAATGAAATAACTCTCTTCTGCACCCTGGCGCACAACGCAGTATGTATAACTGCCGCATGACACATAAAGTGTACCACAAATGTATACCACAAAAGTGTACACATCATGTACCGCAAATAAATCAACAAATAGTAAGGTGCATTTACATCACAAGTTAAACAGTAAACAGTATAATGCTACTGGATCTTCATGTGTGGTGAGACCTGTGTGATGACAAGGAGCTCAGTAGTCTTACAGCCTGGGGAAAGAAATTGTTTCCCATTCTAACAGCCCTTGCATCCTATCAACCTTGTAAATACTCCAAGATTTTGTCCTGTACTAACTTGACTTGTTCAGTCTAACTGGAGATTGAAGTACTTCATGATTACAGTATTACTTCAGTTTCAAGTACCTTTAACTTCCTAATTTGTGCTGAATCTTACCACTATTATTCGATTGTCTCTGAATAACACCAACCAGTATTTTCTGCCCTTCACATATTCTTAGCTCTTTCCAAACTGATTCTAACGCTGAATACCATGCCAATAACTGTTCTTGTTGCCATACTGACTTCATACCTAATTAATATCACTTCTCTACCTTCTTTAATCATTTGCCTCTTCCCTTAATGTTAAATACAACTAAATATTTAGCTCCTACTTAGGATCACTCTGAAGTTATGTTTCTGTAATGGCAAGGAGTTCACAAATACTTCCCTATATTTATTCTGTTATCTATCTTATTGCAAATGATGCATCCACTGAGATATAGTAACTTTAATTTTGCTTTTTTAAAATATTTCTGTATGTGGGTAAATAAGGCAAGAATGGAGGTTTATAAACAAAATGAATCTGGGATTTACATAACCTTCTCTTTCATTGCCTGTCAGATCTTTGTCTATTTTTATCATAAATGACGAATTCTAAATAATTGCATGATGTGTATTGTACAGAACAATCAGTATTTCCCTCACCTTAAGATTACCACTTGAGGACTGGTTAGAATTGACCTTGCAATATACTGTAAGTATAAAAATAAGGTATAGGTACAGGGATATGTACAGCAGTCATTTAAAATATATCTCATTAGTACAATAACTGGTTTGAAATTGCACTTCTAAAATAAAGCAAAAAGATATCATTCTGCACATTTTTTACCTCTGGTGAGTGTGACTTTTTCTAATTTGTAGTCAAGGGCAAAACCTTAAGTTGCTAAGAGGTTATTTTACCGTGCATGAATTAAAAATCTAGAACAAAGTGCATACCTCCTTCTTTGTTACAAAATTGCATATTTCCATCAGAAGAAAGCGACCAATTAAATTCAGAGTTCATGAAGAAGCAGGCTCAAAATGCTGGATAAAATATGTATACAATTACTTTTGAAGCTTTAAATGGCAGAAGCACTAATCTCAAGTGTCAATTGTTAAAGGTGTGAATATAAATCAATTGTTCATACAAATCTTAAGGAGAAATTAAATGATTGCAATTGAATTTAGCTATTAATATACTTCAGAGCAATAATCTAAATTTCAATTTCTTTGTAGTTCAAACACTTTTGAATCCTAAATTATGGCCTGAGGCCGAGTTTGTGGGCTGGATATTCTCCATAATGTCAGGATAACATGGATAAGAATTCATTAGTATCTTACTACCTGACCTGGATTTCTCTCCTGCCTCACTGGAACCATCTTTACGTATCTACTTCTTGAACTTTCTGTGTGGGTGGAGAGGGATGGAGCAAAACAGGGATGTGTGCCTTTGCTGGAAAGAACAATGGTATTCAAGAAAAGAATTGATTAGCTTGTTCTGATGCAATGTCATTGACTTAAAATTCTTAATAATGCCTCAACTATTGAGTATATTTAGCACTTTCTGTTTTGTATCAGATTTCCTTCATCTGCAATATTTTTAATTGCCATTGTCTATTAGTGCCAGATTTTGACGTATTTCAATCTTTAAGAAAAGTAGGTGTTCATATTTGTTTTGCAGGTCATTAAACCAGAAAAGGAATAGTCCAACAGCTGTATAGTATGCCAGTGCAGAGTACCCCTTTGGTTGTTCCAGTCAATAGCAAGCATACCGCTTTGAACTCTGTTGGGGGGGGGGGGGGAAGCTACCAGGGGAAAGCTGGAGTGACCAGGTCTCAGGCAAGGGGTCTGGCACTGTGGCTTAGAAGGGAAGGGAGGAGAAGGGGAGTGTATTAGTGATAGGGTACTCCATAGTTAGAAGAGCAAACAGCAGATAGTGTGGGCATGAAAGAGACTTGCAGATGGTATGTTGCCTTCCAGGTCCCAGGGTCAGAGATGTCTCAGATCAGGTTCACAGCATTCTAAAGGGGAAGGGCGAGCAGCCAGAAGATGTGGTGCATATCGGTACCAACTAGGTAGGAAAAGGAACAGGCTCCCGAAGAGACAATATGAGGAGTTAGGAAGAAAGCTGAAAAGCAGGTCCTCCAAGATAGTAATCTCTAGATTACTGTCTGTGCCATGCACCAGTGAGGCTAAGAATAGAGTGATTTAGCAGGTGAATGCATCGCTGAGGAGTTGGTGCAGGGGTCAGGGTTTCAGATTTCTGAGGAAGGTATGACCTATATAAAAAGGATGGGCTACACCTGATCCTGAGGGGGGCAATCAGCTTGCAGTCAGGTTTGCTAGTGCTGTTAAGGAGGGTTTAAACTAGTTTGGCAGGAGAATAGGAGCTGGAGTGATAAGGCTGAGGATGGGGCGGTTGGTATACAAGTAGAGGCAGTGTGTAGTGAGATTGTGAGGAAGGACAGGCAGATTATAGAACAAAATTGCACTCAGAGGGATGAGTTGAAGTGTAACAAGAAGGCAAATCAAAAAGAGTGACGAATACAGGACTGATGGTGTTATATTTGAATGCAAACTATGCAGAATAGGTAGATGATCTTGTGCAGTTAGAAATTGGTACGTATGTCGCTGTGGGCATCACTGAGTCGTGGCTGAAAGAAGATCTTAATTAGGAGCTTAACATCCAATGACATACATTGTATCAAAAGGTCAGACAAGTAGGCAAAGGGTGTAGGGTAGCTCTGTTGGGAAAAATGAAATCGAATCCTTAGAAAGAGGTGATATAGGATCAGTAGATGTGGAATCCTTGTGAGTAGAGCTATGAAACTGCAAAGATAAAAAGCCCTTGACGTGAGTTTCATAGGATTCTGAACAGAAACAAGGATTTGGATTACAAATTCCAATAAGAAATAGAAAAGGCATGTAAAAAGAACAATGTTATGATAGTAAATGGGGATTTCAATATGCAAGCAGATTGGGAAAATCATGTTGATGCTGGGTCCAGAAAAAGGGAATTTGTATAATGCCTAGAAGATGGCTTTTTAAAGCAGTTTATCGTTGACCTCATGAGGGAAAAGGCAATTCTGGATTTGGAGTTGTGTAATGTAAGAGATTTGATTAGGGAGCTAAAGATAAAGGAACCTTTATGAGGCAGTTATCATATTATAATAGAATTCATCCTACATTTTAAGAGGGAGAAGATAAAGTCAGATGTATCAGTATTACAGTAAAGTAAAGCAATTAATAGAGGCATGAGAAAGGAACTGGCCAAAGTTGATTGGAAAGAGACACTAACAGGGATAATGGTCGAACAGTAGTGGCTGGAGTGTCTGATGGCAATTCAGAACACACACGGTGAATACATCTGAAAGAGAAGAAGTATTCTAAAGGGAGGATGAGGCAACTGTGGCTGACAAGGGAAGTCAAAGATGGCATAAAAGGAAAAGAGAGGGCATATAATATAGTAAAAAAATAGTGGGAAAATAAAGGATTAGGAAGCTTTTAAAAACTAACAGAATTCATCTAAAAAGCTATGAGGTTAGAAATGACGAAAGCTTGCCAATAATATCAAAGAGGATACCAAAAATGTTGTTCAGATATATAAAGAGAGGTGAGAATGGATATTGGATCACTGGAAAATGAAACTGGAGCAGTTGTAATGGTGAGGGACAAGGAAATGGCAAATGAACTTAATAAGTATTTTGTGTCAATCTTCAGTGTGGAAGAAATTCGAGAATGTCAGGGGTAGAAGCAAGTGCAATGTTATTACCAAGCAAAAGGTGGTTGGAAATCTGAAAGGTTTGAAGGTAGATAGGTCACCTGGACCAGAGGGACTACAATCCAGGGTTCTGACAGAGATAGCTGAAGAGTCTGTGGATCTATGAGATTACTAATGATCTATCAAGAATCAATAGATTCTAGAATGGTTCTAGAGGACTGGAAAGTTGCAAATGCCACTGCATTCTTTAAAGGGGGCGGGGGGTGTGGAACGCAGAGACAAAAGAAAGGAAATTACAAACCAATTAGCCTGACTTCAGTGGTTAGGAAGATATTGGAGACCATTATTAAGGATGAGGTTTTGGGATATTTAAGGAGGTATCTTGCCTCACAAATCTGTTGTAATTCTTTGAGAAAATAACAGACAGGACAGACAAAGGAATGTCAGTAGACACTGTTTACTTACTTTTTCAAGAGGCTTTTGACAAGTTGCCACACATGAGGCTGCTTAACAAGGTAAGAGCCCATGGTATTGAGATAAAGATTCTAGCATGGATAGAAGAAGTGAGCTAGGACTGTCAGTCTGCACATGTTACACGCTACAGTCCGAAGGAGACACTCTATTTGTTGGAGGGAGAAAGAGTTTAAAGGAAGTGAGTGGGTTAGTTGGCACATTTTGTGTGCTACAGTCCTGAGGAGACATTGGATTGTGCATAATTAGATACTTGGCAAGGACCAGCAATAAAAAAAAAGTTATGTTCAAGTGGAGTGGCTATTGTTGGAGTGGGGAGGTGAGGTTTTGTTTCATTGAGAGTTTGGCGAGGAGAAGCTAGGCCATCGGTAGATTTTTTTGTTATTTATTCTTTTATTTATTTCTTATTGCACATCTAGAACTGTGTAGATGCTAGATAAGATATTGGAATTCTCCTCTTGCCGAATGTGGGAACGTAGGGAGACCACCAGTGTCTCTAATGACTACACCTGCAAGAGGTGCGTCCAGCTGCAGCTTCTAACAGACCTTGTTAAGGAGCTGGAGCTGGAAGTGGATGAACTCCAGATCATTTGGAAGGTTGAGGGGTTGATAAACAGGACATAAAGGGGGTTATTTTCACCTGAGGTGCAGGACACAGGTAGCAGAGTGACCATGAGGAAGGGGAAAGGGGATAGGCAGCCTGTGTTGAGTTCCCCAGTGGCCATTCCTCTCAACAACAGGAATACTACTTTGGATACTGTTGGGAGGAATGACCGAGCAGAGGAACACCACAATGGTCAGATCTCCGGCATTGAGTCTGGCTCTGTGGCACAGAGGGGAAGAGCAGAGAAGAGGTGAGCTGTAGTGATAGGGGATTCCAAGCAACACACACAAAATGCTGGAGGAACTCTGCAGGCTAAGCAGCATCTATAGAAAAGAGTACAGTTGGCGTTTCGGGCCAAGACCTTTTAGCAGGACTCAGGGGTTTGTTGGTTAGAGTAGCAGAAAAGAGGTTTTGTGGCTGAGAACAAGATTCTCAGATGATTTGTTGCCTCCTGGATTCTAGAGTCAGGGACACTCCAGATCGTGCTCAGCATTCTTTAGTGAGAGAGTGAGCAGCTAGAGGTTGTGGCCTATGTTGGTAACAATGGCATGGGTAGGAGTGGTGACGAGGTTCTGCAAAGTGAGATCAGGGAGTTAGGTGCTAAGCTAAGGGACAGGACCTCCACGTTTGTGATGTCAGGATTGTCACCCGTGTGACATGCTAGAGAGAGGGCTTCAGATTTTTGGATTATTGGGTTTCTACCAGGGAAAGTGCGACCCGCACAGAAAGGATGAATGGGTGGGAGACTAATATCCTAGCAGGAAGATTTGCTTGTGTTGCACAGGGGAGTTTAAACTAGAGTTGCAGGGGTATGGGAACCAGAGCACCAGAATAGATAATGGACTGGACGTGGGGAAAGATGTTGTTAAGCCCACATACAAAGTCAAGAATTGAGAAATTGAGCATGGTAGGGCCAATGTTCTCAGATGTGTATATTTCAATGCAAGGAGTATTGTAGGAAAGGCAGGCGAGTTTAGAACATGGATCAGCATGTAGAATTATGAGATTGTATCCCTTAGCGAGACATGGTTGCAGGAGGAGCTGGACTGGCAGCTCAGTGTTCCAGGGTTCCGTTGATTTAGACATGATAGAGTGGGTGGAATTAAACCGGAAGCAGAGGCATTACTAGTCAGAGAAAACGTCACGGCAGTGCTCAGTCAGGACAGACTGGAGAGCTCATCCAATGAGGTTTTATGGGTAAAAATGAAGATTAAGAAAGGTATGATCACATTAATGAGATTATATTATCAACCACCTAATATTCCATGGGATTTAGAGGAACAAATTTGTAAGGGGATAACAGCCTGTTGCAAGAAAAATAAAGTAGGTGATTTTAATTTCCACATATTGGCTGGGACGGCCATACTATAAAAAGACTAGATGGGAAAGAGTTAGTGAAACGGGTTCAGGAAATTTTCCTTAATTAGTACATATAAATCCCAAAGAGAGAGTGTAAAATACTTGATCTGCTATTCAGGAATGAGACAGAGAAGGTGACTGAAGTTTATGAAGGGAAATACTTTGCATCTAGTGGTCATAATGCCATTAGTTTCAGGGTAATTATGGAAAAGGATAGGTCTGGTCCTTGGGTTGACATTCTAAGTAGGAGAATGGCTAAATTTGGTGGAACAGAAAGGATCTGGCATATGTGGATTGGGACAGTCTGTTTTCTGGTAAAAGTGTACTTGGTAACTGGGAGGCCTTCTGCGTTCACCAGCAACTTTGATGTATGTTGCTTGAATTTCCAGCATCTGCAGAATTCCTGTTGTTTAGGTTGAAGGAATCTTGTTTTTTAAGAGATATTGAGGCCTTGGTTAAGAAAAAGAAGGAGGTGCATTGCAGGAACAGGCAGGCATGAACAAATGAGATACCTGGGGAGTACAAGAAATGCAAGAGAACAGTTAAGAAAGAAATCAGGAGGGCAAGAAGAAGTCAGGAGATTGCTCGAGCAGACAAAGTGAAACAGAATCCTAAGGTCTTCTAAAAATGTATTAAGAGCAAAAGGATAGCAAGGGACAAAACTGATCCTGGAGAAGATCAGAAAGGTAATCCACACATGGACTAGAAGGGCCGAGATGGTCTGTTTCTGTGCTGTAATTGTTACATGGTTATATGGATTCTGAAATAGATGGGGGTGGTTTTAAATGGACTTTTTGCATCTGTACTGACTCAGAAGATGGACATAGAGTCTATAGGTGTGAGGCAATGCAGAAGTGAGTTCATGGATTCCATACAGATTACAGAGGAGGAAGTGCATGCTGCCTTGAGGCAAATTAGGGTGGATAAATCCTCAGGGACTGATAATATGTCCCATTGGACCCTGTGGGAGTCTAGTGTAGAAATTGCAGGGACCCTAGCAAAGATACTTAAACATTTTTAGCCATGGGTGTGGTGCTGGAGGATAAGAAGATAGCTAATGGTGTTCCATTGTTTAACAAATGCCTAAAAAATAGGCCAGGAAATTATAGGCCTGTGAACCTGACAGCCTGACTGGGAAAGATGTTGGAAGATATACAAGTATTTGGATAGACACGGACTGATTAGGGATGGTCAGCATGGCTTTGAGTGTGGGAGGTTATGTGTAACCAACCTTACAAAGTTTTTTCGAGAAAGTTGCCAGGAATGTTGATGAAGGCAAAGCAGTGGATGTTGTGAACAACGGAACCCTGGAACACTGAGCTGCCGGTCCAGCTCCTCCTGCAACCATGTCTCACTAAGGGATACAATCCCATAATTCCACATAACATAGGGGTTGTACTGGACACCGAGGAAAACTATCTAAGTCTGCAGTAGATGAGGACCAGGTGGTGAAATGGGCTAAAAAAAATGGCAGATGAAATTTAATGCACACAGTGTGAGGTGTTGCACTTTTGGAGGACCAACCAGAGTAGGTCTTACACAGAGAGCGATAGGGCCCTGAAGAGTGCAGTATAACAGAGGGATCTGGGAATACAGATCGTAATTCCTTGAGAGTGCATCACAGGTAGGTAGGGTCATAAGGAAAGTTTTAGGCACATTGGCCTTCATAAGTCAATGTATTGAATACAGTCATTGAAACGTTGAAATTGTATAGGTAGGGTGGTAGGGTGTAATTTGGAGTATTGTGTGCAGCTTTGGTAACCTACCTACAGGGTAGATGTAAATGAGATTGGAAGAGTGCAGAGAAAAATTACAAGAATGTGCCAGGACTTGATGACCTGAATTACAGGTAAATGTTGAATAATTTAGGTCTTTATTCCTCAGAAAGTAGAAGTTTGAGGAGAGATTTGATAGAGGTGTACTAAATTATGAGGGGTATAGATAAGATAAATGCAAGCAGGCTTTTTTCTCCCCACTGAGGATGGGTAAGACTACAACCAGAGGTCATAGGTTAAAAGAGAAAGGTGAAATGTTTAAGGGGAACATGAGGAAGAACTTCTCATTGAGAAGTGGTGAGAGTGTGGTATGAGCTGCCAGTGCAAATGGGGGATGCAGGGCTGATTTCCACATGTAAGTGAAATTTGGATAAGTAAATGGATGAAAGTTGTATGGAGGGTTGTGGTCTGTGCACAGGTCTATGGGGCTAGAAAGATTAATGGTTCAGCACAGACTGTATTTCTGTGCTGTAGTGTTCTATGGCTCTGTGACTCTAAGATTTGCTTATTGGCAGGAGGAAAAGAGTGAAACTAAAAGGGTGCTTTTCTGGTTGGTTGCCAGTGACAGAAAGTGTTTTGCAGGGGATGGAGTTGGGACCCCTTCTTTCATATTATATGTTAATGAGATGGATGATTTGGAATTGATGTCTTTGTAGCCAACGTTGTGCATGATACAAAGATAGGTGGAGGGGCAAGTAGTGTTCAAGAAACAGGGAGTCTGCATAAGAAATTAGAGAGATTGGGAGAATTGGCAAAGAAGTGACAGATGGACTATAATGTCGAGACATGTATGGTCATGCACTTCGGTAGAAGGAATAAAGGCATAGATTAATTATTCAATGGGGAGAAAATTCAAAAACCAGAGGTTCAAATTGACTTGGGAGTCCTTGTGCAGGATTCCCTGATGGTTAAATTGAATGTTGAGTGGATGGTAAGGAAGGCAAATATAATGTCAGCATTCATTTTGAGAGGAATAGAATATAAGAGCAAAGATACAATGCTGAGCTTTACAAGGCATTAGTCAGACTGCATTTGAAGTATTGAGAGAATTGTAGGCCCCTTATCGAAGAAAGGATATGCTGGTATTGGAGGGAATCCAGTGGACATGCACAAGAATGATTCCAGGAATAAAAGGGTTAACTTATGAGGAGCATTTGATGGATTTGGGGCTGTAATCACTGGGTTTAGAAGAATGAGGGGTATATCATTGAAATCTATTGAATATTAGAAGGCCTACACAGAGCAGATGTGGAGAGGATGTTTCCATTGTAGGTAAGTCTAGAACCAAAGGGCACAGCATTAGAACAGAGGGCCTTCCATTTAGAACAGACATGAGGAAATATTTCTTTGGACAGAGGGTTTTGAATCTGTGGAATTCATTGCTATAGATGACTGTGGAGACCAAGGTATTGTGTATATTTAAAGCAAAGGTTGATAGGTATATGATTTGTCAGTGTGGTAATAAATCAACCATAATGGAATGGCAGAGCATACTCGATGGGCTGAGTAGCCTAATTCTGCTCCTATGCCTTAATATCTTCTGGACTTAATATTTTCTGAATCCCTAACCACTCATCTTGTGGCTTTATTGAGTGTGATGTGCAAATGTGCTGGAGTGTATCCATGTCCACTAGGGTTTATACCAAGAATGTAGGTTTCACAGAGTAAATACTAGTGTCTCATTGAAGACATGAAGCCAGCTTCCAGCTTTCTGGTTCACTTCCTCATTAAACTCTGACCTTTTCATTTTGATTATAGCATACAGCAAAACTCTAATAATCCACTGAGTGATTGTTTGAAAATCCTAATCGTTAACATATAGCTCTCTGGACATTTATTCTCAAGCTTCCTTCACACATGAGGGCTCTAGTTCCCATACTCACCCAAAAAATCACCTGCCTCATTTCCTACACACCTTTTAAACTCACTGGGGATCCAGTTCACAGGCTCCCTTAAAACTCATCTCCTGTTTCCTGTGCTACTTTTACCTTAACAGATTCACTTTACTATTATAGACCATAAGACCATAAGACATAGGAAAAGGATAGGCTATTTGGCCCTTTGAGTCTGCTGCACCATTCCATCATGGCTGATTTACTGCACCTCTCAAACCCATTCTTTTGTCTTCTCCCCACCTTTGATATCCTGACTAATCAAGAATTTATCAACCTCCGCTTTAAATATACTCAATGACTTAGCCTCCACAGCCATCTATACCAAAGAAATTCCACAGAATTCACTACCCTCTGCCTAATGATTTCCTCCTCATCTCTGTTCTAAATAGATGATCCTCTATTTTGAGACTGTGCCCTCTAGTCCTAGACTCCCACATTATAGATAACATCGTCTCCATATTCTCTTTATATGGCCTTTCAATATTCAATATGTTTCAATGAGATCCACCCAGCTTCTTCTAAACTCCAGCCAGTATAGGCCCAGAGCTATCAAACACACTTCAAACGATCAACCTTTCATTCCCGGAATCAATCTCATGAACTTCCTTTGGACTCTCTCTAATACCAGCACATCCTTTCTCAAATAAGGGCCCTAAAACTGCTCACAATACTCCAAGTGCAATCTGACCAATGCCTTATCAAGCCTCAGCATTACATCCTCGCTCTTATATTCTCATCCTCTGAAAATTAATGCTAATATTGCATTTGCTTTCATCACCACCAACTTAAACTGCAAACCTGTACAAGGACTCCCAAGTCTGTCCTCAAGCATGGTCCTTACCTTTGTTCCCTTTTGCCCGTACCTCAGTATGTTCTGCGCCCAACCCAATGCCAAGCTCTTCTTCCATCACCTCCAGCTCCAAGCCCAGTTCTTCAGAGAGGATTCCCCTCCCTGCACCAATAAGGACAAGGTGTTGGGGTACTTGGACACACATGATAAAACAGACCAACTTCAGCATGGCTTCCCTAAGGGGAAATCTTGCCTGACATATTTGTTGCAAATTTCTGAGGAAATAACAGGCAAGATAAGCAAAGGAGAGTCAGAGGACATTGTTTGCTTGGAATTTCAGAAGGCCTTTGAAAAGCAATGGTACGTAAGGCTGCTTAACAAGAAAAGAGCCCGTGGTATTACAGAGAAAATGTTAATATGGATAGAAGATTGGCAGCCTGACATTGGCAAATGTTGGGAATAAAGGGAGCCTTTTCTGGGTGGCTGCCGGTGAATAGTGGTGTTCAACAGGTGTTGGTGTTGGGATGCTTCTTTTCATGTCATATATCAATGATTTGGATACGGAATTGATGGGTTTCAACCATATTTTCAGATGATATGAAGATGGTTAGAGGGGCAGGTAGAGTTGAGGAAACAGGGAGCCTCCAGAAGGATTTCAACAGATTGGGTGAAGAGGCAAAGAAGTGGCAAATGGAATATAATGTAGAGAATTGTATGGTCATGACTTTGGTAGAAGGAATAAAGACATAGTCTATTTCTAAATGGGGAGAAAATTCAAAATTCAGAGGTGCAAATGGATTTGGAGTCCCTGTACAGGATTCCCATCAGGTTAACTTGCAGGCTGAGTTGGTGGTGAGGAAGGCAAATGCAATGTTAGCATCACAATTTTGAAGTGAGGACACTCATGCAGAAAACAAAGATTCAAATGGCGTTATTGCAGCAGATTAAAAATGAGAAATGAGTCATCCATCTTCTTAAGTGTTACTATGACAGCAAAGTGTTCGTTTATTAGAATTTCTGCTATTCAGTGGAGGTAATCTGTATCTGGGTATAGTTATGAATATACTTGAGAGATACCACAGTCTAAGGTGTTGTTTGTATAAGCAGAGACCTTTCACGGGGATGCAGAAATTGCCTGATATTATTGAACAGCATGTAACTGTATTTAAAATTCATTGTGAAATCTACAAACTAAGCTGACAGAATCATTACAATTGATCATGAAATTGTAAGATGTTTTATAGATTAAAGATCTCACTATTTTTTCCACAGTTCATAATGAATGGGCAAAAATTGCAGACCGATAATAATCTAAGACAAAATGTGATCTTAATTAACTGATACTTATGAAATCTGAAGCAATAAATACAACAGGATAAGGACCATTTCAGGGAGCAAAAGTGAATTGCTTGGCAATTGTACTCAGGTTCAAAATTCAAAGAGAGAATTAAAAGAAGAATTTGAAATCTGACCTTTAATGAATAAAACATATGTAACAGAATTGCAAACGCTGTACAGAAAAAAAAACATAAGAAATCCTTCCCCAATTAGTATCTTAACAAATCAAATTGCTGGAAATATAAAACAAAAACAGAATTTACTGGAAATACTCAACAGGTCAGGCTACATTTTGTGGAAGGAGAAGTAGGTTTAATGTTTCACATTGAACACTTCATTCGGAGTACCAAGTATGTATTGAACTTAACTTCTGAATTCAGTATCATTAACTACTGCTTGCCCTTCTACTCACAGATTTTTTCAATTATATGCTTTATTCATAAAACACAGTATCACCATCATTATTATGTGCCATGTCAAAATACAGTATACAGTCAATATAATCCAGACATACCTTTCCTTTTTTGGTTGTATCAAACATACCTGCTGAACCAGACATGTTTCTACAACAGTGCAACAATTATGTGATCATCATCACTGATACCAGCATTATAGTCCTGATTTACTGAAATAGTTAACTGAAATTAATTTCCCAATCTGCCATGATAGAACTCGAACTCCAGAGTATTAGCCCAGGACAAATATTTAACAACATGAATTACTTTGAGATAGCTCGCCTAAAGTCAATGATATTAGAAAAACAGTTAAAATTAGATAAAGCTAAATTCAAATCGAGTTTCTAAAATCACTCATGCAGTGGAGCACCAAAACTGGAAGAAGGCTGTAAGTGAGTAGTGTTTGGGTGGGGTGGGGGCGGGGTGTCAGAATTCTCTTTCACCTACAAAGCGACAGTGGGTTCCATACACCTCCACTATTTTATTTCCTACTGCACACATTTTCCTTCACTAGAAGCAAAGCTTGTCAGTCAGGAAGCTTCAGACAAGGAGTTGCCAAGGACAAATGTCCAGGACTGTAAATTACAAAATTCTCAGCAAGTCATGAAATGACTAAATTCACTTTCCCCACCAATACATCTTGTCACTGTCAAAATCGATGCCAAGGTCATTTGGGATTTGGTGAGTTCCAACAATAATGAACAAACTATGGGAGTGGTGGTTCTTGCTGAGGGTGTTTCAGTGGATGGGGTGTTGGAGGTAGGGATAGTGGGCAGTGATTTATGCAGCAGGAGCACATCCAGTCCCATTGTATAATCATAAGCACAAAATAATCTGCAGATGCTGGGATCAAAGCAACACTCACAACACACTGGAGGAACTCAGCAGGTTGGGCAGCATCCGTGGAAACGATGAGTCGACATTTCCACGGATGCTGCCCGACCTGCTGAGTTCCTCCAGCGTGTTGTGAGTGTTCCATTGTATCACCAATTATTCTTGGCTAAGCTATCTCACATAACTGAGAGTATAATATGACATGAAACAAAAGAAGAAAATATTTGCTTTTTACAGCAAGAGTTGAAAGAGGAGAGAATCAGTGAAGTCAAATTGATGAGAAAATACGACAGCTAAAATTTAGCAAAGGGTTAAATATGCAGAGGAACTGTATTATGTTCTATACTTAAATGGCAAACCCTTAATTGTATTATTTCATTAGCTAATTATTTTCACATTATCTTGCTAACTCTATTGTCCCACTTACAGATTTGTTGAATCTCATCATTGGAGGTGCAATTGAAAGGGTTGCTTTTCTTAATTTGCATTCTTCGAAGTTTATATATTTAAATAATTATTGGAAATATGTTTGTGGTTCTGACTTCTGGAATGGCACTTGGGTAATTTTGCTTCGGTTACTATCCTTTTTTGATGAGGTACAGCAATTAAATTGGTACTGTAGACTTTTTTTAAGGTGCCAACTTATTAGAAACAAGTTGTTGCTTCGGAGTTAATGATGGTTAGCATCCAATAATTAAATCATTTAGGATGTGTGAGGAAGGATATAAGTGGAGGTAATAAGGGTCACTGACTGGGTCCTAAGGATGTGAGCTGACACCAGGCAGGAGCCTTGCACTCAGACCCAATGGTCTTGGTTATTTGTTAACTTTGTGGCAGCAGTACAACTCAATACATAATAATAGGCAAAAAAGCTGATTTACAATCATAGTTAAATTAAATAAGTAGTGCAAAAATAGAAATAAAGAAGTGGTGAGGTAGTGCTCATGAGCCTAATGTCCATTCAGACATTGAATGGCAAAGGGGAAGAAGCCGTTCCTGAATCATTGACTGTGTGCCTTCAGGCTTCTGTACCTCCTTACTGATGGTAGCAATGAGAAGAAAGGCAGGTCCTGGGTGATGGGCATCCTTAATGATGGGCATCGCTGTTTTGAGGCATCGCTCCTGGATACCACAGAAGCTAGTGCTCATAATGGAGCTCACTATGTTTACAACTCTCTGCAGCTTACGTTGATCTTGTGCAGTAGCACCCCACCCCCACTCCCAGTAACAGACTGTGATGCAGCCAGTCGGAATGCTCTCCACAGTACGTCTGTAGAAATTTGTAAGTGTTTCAGGTGACATACCAAATCTCCTCAAGCTCCTAATGAATATAGGCTCTATCATGCTTTCTTTGTAGATGCATCAATATGTTAGGTCCAGGTTAGATCCTCAGAGAGATTGACACCCAGCAACCTGAAATTGCTCACTCTTCTGATCCCTCCATGAGAACTGGTGTGTATTCCCTCATCTTACCCTTTCTGAAGTCCACAAACAGTTCTTTGCTCTTACTGATGTTAAATGCAAGGTGTATGATGCAACACCATTCAACTGGCTGGTATATTTTGCTCCTGTATGCCCTCTGGTCACCAGCTGAGATACTGTCATCAGAAAATTTATAGATGGCTTTTGAGCAATGCCTAGTCACACAGTCATAGTTGTAGAGAGAGTAGAGCAACGGGCTAAGTGCACATCCCTGAGATGTGCCAGTGTTGATTGTCAGCAAGTTGGAGATGTTATTTCCAGTCCACACAGATTGTGGTCTTCTGGTTAGAAAGTCAAGGAACCAGGTATAGAGGCCTAGGTTCTGGAGCTTTACTATCAACTGTAGGAATTATGGTGTTAACCACTGTTCTGTCATTAATAGCAGCATCCTGACAGATATTTGTATTGTCCAGGTGATCCAGGGCCAAGTGGAGAGCCAATGAGATCGCACATGCCATAGATCTATTGTGGCGATAGGCAAATTGCAGTGTGTCCTTGTCCTTACTGAGACAGGAGTTGATTCTAGCTGTAACCAACCTCTCAAAGCACTTCATCAATGCCACTGGATGATAGTCATTAAGGCAGGTCACTCTGCTCTTATTGAGCACTGGTATAATTATTGTCCTTTTGAAGCAGGTGGGAGGTCTCTTAATGCAGCAATGAGAGACAAAAATGTCTTTCCACACCTCCACCTGTTGGTGGCATAAGTTTTCAAATCCTTACCAGGTACATCCATCAAGGCCTGTCACCTTGCGAGGGTTCATCCTCTTGAAAGATAGCCTGAAGTTGGCCACTGAGACAGAGATCACAGGCCCACCGGGTGCTGCAAGAATCCTCATAGCTGTAGTTTTATTCTCCCTTTCAAAGCAAGCATAAAAGATGTTGAGCTCGTCTGGGAATGAAGCATCACTGCCATCATGATGTTGGGATTCACTTTTAGGAAGTAATGGCCTCCAAGCCCTTCCAGAGTTGATGTGCATTCAATATCACCTCCAGCTTCACTCAGGATTGTTCCTTACTTAGTTCTTGAAGCAGCCTTCTGGCCTACAATGCCTACCAAATCATACCTGGCTTTCTTGTCTGATGCAAACTTGTCTGCTAGCAGTGATATTGACATTTTGTATTCCTCAAGGGCTAATTCTAATATTGAATGATCCATGATGATCTCTGCTGACAAGTAGGCCCAAAAGAGCCAGGCCTAACCAAGTGGGCCCTGAGATCTCCTGTTCAGAATTAAAGGGATCCTGAAAACATAGACCAAACATTCGGTGGTCAAAGGTTGCCATTTGAATAAAAAGGCTCACAAAAAGTAATGCATACAGCCCAGGCCATCATAGGTAAAGCCCTCTCTGAGTGGGGCACTGTTGTACAAAAGCAGCATCCATCATCAAAGACCCACACCATCCAGGCCATGCTCTTTTCTTCCTGCTACAGCAGGAAGGAGGTACAGGAGTCTCGGGACCCACATGATCAGGTTCCGGAATAGTTATTGCCCCTCAACCATCAGGCTCTTGAAGAAAGTGGATAACTTCACTCAGTTTCACTCACCCCAACGCTGAATTTTTCCCACAATCTTTCACTTTCAAGGACTCTTCACCTCATGTTCCTGATACCTATTGCATTTTTTGTTTGTTTCTTTGTGTTTAATGTGAATAACTGCAAGAAGATTAATCTCAGGGTTTGTATATGGTAACATATGTATACAGTATTTACTTTGATAATAAATTTACTTTGAACTTTGAGCTTCCTCTAACTGTGAACGCTGCGGCTCTGCAAAGATCTTAAGACAAGTTGCTGGTGTGCAATTGCTAGTGACTAATAAAACATGATCTTGCGCAGGATTCCTTGAAGGTTAACTTGTAGGTGATTCAAATGCCTTCCTTAATTCATTTTGAAAGGACCAGACAATAAGAGCAAGAATGTAATACAAAGGTTTATAAGGCATTAGTCACACCATACTCGGATTATTGTGAGCAGCTTTGAGTCCTTATCTAAGAAGGGATGTGCTGGCATTGGAGAGAGTCCAGAGCAGGTTCATGAGAATGATTCTTGAAATGAAAAGGTTAACATATGAGAAGTGTTTGCTGACTCTGGGCCTGTACTTGTTGGGGTTTAGAAGAATAAGGGGTGATCTCATTGAACCTGTCAAATATTTAAAGATCTGAATAGAGTGGATGTGGAGTGGACACTTCTGACTCTGGGTGAGTCTAGGACTGGAGACCACTGTTTCAGAATCGAGGGAAGCCCATTTAGAACAGAGATGTAGATATATTTTTAGTCAGAAGTTAGTGGATCTGTGGAATTTATTGCCACAGATAGTTGTAGAGGCCAAGTCATTGAGTATATTTAAAATGGACACTGATAGATTCTTGGTTAGTCAGGGTGTCAAAGGTTATGGGGAGACAGCAGGAAAAGGGGATTGAGAGGGATAATAAATCAGCCATGATGGAATGGTAGAGCAGATCAATGAGCCAAATAGCTTAATTTTGCTTCTTTGTCTTATGGTCTTATAGCCACTGAGTCCAGCAGGCATTAGGTTTTGTTGCAGTATGTTTACAACTAGCAGATGCAAAATGCTGAGCCTCCCTAAACAATGGCATTCAGACATGTCAAGGACTCTTGCTCTCTGTCTTCACATCACATGTGGATGGTTTGACCTCCTGTAACCTACACCTCTTTGCTGATCTCACTTTTTCTCCTTTAATGGTATATGAAGATTTGCTGTAGTTCGTTGTGGTCTTTTTTGAAGAACAGAAATGAGGAGGAATTTCTTTAGCCAGAGAGCGGTGAATTTGTGGAATTTGTTACCATAGGCAGTTGTGGAGGCCAAGTCTTAACATATATTTTTAGCAGAGGTTGATAGACTTTTGATTGGTCAGGGCATGACAGAATATGGGGAATAGGTAGGAAAAGGCAGGAGATTGGAGTTGAGAGGGAAAATGGATCCAGCTCCTATATCTTAAGGTTTTATGGACTTTCTGAGAAATCCAGTAGATGGTAGGCAGGTTTATGTGAAGTTTGAGAATTTCTGTGTGTAGTTCACTTGGGTCACCATAAATGTTTGGTCATTGAAACATAGAAGATTAAGTTATAGCTAAAATGTTTTCAAAATATGTTTGCAAAGTTAACTTTCAAAACAAGTTCTGTGAGCTAAACCTTTTGCTGTCACTCAAGGAAATAATTGAAAGAATGCAATCTTCGTTAATTTTTCAATACTCTTTAGCTACACTGTACTTTCCCCTTTTGCCATTCTGAGTTCCAGCAAACTCTGAAAATTTAAACTCCTAAACCCAAGTCAGTATTGTTCTAATTGTTACTTTATTGCAATGAGATGCACAACCTGACATGTTTGGGCTAAATGTGGAATTGGGGATGTTAGAAGCAGCTTAATCAATCATCATCATTAAATATTTGCTACGCTGCTGGCATTTGGAGCATCAATGAAGGTCCTCTATCTCTGTCTGTCCTTAGCCATCTGCTATATTATGCCCCGGGTGTGGTTCAGGGTCCCCATTTCTGACTCTATGGTATACTGTCAAGTTGCCTTTGGTTTCCCGCATTTCCTCCGCCCTTCAGGGCTCCAATGAAGTACTGTTTTGTTGATAGAGTTGGCCTCTCTTCTCATCACATGCCCAATTGATCTCCAACATTTCCTCATGGTAATTGTGGCTATGTCCCCTTGGTGACACTGAAGGAGTAGGCCTTGGCTGAAGATCTTCCTTGGCCAGAAAATACAGAGGATCTTCTGGAGGCTCATGGTGTGGAATGACGACAGCTTGGCAAAGTCGTTCTCTGTCATGCACTGGCATTCTGACCCATACAAGACTGTGGACAGAACACAGCTCTGGTACAGTTTCACATTCCTAGGTTGAACAGCAGGGCTTCTTTACTTTCGCCAAAACCAAAACATTCCATCAGCAGGACACACTGTTTTTGCAGCAAACTGCTAAATGAAATAATTACAGCATAGCAATAGGGGTCTTAACCAGGGCATTACACATGAGTTAGTATGTATGTGATAGTAATACGAGGTCATTTGCAAATTCAAAATCTCCTAAAGTAGAGAATAGTGTCCACCTAATGCCTCTCTGCCTATCTTTCATTGTTTGCCTCATAACCTAGTCAATTACCAGGTTAAATATTATCACAAACATCTGACAGACTTCCCTGACTCCTGTCTTGACTTCAAAGCTCAAATTGCAGCCCCCAGCTGTGCAGGGTGAAGTTAGCGTAGAAACTTCGGATAAGCTGGACAATTTTTGAAGGGATTCCATGTGATCTATGTATTCACCAGAGGCAATCCATGGGGATGCTATCAAAAACCTTTTCAAAGTCCATGAAATTCACATACAGCTGTCTCTGTAACGCTGTGCACTGCTCTGTGATGGTAAGCAGTGTGAAGATCTGGTCAACAGAGCCTCTGTTTCTCCTGAAGCCTGCTTGCTCTTTCCTCAAACACACATCGACAGCAACTGTAATCTGTTGGACAATGACTTTGGCAAGAACCTTGCTGGATACTGATATAAAATGTCATGCCATGCCAATTGTTGCAAGCACTTAGTACTCCTTTCTTGGGGATCCTAGCAATAACTCCTTTTGTCCAGTTCTTGGGCACTTGTCCCCATTCCTAGATTATAGTAAACAGTGGTTTCAGGATGACTGCTGCAAATTTTGGATCAGCTTTGAACAGTTTGGCTTTCAATTTGTCATGTCCTGGAGCTTCACTCTTCTTTAATGATTTAATCGCAGCAACAATCTCTTCTTTCTTGTGTGGATCTATGTTGATGCTGAGGCCCGCGGCTGCCTCGTGTATGTCAGGTTCTTCATCTGGTGGTGGTCTATTCAGTAATTGTCTGAAATACTCTATCCATCGTGCTTCTTGCTCTTTCTCAGTCATCAAAAGCAAACTGTTCTTATCTCTCACAGGACCACTGGATCTGTCCTGGAACTTTCCACATAACAATTTTGCATAAAGTAAAGGCAGCCGTTAGTCTTGCGAGACCATGGATCTACGCCTGGAAAGTCTTCACTCTCCAGGGTGCAGGCCTGGATGAGGTTGTATGGAAGACCAGTAGTTGCCTATGCTGCAAGTCTCCCCTCTCCATGACACCAATGTTGTCCAAGGGAAGGGCAATAGGACCCATACAGCCTGGTACCAGTGTCGTCGCCGAGCAATGTGTGATTAGGTGCCTTGCTCAAGGACACAACACATGTTGCCTCAGCTGGGGCTCGAACTCACAATCTTCAGGTTGCTAGTCCAATGCCTTAACCACTTGGCCACCTGCCCACAATTTTGCAACTTGCATATATTTCCCTGCTTACTTCGATTGGCTGCTGCTTCAGCCTCTTTTATAGGTTCTTCCATGTAGACTCTCTTATCCTTTTTTCCAAGTCTCTTCACGTTCATGTTAACTTCAGTGTAAGCTAGTTGAAGTTCCTTCTTAATTCATGTTGACTTTGCAGGTATCAGTTTCTTCTTAGTTTTCTGCCTTTCTTCTAAGGCTGTCCATGTTTCCTGCTGTATCAATTCTTTGCATTTCTTTCCAGCTGTGTATCCTAGACAAGCATTGCTGCTCTCTTTAAGGACTGAGCCAATGTTTCCATATGGTGTCAATGCTGTCTACTGACATATTCTCATCAAGGCCTTGCGAGGCCTGCAGTCATCTGTTCTTAAGCTAAATCATGAAGGCAAATCTCCACACTGGTATGCTTGAGCTTGTCAACATCAAAACATCTTTGTAATGTTTTCTGGTCCCAGCGCTTCTCAGCTTGAGTTTCATCACTGCTACAACCAAGTGGTGATCACTTTATGTACATATCTTCTCCTCCCTTCACCTTTACAACCTGCAAGGATTGTCCCCACATACCATTTATGATTAAGTGGTCAGCCTGGTTCTTGTCACGTCCACTGCGTCAGCACTATGTCTGTAGATTTCACAGTGTGGAAAGAAGGTCCCTGCTATGACCAGTAGAGTACAGCTACTAGGACTTGATGTTTCAATCCCTATGGTAAGTTGGCACTCTCAATGTTGGCAGTGGGTTTGGAGTGGTGACAAGGAGGGAGGGTAGGTACGTCATCGGGGTCATCAGGTGGGCACCTTCTTTCTTTGACGTTTCGTTGATAAGCCCACGACGTCTCCAGAGGGATCAACGGTGCTACCTGGCGTCCCAGATATACCCCCCTCAGTTCCATACCCTCCTGTCTTCATCTTGCAGCCCAGTTGTTGTCTTTCCTTTTAATCCAAATCCAGTTGCTGCTTTCTTCTGCTGCATTTGACAAGGACTTGACTGCTTGTTGGAGGGAGTGACCCCTCACCCCCATCTTCTTCAATAGACTGGTCGTAGATGTAGCAACGAATCTCCTGCATCCCACTTTCACAGGGAAAATCTTGGTCTTCCAGCCATTCTGGGCAGCTTCAGTTGCCAGTTCAGAGTACTTGGTCTTTTTCCTCTCATAAGCTTCTTCGACACCATCTTCCCATGGTACTGTCAATTCCACAACATATGCCAGCTTGGCCGTTGTAGACCACAGGACCATGTTGGATTGTTAATGGCACAGAATTCCACCAGTCTTTCACTATGGTTATTCATTGTTCCACATCTATGCATGCCCATGACCCTACTGAAGTGTGAGTTGTTATGTTCCACTTTGGCTCTTAGATCTCCCTTGATGATGATTACGTCATGGCGTAGTGTTAACTCTACCTCCGATTGCAGCTGTTCATTGAAGACGTCCTTTTCTTCAATGTCGCTGGCATTAGTTGGAGTACAGCACTGGATCACAGTCATGTTCACTTGCTTCCCTTTCAGCCTGACTCTCATCAGCCTACTGTTGATTGATTTCCACTCCAGCAAACAGACCTCAATGCCCTTCTTCAAAATGACAGCTGCACAATCATGATGCTGACCATCTTCCTTCCCGAGTGCAAAACGGTTTCACCAGTTGCTGCCTTTAGTATTCCAGACCCTGTCCATCTGCTTTCACTAACACCCAGTAGACGTAGGTCATAACAACACATTTCTTCAATTGTTAGAACTAGTTTGCAGGTGTTTGTACATGGTTCGTACATTTAAAAAAAACTATTTTTGTCTTGACCCTGATGGTGTTCATGGCTTCCTTCATTTTGCCAGTAGCCTCCTCACTGTTTTCACTACTGTCAGTCATGCACTGGCCTCTACCCTTTGACAAGTTTGATCTTTAAAATATTTTGATAATTGTATTTCAATATAATCAGATTCTTTTGTAATCCTATGTATTTTATTTTAAGTATTTAAATACATTATTCTGAGAAGGGGACCATAGGTTTCACCAGACTTCCAAAGGGGCATAAAAAAAAAGTTATGAACACCCCTAGTCTATAGGCTTCTGAGGACAAAGAAGCCAAACATGCAAGATTAGTGACTCTGAGTACACAAATATCCCAATTAATGATGGACAGATCAAGAATACCTGTGACCATGTTTGATGTGCTAAGTGACAAAATCAGTCTGGTCTGGTAACTTCTTCAATCTCAGTCACAGTGGAGCAAAACAATTTATGATGAAAGTGTCTGATGCCTGGTTTGATGTCAACCAATTAACATACTCCATTGTCTTATGTTTGGATGATGCATATGTTAAGATCTCATAGTCAAATCAGTTTGCAAACCATAATCACTTGAGCAGTCTCCTGTAGGTCTTTTGCCTGTGCTCTGTATCCAATGTTATGCCTCTACAAAGTTGTCCTTTTAATTTCAAACTGACTGCTGCATGTAATTTATATTTGAACAGACTTGTTGAAGGTTTTCTTGTATTAATGCCTGCTTTCCACATAATTCCATAACTCCTGAATAATCTCTGTTTAGTTATTGCCATATTATCCCAGCACCTCTCCTCAGGCTGTCAAGCTGCCTCTCTACCAGAGGACTTTAGGTTCAGACCCAGGGAATAATTGTCAACACAGTTTACTTAAAAGTACATATTGTTTATTAACTAGCTTGCATGCTCAGTTGAACCTCAGAGTCCCGCTCACAGAGCTTGGGAAAATCTGCAAGTCAAGTGAGCCCAGAATACTGTGTGGAGCTGCTGATATACATTGTTATCACAGACATATTTTGATAAGGGTAGACAGAGAAGCTTTCTCATGCAACAAACACTTCTTTGTTCATACATTATTCTCACAGCACAACTTGTCAAGCTGCCACTAAGTCAGTTAGGTTTTAGCCCTTTTTATTCTGCATATAATTCCTCATTCCCTCCTTTTGTAATTCCACGACAATTAGGATAATCAATATCGGGGTTGTTGTACACCTTAACTTTCATATTTGTGTAAGAAAGGCGAATAGTAACCCTTGGGATAAGCTGACGGGCTTTCCAAGTCATCGTAGTCTCCATCCTCAATATTTGCACCTCAGTCTCTCTGAGGTCTCCTTCCTTCTAGGGGGACTCTTTGTATAAATATCCCTGTGGGTGTAGGACAAAAGCATAAGCTGACAAGGGGCCATAAACATCAGAAAATAAGCAATAAGTATGAGTACTCCTGCCATGATGATAGAAGAATGTAGCAGTGTACCACTCCATCTGGCGAAGATGTCGCTGAAGGGCCACAATCCCCCTTTTGAGCTAAGGGCATGTAGGTCAGCCTGGATTTTCCAGATTTTATTTACCTCCTTTTGCATGGGAATGGAGAGAGAGCTAATGTTCTCTGATTCATCTGGGATGTAGGTGCAGCACTCATGTCCTATAACGGCACATGCACCTCCTTTTTCAGCCAGAACAAAATTGAGGGTCATTCAGTTCTGTAAAACAGTCTGTCGTAGTGCCATCATTTCAGCTGTGACGGCCCTCACCTGATCCTGGACGCCATCCATGGCCTTAGCGGTACTATCAGCCATCTCCTCCAAAACTGGGGCCAGACTGATGATTTCCCTTGAACTGCATCCGCCCTGTAAAAGAGTAAAGCTGTCATCCAGAAGCGCTTTGGTTATGAGATTCCTCACTTTTGCGGTAGAAGGGAAAGGTGCTTGTCCAGGGTTTTCAGCATCCACATGTGGGGTACAGAGTAAGCCAGGAAGCCACATCCTATCCAATTTCTGCTCCCTTGTTGGGTGTCCCATCGGCATGGTACAAATGGTACAAGTGCTATTGCCCAGAAAGTAAGTCCCTTTACCTTTGAAATTACAGTAGTACATAGTATTTGCTGGTTGGTCAGATCTGACAATGGTGGAGGGCCTGAAATCTGACCTCCCCATCAGATGGCTTTTTCTGGGGGTTGGGGGGAGAACGAATGTATCAACCATCAAAGCAGTGGCACCCACAGTCTCCACTCACACCACTGATGCAGTTTTGGGCCTCACTAATCTGAGTGTCACTAGAAGAGGCCCAGACTGACCGTGGTTCACTGCTGTTCAGCGGAATGGCTGTTAGGGGCTCCCATTAGCCCTTTCAATCAGGCTGGCCTCCTGTGGTCTGCGGGGGCAATGGAAGGTCTGTTTAATACCCAGAGCCTGGCATAGTTGGGTATTAATCTCACCCACAAAATGAGAACCATTGTCAGAAACAACTTGCTCCGGTACCCCAAATCCAGGAATGATTTCTTTCAACAAAATACACACCATGGTATCGGCTTTATTATCTGTGGTGGGATATGCTTCAATCCATCTACTAAAAACACCAAGAATTACAAGACAATACATGTAGCAGTGCACACGCGGTAATTCAATAAAATCCAGTTGTAGTTGGCAGAAAGGGTATCTTGGCAATGGGCTACATCCCTTTGGGCATGGGGTGCCTTTTCCCGGATTATGTTCTTGGCATATCAGACATCATCTAGCAACATTCTCTGCTGCTTTCTCCAGGTCCGGGCTCCACCATGATTCCAAACATTGCCTTACCATTCCCTCCTTGCCAAGGTGAGTATTGGTATGCACAAAATCTACAATATAGTCCAGTACAGTTTCAGGTACGCAGACCTGACGGGCAGGAGTAAGCCCGAGGTCCTCGGTCGGTGAGTTAAAACATCCAGCCGATTCCCAGGTGGCTTTCTCTTTTCCAGAGGCGTCCCTCTGTAAAACACGCTCATTCTCAATTCCAGGCACACCCTTTGATTCGGAAATGGGGGATTCAGGTTTTCCCCGGCGATCCGTCATTTGGGGAACAGTCAGTGCTCCGGTAAGGGCAGCTTGTTTCACAGCCGAGTCTGCTCTGTTGTTTCCATGGTCAATCTCAGTCGTACCGTCAGTGTGTGCAGAGCGTTTAATAATGGCCAATGGTGAAGGAAGACAGATGGCGGACAAAAAGTTGTAAATCAGACAAAAAGTTTAAAAACAGCACCAAGACAACACTGGAGGACAGCACCTTTAAGCGCAGTCAATGCAGTGGAGACTGTCACTCCCATGTGGGCCTCTACAGCCACAACAGATGCTGCTCTAACACAGACTGAAACAAGACTTTCCAGGCACAGATCCATGGTCTCGCGAGACTAACGGATGCCACCACCATAGTGTCCTTATATTTGTTCAGAATTGGACAAAATCAAAAATCAACCCTTCCTCACAAGGAAAGAAAGCAAATATTAAAATACAGAAGATTGCTCTAGCCACCTACTGAGATGTAAAGTACTAAAATTTAAATGAACCTTTTTTTCCCTTTAGATGCCTCTGTGGTTTGCTCTGAAAGTGAACTACACACTACTTTCTGACAAGGCCACAGGTTGTTAATACAGCTACAATGATAAAGAATGAATGTCTTTATCTGATTTATAGCTTTCCTAGAAATACTTCATCTTTGTAAGCTACCAACTAATTTTAAATGGCTTTCTGAAGCTTGAGTGGATTCTGGCCATCTCATATCGTTGACTTTAACTCTGTCGGCCACCTTAGTGGGCAGGGCTTGGAGGAGGAGAACACAGTACTCTGGGAACTGGTTCCCTGCTGCGTCCAGCAGATCTCCCAATTGTGCGGAGTAAATGGCATTAAAGTGTTCTAGGAAATCATCAGGGGTCTTATCTTTTCTAGGTTTACACTCTAAGACCTTAGTTACATCTATGCAGGGGGCCAAAACTTGGAACAAGGCGTCCAATATATTTTCAGTGATCCATGGTTCGGTTTGCCCGGTCACGATTAACTGGTCGTAGTTGCCATGCCAGAGCCAAGTGGTGAATCGTGTCTGCTTAGTAGGAGTAAGGACGGCCATAGCCAGAGGGAACAAATCTCTGGAGTTAGCAGAAAAATAGAGTCAGGACAGTTCTTAAATAACTACAGAACCCTTGGGTGTTGACCTTTTTGTCAGGGGCAGCATTCAGTATACCACAGAGTTCGGAAGGGGTCCATGGTTTATGGGTCCAACAATTTAATTTATGTCTGTCTTCTTTTATTTCTGCCTCTTGTCGCCATAGGCTAATCAGGCAACCATACTTTTTCCCTGCCTTCCCTTTCCATAGTCCCTGTTCCGCCTGCCATATTAAATTTAAATCAAATGTACTTCTTGCAGGCCAATTGTCTTTTCCCAAATGTTTAGACAATTGGAACAACATTTGTCTCAGTTTCTTTTCATTGTCTGGATATTTATCTATTATTTTCTGTAACAGACTACTCCACTCCCCTTATGTCTAAGTGCGCACCCATCGTATTCCGAGGTCTCGAACCGCTCGTCTTGACTTACTGTTCCCTTTGGTTCCCGTCAGTGGATTTTCCCTGCCAAAATGAGGGAACAAACAGAGTCGTCAGAGAGCAGAGACGAAGCATGGTCAAAACTTACCTTGTGGGCCCATTCATCTCCAATTCACTGCAACGGTCCATCTGTCCACTTATTCAATTTTGGCAACAACATATTGGTACCACAGCCCCAAGATGTTGAACTGCTTCTCTACCAGTGGACTTTAGATTCAGACCCAGGGAATAATTGTCAAACACAGTTTACTTAAAAGTACATACTGTTTAATAGCAAGCTTGCGTGCTCAGTTGAACCACAAAGCCCTGCTGAGTTTGGGAAAATCTGTAAGTCAAGTGAGCCCAGAATGCTGTGTGGAGCTGCTGATATACATTGTTATCACATACATATTTTGATAAGGGTAGACAGAGAAGCTTTCTCATGCAACAAACAATACATTATTCTCACAGCACAACTTGTCAAGCTGCCAATAAGTCAGTTAGGTTTTAGCCCTTTTCATTCTGCATATAATTCCTCAAAGCTATGGAAGACTGCTTTAAGTTCAAATCTTCAGTTACCTAAGTTCTTTCCCAAAACATGATAGACCCTGCCTTTCAGCCACAATTATGTGCGATATTTTACACTATTCTTATCTATCGATGTTAGTGGTTGTTCCCAGCTAAACAAAACAATTTCTTAAGCCATTTTGTATGTGGACTGATAGCAATGTTCAATTCAAACTTCATTTCACTTTGAATGAAGGTAATGGAACCAAATTTGGAAGCAGAATGCAATTTACAAACTCAAGCAAGAAAACTCGTTTAGTGCCTGCAAACAAGTCCAAATCATTCTTCCGTGATGTCTCCACAATGACATCTCCAAACATTCACTTCAAAGGACTGGGATGAGATAGTCATCATGAACGTAGTCAATCCCTGTAAGGAAGTGAATGTAATTCCATAAGAAGTCAATAGTTTAACACACGTGATCAATGTCAGGGAATGCATCTTTAATTGTTCTTTTCTGATGACTATTCCAACAGGCACAGCAACAGCTCAATATACCACATGTCCATTATTCAACAAATGTCTGTCTCTTATCAATTTACACCCTCACCTTCATAATGATATTACAACAGTCAAAGCCGTTCCTTACCATTTCCACATGCCATTTTGCTGTGATAATCACATCATCCACCCACATTGTGTGACACTCACAACATCGTTCCCTCTCATAATCAGAAGTAGCTTACCAAGGAATTAGAGGTGGAGTGGAGTAATGATGGCACTAAACCGCGACTCCTTTGCTTGCATCTTTGGAAACAGCTCTCTTTCCATCTTTAATATCTTTATTTTTTCCCTTTCAGGGTTCTTTTGAAGACCCTGACCTGGAGGTTACACTCCGACTTCGGTTCTTTGCAGGAATGGGGCCCGCTCCTGGGGTTTCATAACCGGCCGTTGTTCGGCATACCAAGGGCTTGGCCTAAGATTTGGAAGCCTAGGATCTCGAGGCTCTGGAGGTGTATGGATTGAGGGTCGGTGTCACGGTAGGAGACCTGCAAGTCGTTGGGGGAGTCGGTACAGTATATCTACGGCTGTGTGCCCAGAGACCCAAGATCTTTGTGATCTTTGGGCACAGAGGTCGAGAAAAGCAACATAATAAACTTTTAACATCGTGAACCAGCGAGTTGTTTGTTATGTCTCCCTGCTTGGTGGGAAAACAGAGACATTTCTTTCTCCCTTATTAGGGAGAGAGAGAAAGCCTGTGGTATGTCATATACCGGGTGAAATGCAAAGTCTTTGGGGTAACTGCAAGTCTGTGTCTTTGCCATTGCTTTGCTCATGCTTGTGCTCAGTGGCGGGTGCCGATACTTTTTTTGCCAGTGAGGGGAGGGGGGATTGTTGCTTGCTGTCACTTATGCATGGAAAGGAGGGGAGCTGGGGGGGGGGACTTCGGGGTTCTAACATTTAAATGTCATTCATTCTTTGAGGCACTCCTCTGTTTTTGTGGATGGTTGAGAAGAAAAGCATTTCAGGATGTACAGTATATTGTATACATTCCTCTGACATTGAACTGACAATAGGCAAGACTACTACATCTTATGTTTATGAAGAAGATTCTGCTTACAACAAATGATAGCTATTGGGACAGTGAACAGCAGGACTGACACCATTAAGCAGGGGTTCCCAACCTTTTTATGCCTGAACTAATAATATTGAGCAAGGGGTCCATGGACCCAAGGTTGGGAACCCCTGCCATAAAGGATGTTTTTTTCCACGTACCAGTCCTCTTACTGTCCTGTTTTATAAACATCTAAGGTTTCACTGTTGTCCTATCCCAACAGATCTAACCCTTAAGTACTTTTCCTTTCAGACAGCCAAAAACTGCACCCTAACCAGCTATGGTACAGCAAGAAGAGAGTGAAGATGTAACCTCACAGAGTTGTGCCACATAGACATAAGCCCTCTGTCACTGTTTATCTGATGATTACCACGCCTATCTATACCAGAATCAGAATTAGATTTATTATCACTGGGATGTGATGTGAAATTTGTTAACTTTGCAGCAGCAGGTTAATGCAATATATAATCTAGCAGAGAAAATATAATAATAAATAAAATTTTAAAAAATAAATAAACAAGTAAATCAATTGTGTATATTGAATAGATTAAAAAATTGTGCAAAAACAGAAATACTTTGTATTAAAAAAGTTATGTAGTGTCCAATACTAATCCAATTTGCATGTATTAATTCCATATCCTTCTACGCCCTGCTCATTCAAGTCCAGATGCCCTTTAAATATTGTTACTGTTTCTGATTCCACTGCCTCCTCTGACAGCTCTTTCCAGATTCTAATGACTTTGTGTGAAAAAATTTACCCTTAGATCCCCTTTAAACTCCTCCTACTCATCAAAAGCCTATGCCCATTAGATTTAATCACCCAACCACAGGAAATTTCTCAGACTTTTTGAGACCCACATTATTTTATGTACCTTGATCATGTCACCTTCCAGAGTTCTTTGCTCCAATCAAAACCGATGTGCCCTATCTAATCTCTTCTTTTTGTATATTTATTCATTTACGGGATGTGGGCCTTGTTTGCTAAGCCAGCATTTATTCCCCATCCTTAGTTGCTCTTGAGAAGGTGGTGATGAGCTGCCTTCTTGAACCACTGTAGTCCCTGAGGTGCAGGTACACCCACAGTGCTGTTAGGGAGGGAATTCAATAATTTTGACCCAGTGACAATAAATGAATGACGATATGTTTCCAAGTCAAGATGGTGAGTGACTTGGAGGGGGATTTCCAAGTGGTGATGTTCCCAGGTATCTGCTGTTCTCATCCTTCTAAATGGTCGTGATCGTGGTTCTGGAAGGGGCTGCCTTAGGAACTTTGGTGTTTTCTTGCAGTGCACCTTTTAACACAGTCCTCCAAATCACACAACATTCTTTTGAATATTTTTTGCAACTTCTATAGCTTAATCACATCCTTCCTTAGTGTGGCCTACTGAACAAAAATTCTGTCTCTTCGATTTGTTTCTCTTACAAGTAGACTAGTTGCAATTAACAAGACATCATCCTCTATGAACTAGTACCACTACTGTTCTTACCATTCAGTCTCTCTTTGTCTCCTCTTATTTGAGACAGTCCCTTTGCTGCCTTACAGTAACTTGCTATTCTTTGCATTTTTTTAGTTTATATAACAAAACTTAAGTGTTTGTTTCTCTCTGCAACTTTTCTGAATTCTGCTGAATTTTCCCTACAGATCCTTACCAGTCAGAGCAAAGCGCATGTCCTTTTTATCCATTGGCAAACTGACAGCATGGGAGACTGAGTCTCAGAACAATAATGTAAATGTAGGAAGTGAGAGAGAATAGAATTAAACAGTGGGAAGGTTCTAAGAGATCCAGGTAAAAATGTGCTACATTGTTGAAGACAAAAGGTTGAATACATGTCAGTTTATAAGGGAAAGTTACAATTCCACAGGAATTTAACATGAAGAAATTCACATTAAGCATTCCTTATTTAATGAATTTCTAAGACAATTGTTTGTGATCACTTAGGCCAGCAAAATGACTTCCATAAGTGGCAGAGCAGATCAGAATCGATAATAATCCAAAAGTTTGTTTCATGGAATACCAAGACATTTCAGCTTTTCATTAATGGAGATTTTGTGAATAAATACCTGTAAACAGAATGAGCAGAGTTGTTTCTGCTGAAATGTGTCTTAAAATAATATGTTGAATCATATGAGAGAACATGAACTTTATATATTCTTCCAGGTAGCAGCTGAAGCCACTGATTCTGCAGACGCTGTCTGAAGGCAATGTTTCTTGCAATGAGACAAGCTATTTTGAGACTTAAGAACTGGTGGGGCTAGGATCTTTCATGGTAGAATCACAGCACATTCTTATTGATCCACCTCTGGGATAAAACTGAATCTTTGCATTTGCAGCTGGGAGACCCAGTTATCATTTTGACAGCTGAAGCACAGTCAATGTCAGGTGTGAAGCACTGAATGACCTGATGGAAAGTCTGTGTAATGAAGTGTGTGGGATACCTGATATCACTGCATTATCAGTCAGAAAAAACTTCTGTGGCCAACTCTTGATATTATGCACAGGATGAATATCATTTCCTCCACAGTCAATTGTATTGAAACTCACAGTTTCAAGAATCTTCACTTTCAAAGCTGTTCAGAAGAAATGGATGCTGAGTTTGATATGTAACACATCAGGTAGAACTGAGGTGATCAAAGCGAGGCCTCCCGGCCTCAGAATTACTGGTGGAGATCAAAGCTTTCTCTTTGTGGTGAAAAAGACCCACCTAAAAGACAATAACTGGCTTTGTGTTCTTGCTTTCATTATCAAGCTCACTGCCCCATTTTAATGATCTGAATGTTCAGCTTCAGGGAAAGGAACAATTTTGTGTTTAACTTAGCTAGGGAAATCATGCCTTCTCAGTGTATACTGGAACTGTTCAGGATACAACTGCAATGAGGTGATAAGTCTGTCTGTCCCCATCTCTCTTTCCTACCTGCCAGCAGGTGTTTTCTGCACACCTCAAGGCCATATTTTGAAGTTGTGGGGAAGCTTCGACATTTATTTGAGCAGACATGCATAAAGTACAGAAGAAATGAAGTTATTCTTTGACCTACTTACACTTAACTTGGAAATAGTCTAACTGGATTCTTCAACCTGAACTTCAGCTTCACTGATCTGACTTGCTTTGCAATGAATATCACAGTGGAACTCAGCTCATTTTCCATTGTGATCTTGATATAGAACTTCCTAAAGCTAAGGTACCTCTTTTGTTTCATGGTAAAGTTGATACCTGCTTGTCAACATGAAGAGCTCAGTGAGGCTAAAAAGTGTTGGGGGAGGGGTGGGGAACGGGAAGTGGAATCAGCTTCACTGGTATTACAATCTGAAAGGTTCTTAGCATACGGAATAGGAGCAGGAGTAACCCTTTGGGCCATTGAAACTGCTTCAACATTCATCAAATCCATGGTTGATCTTCTACCTTAGCACTGTTTTCGTTTCTCTAGATTATCTTATTGCCTAGGAATCTATTATTCTCTGTTTTAAAAAAAACATAACTTCCACATCAAAGTACCATTTTGAAATCAATTTGATATCTGCAATTTCCAGAAAATATATGTCATATAGTGGAATTTGACAGCTTTCATAGCTGAGGATGAATTACATATTGCGTCTTCCATACGTTCTAAACCCATGACTGTTAATTATCCCCAGCTACCCTGGCAGACTTGTCTGGAAGAGTAGATCACATTGGATCTAGAGGGAGATAGTGGATTAGATTCATAATTGGCTCAGTGATAGGAAGCAGGTTGTGTGCCACGGGGGTCAGTGCTGGGACTTTTGGTTTTGCAATTTATAAGATCTACTTTGATATGAATGTATGAGATATGATTAGTAAGTTTGCAGATGGTGTTGTAGAAAGTGTAAAAGGTTATTAAAGAAATAAAGGGGGAATCTTGATCAGCTAGAATGAACGCTGTTGATTGTCAATAAACAGCATTCCTACGTTAGTATTGGTATTGTCCAAGTGATCCAAAGCCATGTGGGGAGCCAATGATATTGTATCTGCTGTAGACCTATTGTGGTGATAGGTAAATTGCAGTGGATCCAGATCCTCAGTGAAACAGAAGTTAATTCTAGCCATAACCAGTTTCTCAAAGCACTTCATTATTGTAGATGAGAGTACTACTAGATGATAGTTGTTAAAGCAGCTCATCCTGTTCTTCTTGGGCACTGGTATAATTGTTGCCCTTTTGAAGCAGGTGGGAACTTTTGACTACAGCCATGAGAGCTTAAAAATGTTGTTGAGCATATCCTCCAGTTGGTTGGCACAGGTTTTCAGAACCCTACCAGGTACTCAATCGAGGCTTGTCGCCTTGTGAGGGTTCACCCTCTTGAAAGACAGTCTGATGACAGCCTCCAAGACAGAGATCACAGGGTCACTGTGTGCTGCAGGAATGCTCATTGCTGCAGTTTTATTCTCCCTTTCAAAGTGTGCATGAAAGGCATTGAGATCATCAGAGAATGAAGCATCACCGCCAATCATGATGTTAAGTTTCACCTTGTGAGAAGTACTGGCCTACAAACCCTTCCAGAGTTCACCTGCATCCGATTCCACCTCCAGCCTCATTGGGAACTGTTCCTCTTCTGTTGAGGTAGAGCTCTATAAGTTATGCCTGGTCTTTTTGGATAGTCCTGGGTCACCAGACTTGTATGCCATATATCTAGTCCTCAGCGGACGATGAACCTCCTGGTTCACCCATGGCTTTTGATTTGGGTATGTACAGTATGTTCTTGTAGTCACACACTCATCCACACAGGTTTTAATGAAGTCAGTGACAACTCAATGTGGTCGTGCTATGCTGACGCTAGAATGTGTAGCGACACTTTCAGGCTGCTCCTAGCACATCCTTAGGTAGTGCTGGCTGTTGACATAACCGATGCATTTCACTATATGTTTCAATGTAATATGTAAATTAATCTGAATATGACAGGATGAAAACTCATAGTATTTTCCCCAGGGAGGATGTGCTTAAACAAACAGGCAGAGGTTTGAGATCAGAGTAGAAATATTTAAAAAGGGCATCAGGGGCTGCTTCCTCTTACAAAGGTTGATGTGTATTTGAATGAGCTGACAGAGTTAAGGAGGGCATATTAGCAACATTTAAATACCATGTAGATAAGCACATGAAGTGGAGAGGTTTAGAGGGCTCTGGACCAAACATGGGGAGGTGGCACTAGCTCACCAGGCAACACAGACTGCATAGATCTGTTGGGCAGAAGGTCTGTTCCCCTTGCTGTGTTACTTTGTGGCTCAATGCCTGACGACATGCGTGTTTTTGCTTATTCACACAGAAAATCTGGTAGAAAACAAGAATAAAATTTAGACCTTATGTTAAATGCAAGAATACCTTTTAAATCAGGGATAAGGTACTTAACTTGGTCGCTAGACCCAAATGCCACTGATCCAACCCTTAGTAGGCTGTGGATCCTATGGTTCATTCAGGGCATGTGATTAATCTGAATCTGAATGACTTTGTGGGGATACACTCATCTACATCCATGAACTGTGGTAAGATAAAATGAAAGCTCATGGATATATACAGCAGATTGCAGAAGAGTGAAAGGCAGTAAAGAAAAATCAAGGTTTCTTCGATAGTGAAAGAGGTGAAAATATGATGAAATCAAAACATGGCTCTGATGAATGTCAAGAAAATTCTTCAAGTGAGACCTGGAAGAGTTGAAGAATAAAGTTGGAGAAAATATAAGAATAGAATGACTGTTAAGGTAAAAATTAATCCAATAATTCTCTACGTGTATGTCAATGGAAAGGTAGTAGTAAGATATAGGTGGGATTTATTGGAATGTATGCTTAGCTAAGCAGTGAGGAAAGAATTCTTCCTGCACTTTGTGATGGATATTCACTTCTCAGGGCCCGAGAGGCCTATTTCTAATCTCAGCTTTCTAGCGCAGCGTCACTGTCATCATTATGTGCTGTGTTCGAAGATATAGCAATTATGGTCTTTGACCATGATTCTTCTTGGTAAATGTTTCTACAGAAGTGGTTTGCCATTACCTTCTTCTGGGCAAGATGGGTGATCCCAGCCATTACCAAAATTCTTCAGAAATTGTCTGCCTGGTGTTAGTAGTCGCATCACCAGGACTTGTGATATACATAGGCTGCTCAGTAGCATAAACTTTTCAAAAGGTTAGAGCTGTTTGTGACAAAGTAAAAATCATAACTAATATTCTTTTCTCAGCTTCTTTTTGTAAATGAGTGAACAGTGAGGTCTTGTGGACCCATGTTTACATAATGTAAGACAATAGGGTTATGCTAATCGGCCTGCATCAAACCAGACAACACTGGCTAAGTTATTTATCCCATTGCAACTGAGTTTAAGGAATTTTTCTGACCAGACTGATTTTGTTACTTAGCATATCAAACATGGTTACAAGCATGGTTGATAAATCAATAGTTGAGATATTTGCATACTCATAGCATTAATCATGGGTGCCTGGGATCTCTTCCCTCCGAAGCTTTTTGACCATCTAAATGAATCATTCTGTCCCAGTAAAAGCATCTGAAAAACATCACGTGAAGATTATGTCAACTAGTAGGAAAACAGTATAAATGTTAGAAAACATTGGGGATTGCTAGGAAAGACAAGGCTAATGACAGAAAGAAAGGGTGATAGAACAAAGAACTGGCACTCGTTTCTCAATCTTTGGTGTCTGCACTGATCAACTCACTTGTCTGCAACTCATGGTATCTTCTTTTAATTTGTAAGAATTGTACCAGTGTTTGGAAATTCTTTGTAGTTTATTAAGATTTTGTAATGTGGAAATCTTCTATAAATCAGAAATCCTCTGTGAGTTTTAATTGTGTGTTAAGAACTATTTATCTAAATTTAAATGTCTATCATTGAAAATAAAATAAACAGTATTTAAACTACTTTGTTAGCTGGAAGTATCTGTTCCGTAATAGAGAACGGGAACCTACCGTTCAAGTGGTGGGTATTGACAGCTAGACCTTGCTGCAGAGACCATACATGGAAGTAAGCTAGCCTACAGTATAACTTCTGTCTCATGAGGTTACCTGTTGATACCTACATTGGAAATGGCTTAAAATCTCCTTTTGATTTTAGACTTCTGCAGTGAACCCAATGCAATCACACTATTTAGTATTTACATTTAATAAGGAAGGGGTTGCCAGCAAAATAATGATAGATGTGAAAATAGTAGAGTTTGAAGGAATGAAAATTGACATAAATCTATCATATGTCCATTAATCCTCTGCCTGTTATATATCTGTTTAAATTACACTCACAATGGAAGCCTAAGCTTGAATATCAATGGTTATTTTGAACCTAATCCTTACCCAGCAATTGCAGATTAACACTTTTCATCTTTACACAGTGTTCGAAGCCAGAATGTAATATCGAAGAAGGAAATCCTCTTAAGCTAATTAGAAAATATTTCTTCAAACTGAGCTCAGAAATTGGGAACTAAGGATTATCAAAGTAAATAAGCACTCCAAATTATAGAAAAAGTAGTAATTAGAAAGGTGGAAAATTCTACCAAGCAGAAACATATACTCAGTGGTCACTTTATTAGGCACCTCCAGTACCTCATAAAATGGCCAGTGGGTGTATGTTCCTGATCTTCTGCTGATGTAACCCATCAACTTCAAGATTCAACATGTTGTGTGTTCAGAGATGCCCTTCTGCACACCACTGTTGTAAAGCAATGTTATTTGAGTTACTGTCGTCTCCCTGTCAGCTTGAACCAGTCTGACCATTCTCCTCTAACCTCTGTCATTAACAAGGCATTGTTGACCAGAGGACTGCATAGGACTGGTTGTATTTTTTTGGTTTTCCCACCATTCTCTCTAAACTCTAGAGACTGTTGTGCCTCAAAATCCCTGGAACTCAGCAGTGTCCAAGATACTCATTCCACCCCGTCTGGCACCGACAGCTTTCCACAGTCAAAGTCACTTAGATCACATTTTTCCCCATTCTGATGTTTGATCTGAACACCAACTGAACCTCTTGAGCAAGATGCATGCTTTTATGCATTGAATTGCTGCCATAAGATTGGCTGATAAAACATTTGCATTAAAGAGCAAATGTACAAGTGTACCTAATAAAGTGGGCATTAAGTGTAGAGAAACATAATTGAAGATAATCATAATAAAGCTGGATATTTAATGAAAGCATAAAGATACTAAAGAGGTTACCTTTGATGTGCTGAATGCCTCTTTCCTAACTTTGCTTACATACTTAGATGTTTTCTGTCCTGAGTTTTTCAATATTAAGCACAACTGTAGGCCTCAGCAGCCATCTCAGAAAGATCAGCAACCTCAGCAGAGCTGAGCAGAGTTGTTCAGAGCTGGCAGGAAGCATTTTAGTTGGATTGTTGGCTCTTGTGCTCATTGATTGTAGTATTGTTTCAAAGTGAATGCTGTTTTTTAATGTGGGAATTTCTATTGTGAGCAGATGGAAAGGAAGAAAGCTGTTATGTTTTAAAAATTTAATACGTTTTGATAAGGCTATGCAAGAAACTGAAGCTACTCTCCAGAAACCCTTCTGTGACAACTCAAGGGCTAAACAATCTGGAAAAGAGTTTGATACACATTGTTCAGCTTGGCTCCAATAACCGAGCTTCTGCACTGATATATCACAAAAGAGTCTTGTCACTTTGCTGTAAGGTCACTTGGTGACAGGTTTTATGAATCTTTTTTTTCCCCTTAGGGGCCTATTAGAAAAGTTGCATAGGATTTTTTGGTGGCGATACTAGCATTTCATTGTTGCTGGTCACAGTAGAAGTGAATAACATTGTCATTTTCAGTGCACAATGACATGGAAATATCATAGTTGAGTTATTCAGCCAGTATTTAGAGTTCTGGGTGATTAATTTGAAGACATGTTCATATCCCATTATGATGCCGGGGAAATAAAATTCAAGCAACTATATAAATCTAGAATTAAAAGAAGAGCTCATCTCCATTAAGCTACCAATATGTCATCTGTTCCATTAATATCCTACAGAGAAGGAAATCTGCCTTCTTTAGCTAGTATGGGATGTATGTAACTCTGAACTCACAACAAAATATTTAATGCTTTGCTGTCTTGAAATGGCTCAGCAATGTTGTCAATTTACAAGGTAGTCAGCGATTGACAATAAGTTTCTTAATATGTGTGATGAAACTATTGCTAGAAGTCAACATGGAGTTCTGTGGGGAAGTCACAAAATGTTCCTATTTCTTACTAGCTTTGTATAGTTTGCTCATTTTATATGGCAGGAAATTCTGAGTCTACAGTTCTGAAATAGAAAATTCATTTATATTAAAACACATATTGCATAATTCTTAGAAATCTCTTATCCACGGGCTGAAATTTATCTTAAAACTCTCCTTCCGTTTGTGATATTTCAATGTCAATCCTCTTGTTTGCATAGCAAGGAGGAGGAGAGTAGCTAATATCAGTATGAACATTTCAAAATGTTTATTTTAAATATAATTCTAATAATCATAGAAGCATTGGTCCTATTTATTATAATTTATATGAAATGTATTTGTAAGTGAAGCAATCTTACTTGCATTAAGTATATTAATTTAAATGTGTTGTCTTGAATCAAAGCACATGATTATAAAATATGGAAAATTATTGTTGTTTATATGCATCTGAGATATTCACATTTAAAAATCATATATTGAATGAAAGCCTTCTTGCAGGAATTACCTGTTTGACAATCCAAACCACTACTATACAAGATTATATACTTTACTATTTTAATAACTTTTCATTTGTTCTTAAATTATTCTTAAAATATACTCACTACATTAATTAAACAAGCAAGGTCTTGAAGCTGTTGTGTGATGTTCATAGCAAAGCAATGATAGGGAGCTTTCTATACAAAATTTCATTAAGTAATTCACACCAGTAATGGACAAAGCAATTTAACAAGCACACAAATGCTGGTCACTCAGTATAAAAATTTCTGATGTAAATTGCACAAAAAAGCTTAAGTGAATCAATTTTATTGTGGTTGTGGAAGAGAGGTTCTTAATTCACTGAGTCATTTCAGTGCTGCAATAAAAGCACATTCCCTGTCTCATCCCACTGAAGCTTCTTCACCACGCTCAATGTACTGTGCCTTCAATAAATTTTATCTAAAAAATTGTGAAGAATTGCCCTGATAATTATGCATCAGAATTACAGTTTCTCACTGAGGCACAAGGGTTAATTTTCCAACTCTATGCCTTCAGCAAGGAGCCTCATCCAATGGAAGGGGTGGTGTATTGGGAAATAGGGTGTGGGCTGCATTCTGTTTTCCTGCCAGTGTTCTGGTATTTGATTCTGCCAGGTGAAGCTCACAGTGTTGTTTGTAGAATCAGAACAATTTTATTGCCAATGTCAAAAAGAAATGGTAAATTTTAAAATGGTAATTTAGATAGCTACTTTTAAAGTGTTTTAATGCAAGGTTAAGATAAAGAAAAATCTGAACTGATTTCAAAGCCCAGTTAAAATATTTTAGACTCATCAAAAAAAAAGGTTTGAGTCATCATTCTATTTCAACAAACCACTTCTGATGCCAGAACATGAGACTAGATTAGTTTTTGACTATTCTAGATGTATTCATTGTTTACATTATTCAGTATATATTATTCAACTACTTTGTATTCTTTTAAGATACTTGTTTTATGATTTGAATCAGTTTTAACCGACTATCTCCTCTAATCATTTCTCAGTGATGATCCCGCATTGATAATGCTGATCTGCATAGCTGGAAGATGATGACTTACTAACTAGTTTCAGAGAACCGAGCACTGGTAATCAGCACACAAGTGAAAGCAAGAAGCATTCAAAGAAACAAAAACTGTGCTTTGAAAACACAAGTCTGCAATAAAACTAGCCAACATGCAGCAAGCTTCCAGAAAATACAGGAGGAGAATTATCAGCAAGTCACCATAAATTACTCACAAGAAAAGAAGTGCGAGTTAAACAAGAAGCGATAAGAGTCACAAGAAAAAAAATGATGTTGGAATAGTTACAAAGAGAGAACCAAACTTCTTGGTCACAATAATCCAAAGAACAAAGCACTTACAATGACTTAGCACAACTTCTGAAATAGCAAGCATTTTCAAGCCCTTGAATTATCAACAGTTCAGCCCAGGAAGAAGCTAATTACACCTGGAAAGTGTTTTCCATAGTATATAAAATACTTGGTAAAACTGATATTATCATGTTATTTTTAAAGCATTACTTCTAAAAAGGAGGAATATTTTAGCAAATGGTATTTCCCTTTATTGCTTAGAAATTAACAATGAAACTATAAACATGCATATGTGGACAAAATGCGATTGAATCATCAACTTGAGTGGAAAGATCCAAACTGTTTTCATAATTTTTCATAATTATTACATCCAACCCCTTTTAGAGAACTCTACAGAGATGATATAAAAAGTCCTGCTGTAATTTTTTATTGTAAAATTTATTACATTGCAATATTTTGTACATTAAATTGTCCCTGATCTTCCTGTTGCGCTAGTAATCTGCAACACAGCTGGACTTTTATGATGCTTGACACAAATTTATTGATCCTCAATTTAATGTCATCAGCCATTCAAAGAATGTGAGTTTATTTTAGCAAGACTAGTATTTGTTGATCAAATCCAAATAAGCAGATGGTGAAGAGCTTCCTACTTGAATCACCATATTCTGTGAGGTGAATGCATTTCAATTTTGACGTTAATAAGGCATTTGTGGATTTTGACCCAATGATAAATGAGGTCAGGATGTTTTGTGACTTTGAAGGACATTTGAAAGTGGGGTTTTCACTGCCTTCCCAAAATTTAACTCGTTTATGTGTATTGCAAATAAGTGTGCAAAACAATCATAGTACATAAAAAAGCATTTTCAAGGCCAAGAGATTTTTAACCAATGGTTTACATTCTACCCATGTCTTGATATAATTTCTGTTTAACTATCAATGCTCTAATCTTTGTTGGTACAGTTTCCACTGTTCAGTGCTTCATCTTTTTATAGTTCTGGACTGGAAGGATCACTTTACAGAATTCTCCCATCTTTTTCTCTCTCATCTATAAAGACCTTGTGTTATTTCACTCATCCAAATGTTAATTTGTCTTCACATGCTATTCCTATTAAATATTCCAGCACATATTGTTTGTGAACGAATTTGTGCCCAAATTACTGTGTCTGTTAAAGATTCTCATTTATTAATAAATATCCACTTTAAAATACATAGATAGTATGACTCAGTTGCTACACAATTGGTTGTAGAGAAGTAGCCTGAACTCCCTTATGTCAAATTAATGTCTTGCTGGTTACAGATTCAAGACTATTGTGAATACATAGAGACCACAAGTAGCTCATTTTGGTAGTGATTCCTTACAACCTTCAGTGAGAGGTGGCTTTCCTGATTCATTAATTAACTCATTTCAGGAGTATATGTATTGCAAAGGCATTAATGCTTCTGGACTTGTCCCATTCACTAAAAAGTAGATTGATATTTAAATATATAAGTATTAAAATTCAGATAATTGAGCAGTGGCTTTGCCCACTGTTTCAAAGCATAAAATGCAGCACCTGAAGTTGTTTGCTGCAGCATTGTTGGATACTGGGGCAACCTGAGGTAGAAGAGGCAGTTTGAAAATTCATCTTCAACCACAAAGAAAAACAACTGCTGAGGAAGTGGATGATGCAGATCTAACAAAGGTTCAGCTACAGAAAACCACAACAAGGATGTACCATGCCAGACTGGCTGCAGTGGGGAGGTTAATTCACCTGGTAGAGCTTGAGTGAAGTGTGGTAGGTGGATAGAATAAGGATGAAAGGAAGCCACCCAGTTGGAAACCAAAGCTGTCAGTTTTACAGTTCACAGGCTGGAAGGCTATAGAGACCAGGGGACTGTTTTCTTGTAGTTTTAACATTTGAAATAATACTTCCTGTTATTCAATCTTCTATCCACTAAACATCACTTTGCATTTCTTTGATTTATAGTTAATTGTCTTTGAATTCAGGAAACAGTTTACAAAAGAGCAAGAGGTTTCCAGGAAAGGCATGAAAAATAAGACAGCTTAAATGTATAGTTTAAGCTTACAGTTTACATTAAAACAAAGTTACAATTCATGATGGAAAGGATATTGGGATAAGATAAAAAAAATGACTAAGAATGGCTTAACCTACAGTAACGTAGGAAAGTGTCTCACAGATGATCTGCCTGTGCTGAAGTAATTATTTCATCCTGTTGTATGTTTAGATGAGCACTAATTTCATGGTCTGCCTTTGCCTTTGAAGGCTTTTCTTTTTACTGATTTTGCTTTGATAGCTGTACATCTGCCTTTTTGGTATCTTATCTATCAAGACATTAGATTGGAAATTCTCCACTTCTTTGGCATATTTTCAATTTCCCAAAACGAATATATCAAAAAAAGTGTATTGCAAATATTTTCAAGTTCTTATCTGATATGTTGGGACTTCTTGAATCCATCTTATTAGACTTGGTGGCTTTTTTTAAAAATCTGTGTTATACCAATATTTCTCACTGCTGTTTTCTTTCCAAAATAATTATCACTCTTCTCACTTCTGTTGCTTTCATCACCATCAGTATCAAGACACCATTCACATATCTTGTAAGTATTTCCCCTTTGAACAGTGCTGTCATTTCCTTATTATCATATTTCTGTATATTTATAAAATTGTTAACTATGTCTGTTAATGTTGTTTCAAGAGCACACTGAGTTTCCCAAGTTTTTCAAAACTTTTTGACCCTCCCTGTTTTCTAATTTCAGATTTTTTTTTCACTTCTACATTGTATTATTAGTCATAAACCTTTTCCGCCCCCACCACCAAATGCCTTGTAAAGTATTTGTATGTTTTCTGGGATTGCTGACTGTCAGAATCAGGATCCAGTTTAATATCACTGGCATACATCACTTAGGGCGACTCGAGTAGCAGCCATACTCTCTATGGATATGATTAAATATTTTCATTTCAGCCCGATACAGCTACAAAGCACAACTACTTCCAAGATCAGTACAGTCAACAAAGATATCTTAATGTGTTTAAACGAACTATCACTGTTGGAAGCTGATGGAAACAACTCTGACTGTGGATGGAAGAAGCATGGCTACAGATCAGGGTTACAATTGCATTTAAGGAAACAGGGTTTCAAACTCCCAATACCGACTATCATGCTGGCAAACATGCAGTCTCTGGTGAATAAAATCGATGATCACAGAGCTAGGGTGCTGAATAAGAGGGACATTAGGACCACATGTGTCCTTTGTTTCACGGAATCCTGGTTAACCCCTTCTCTACCAGATGCAGCAATCCAGATCGACGGGTTTGCTATACACCACCAGGATATATCTATAGAGTCTGTCAAAAGCAGAGGTGGAGGAGTATGCCTCATGACCAACTCTTCTTTGTGCAGAAATATATCAGTACTGTCCCAATTCTGCTCACCAGATGTGGAATATCTAGTAGTTAAGTTCTGTCCTTTTTACCTACCACAGATGATCTCCGGGGTCATTTTGGTTGCAGTTTACATTCCACCTCAGGCCAATGTCAATCAGGCTTTAATGATCTGAGCAATGACATCGACCTGCACGAAGCAGTGCATCCCAATGCCTTCACCATCATTTTGGGGGATTTTAACCAGGCCAGTCTGAAAAAAAAAATCACCAAGCAATTATCATCAACAGATCACTTGCAATACCAGAGGAAAAGACACACTGGACCATTGCTACACCACCATCAAGAATGCCTACCGTGCTAATCCATGCCCTCACTTCAGGAGGTCTGATCACCTGGCTGTACTTCTACTCCCTGAGTATAGACAGAGACTGAAGACTGTACCACCAGTAGTGAGGACCAAGGAGGTTTGGACAGGGAAGCACAGGAGCACCTACAGGACTGCTTTGAATCTGTGGTCTGGACTGTATTCAGGGATTCATCTTCAAATCTGGAGAAGTATGCTGCAGTTGTTACAGACTTCATTAAAATCTGTGTGGATGAGTGTGTGCCTACAAAGGCTTACTGCACATTTCAAAACCAAAAGCGCTGGATGAACCAGGAGGTATGTCATCTGCTGAAGGCCAGATCTGTAACATTCAAGTCTGGTGATCCAGGCCTGTACCAGAAAACCAAATATGATTTGTGGAGGACTATTTCACAGGCAAAGGGACAATTTTGAATGAGTTTGGAGGTGGCATCGGATGCACGACATCTCTGGCAGAGCTTACAGGACATTACTTCCTACAAAGCGAAACCCAATAGCATGAATGACGGCAATGCTTCATTACCAGATGAACTCAATCCATACTGTGCCTGTTGCACCTGATGACCCTGTGATCTCTGTCTCAGAGGCTGATGTTAGGCTGTCTTTAAAGAGAGTGAACCCTCAGTAAGGCGTTGAAAACCTGTGCCAACCAACTGGCTGGAGTATTCAAGGACATTTTCAACCTCTCACCCCTATGGGCGGAAGTTCCCACTTACTTCATAAAGGCAACAATTATACCAGTGCCTAAGAAGAATAATGTGAGCTGCCTTAATGACTATCGCCTGGTAGCACTCACATCTACAGCGATGAAATGCTTTGAGAGGTTGGGGATGACTAGACTGAACTCCTGCCTCAGCAAGGACCTGGACCCATTACAATTTGCCTATCATCACAATAGGTCAACAGCAGGTGCAATCTCAATGGCTCTCCACGCGGCTTTAGACCACCGGTACAACACGAACACCTATGTCAGGGTGCTGTTTATCAACTATAGCTCAGCATTTAATACCATCATTCCCACAAACCTGATTGAGAAGTTGCAGAACCTGGGCCTCTGTACCTCACTCTGCAATTTGGATCCTTGACATCTGAACCAGAAGACCTCAATCTGTGCAGATTGGTGATAACATCTCCTCACTGACAATTAACACTGATGTACCTCAGTGGTGTGTGCTTAGCCCACTGTTCTATTCTCTATATACCCATGATATTGCACAGGGCGTCTGTGGAGAATCCAAGTGCAGGACACCAGCACATCAACTGAGTTGTGGATGCTGGCGTAGATGTGAACCTAGAACAGCAAACCAGAGGAATCTTGACAAGAAGACGGGATCTACAGGGTCTATCTTGAAACTAGAGCAGATTTTGGAACTAAACTTAGAACTAACAGTTCTAAGCAGACAAGAGAAGGAGGTATCACACAAGTATAAACCAACAAACTGGCAACCTGAGATAGAGAAGCCATCGTACTTATTTCACAGTCTGATGAAAACCAGGTGTACTGTAATTAGTTAAACAAGCAGCAACTGGAAATCTAATGACTGAAATTAGGGCATAATCAGGGAGAAAGGAGCATTAAAGGGGAACAGCCAAACGGAACCATGACACATGACTGTGTGGCTAGGCATAGCTTAAATACCATCTATAAATTTGCTGATGACACAACCATTGTTGGTAGAATCTCAGGTGGTGATGAGAGAGTGTGCAGGAGTGAGATACACCAACTAGTTGAGTGGAGCTGCAGCAACAACCTGGCACTCAACATCAATAAGACCGAAGAGCTGATTGTGGACTTCAGGAAGGCTAAGGCAAAGGAACACACACAAATCCTCATAGAAGGATCAGAAGTGGAGATAGTGAGCAGTTTCAAGTTCTTGGATGTCAAGATCTCTGAGGATCTAACCTGGTCCCAAGATATATATGCAGTTATAAAGAAGGCAAGACAGTGGCTATACTTTATTAGGAGTTTGAAGAGAATTGGTATGTCAACAAATACACTCAAAAACTTCTATAGAGGTACCATGGAGAGCATTCTGACAGGCTGCATCACTGTCTGGTATGGGGGAGGGACGGCTGCTGCACAGGACCGAAAGAAGCTGCAGAGGGTCCATCTTGGGTACTAGCCTACAAAGTACCCAGGACATCTTCAAGGAGCGGTGTCTTATAAGGAGCATCCATTATTAAGGACTCCAGCACCCAAGGCATGCCCTTTTCACACTGTTACCATCAGGTAGGAGGTACAGAAGCCTTAAGGCACACACTCAGTGATTCAGGAACAGCTTCTTCCCCTCTGCCATTGGATTCCTAAATGGACACTGAACCCGTGAACACTACCTCACTTTTTTAATATATATTATTTCTGTTTACTGCATGATTTTTAATCTATTCAATATACATATACTGTATAAAGTATACGGAATAAGGTTTATTTATCTATTTATCTTTTATATTATGTAATGCATTGAACTGCTGCTACTAAGTTAGCAAATTTCATGTCACATGCCGGTGACAAATAAACCTGATTCTGATATGTCATGAAATTTGTTGTTGTGTGGCATTCATAATAATTTTTTTAAATTACAAATTATAGTAAGAAATATACATGTCTATTAAAATACGTTAAAAAAGTAGGACAAAAGGAGAGCAAAAATATTGAGGTAGTATACATGGATTCATTAGAACATAGAAATCTACAGCACATTACAGGCCCTTCAGCCCACAATGTTGTGCCAGCCATGAAACCTGTTTCAGAAACTACCGAGAGTTACCCTACCGCATAGCCCTCTATTTTTCTAAGCTCCATGTACCTATCTAATAGTCTCTTAAAAGAATCTATTGTATCCAGCTCCACCACTCTCTGTGTGAAAAACTTACTCCTGACATCCCCTCTATACCTACTTCCAAGCACCTTAAAACTATGCCCCCTTGTGTTAGCCATTTCAGCCCTGGGAAAAAGCCTCTGGCTATCCACACAATCAATGCCCCTCATCATCTTATACACCACTGTCCGTCACTCCAAGGAGAAAACTAGCCAGGTTCACTCAACCTATTCTCATAAGGCACACTCTCCAATCCAGGCAACATCCTTGTAAATCTCTTCTGCATACTTTCTATATCATCCTTCCTGTAATGAGGTGACCAGAACTAAACACGTTTCTCCAAATAGGTTCTGACCAAGGTCTTATGTAGCTGTAACATTACCTCATGGCTCTTGAACTCAATCTCACGGCTAATGAATGCCGACACACCATATGCCTTCTTGACAACTCTGTCAACCTATGCTACAACTTTGAGTGTCCTATGGATGCGGACCCTAAGAGCTCTCTGATCCTCCAAACTGCCAAGAGTCTTAGTATTAATAGTATATTCTGTCTTCAAATATGACCTACTAAGATGAACCACTTCACGCTTATTTGCGTTGAACTCCATCTGCTATTTCCCAGCCCAGTTCTGCATCCTATCGATGTTCTGCTGTAACCTCTGTCAACCCTCCAGACTATCCACAACACCCCGAACATTTGTGTCATCAGAAAACTTTCTAACACACCCTTCTACTTCTTCATACTGGTCATTTATAAAAATCACAAGAAGGAGGGCTCCCAGAACAGATACCTGCGGAACACCACTGGTCACCGACCTCCATGCAGAATACGAACCATCTACAACCACCCTTTGCCTTTTGTGGGGTAGCCAATTCTGGTTCTACAAAGCAATGTGTCCTTGGACCTTGTCGTTGTCCTCAGTGCTGGGGAGACTAGCTCCCATGATGAAGCTAGTTGAGCTTGCAACTTACTGCAGCTTTTTTCAGTCCTGTGCAGTGGTCTCTCCAAATCAGATGGTTATTCAACCAGTTAGAATGCTCTCAATGGCACTTCTGTCGAAATTCTCTAGTGTTTCTGGAGACATACCAACTCTCATCAAACTCCTAGTGAAATATAGCTGCTATCATGCTTTCTTTGAAATGCCGTTAATATACTGGGTCCAGGGTAGATCTTCAAAGATGTTGACACCTAGGAACTTGAAGCTGCTTACGTTTTCCACTGCTGATCCCTTGAGGACTGTTGATATTCACCATGCTTCCAGTGCTGTAATAGCTTTCACAAGTGGTGTGCCAGAGGTCGGTAAATGTCAGGGAGCAGGAGTGAGTGCCATTGCTATTACAAAGGAAAAATTGCAAGCTAAACTGTAAGGTCTTAAGGTCGACCTGATGCACTACATCCCAGAGTCCTGAGAGAGGTTGCTGAAGAGATAGAGAATGCATTGGTCACGATCTTTCTAGAATCATTTGATTCTGGCATGGTTTGGCAGAAGTGGAAAATTGCAAATGTCATTCCACTCTTGAAGAGGGGAGGAACACAAAAGAAAGGAAATTATAGGCCAGTTAGCCTAACTTCAGTGGTTGGAAATGTGTTGGAGTTTATTATTAAGGATGTGGTTTTGAAGTACTTGGAGACTAATGATAATGAAAGTCAAAGCCATCATGGTTTCTGTAAAGAGAAATCTTGCATGACAAATCTGTTAGAGTTCTTCGAAGAAGCAACAAGCAGGGTGGTCAGATGAGAGGCAGCAGATATCATTTACCTAGAATTTCAGAAGGCATTTGATGAAGTGCCACACATGAGGATGCTTAACAAAATGAAGTCCTATAGTGTTACAAAAATGATACTGGCATGGATATTGGAATGGCTGACAAGCAGGAGGCAGCGTGTGGGAATAAAGGGGGCCTTTTCTGGTTGGCTGCCGGTGACTAGTGATGCCCTCGGGTCAGTATTGGGACCACTATTTTTCACATTGTTTGCCAATAATTTTGATAATGGAATTGAAAGCTTTGTAGCAAAGACTGAGTATGGTAAGAAGGTAGGTGGAGGGGTAGGTAATGGTGAGGAAGCAATGTGATTGCAGCAGGACTTGGACAAATTGGAAAAATGGGCAAAAAGTGGCAGGTGGAATACAGCGTTGGGAAGTGTATGATAATGTATTTTGGTAAAAGGAACAACAGTGTGAACTATTATCTAAATGGGGAGAAGGATCAGACATCAGAGCTGCAGAGGGACTTAGGCGTCCCAGTGCGAGACTCCCAGAAGTTAATTTATTGGTTGGGTCTGTGGTAAAGAAGGCAAACGTAATCTTGGAATTTATTTCAAGGGGAATAGAATATAAAGGCAAGGAGATAATGCTGAGGCATTATAAGATACTAGTCAGGCCACACTTGGAGTATTGTCAACAATTTTGGGCCCCAAATCTCTGAAAGGATGTGTTGTC